>NC_140916.1:30548708-31105735 GCF_045865225.1 Trachurus japonicus
CGCACATGTGCGAGTCACAACAGTCTTCCAGCGTGGTGAGAAGCAGTCCGGTCAAGTCCAGTCACCACTCAGACCAAACAAGTCGCAAGTCGAGTTGTATCAAATTGTGTTAATGTAGCCCAGTTTCCACATCCAGCTCCATTAAAGGTCAGCGGTCATGAAAAGTTGACTTTTATTTTCAGCACCTGCCTTTTTGGGTTTTATGTCTGAGGATGAAGCTGGAGATTTCTTGAGCTGCAGACCTCACACACACACACACACAATAATTGATGACATAATCCTTGGATCCAGATTTCTATTGTTTTTGTACTGGCCCTCTCAGCTGTGTCTCAGGAGGTACATAGAGTGGGTCGTCCACTAGTCAGAAGGTCAGCGGTTCGATCGCCAGCTCCTGCTGAAGTGTCCTTGGGCGGCCTCTGATGGCTGCTCCATCAGTGTATGACTGTGTGTCTGTGTGGTTGAAGAGCTGTGTAGTCAGAGAAACTGCATGGATGTGTGTGTTTGAATATGTGAATGTGGCTTTGAGAGACTCCAATTTGTTGCCGATATCCAATTTTTTTGACTGTCTATTTAGGCTACATGTTCTGTCAGAAGTGACCCTGATATCTGCATTTACACCTCGGCCCGTTTCAGTTTTTGTTCGTAGGAAAACGTAAAATCTGGTGTTTCACACTCCCTCACTTGAAAAAAACAAAAAAAACAGATGCACGGACACCACGAAAATGAAACGCTGTCATTCCTGTAACAGTGACCACAGCTGGTCACACGGCAGACTAGGTTCAGCAAAATGTGTGGGCACAGGAATTATTATTATCATTGATGAAGTAAGACACGCACATTGCCAGGAAAGATCCAATCTGTCTGTTTAGACTGCAGACGTATTGGCAGATATCATATCTGATTTATTTCCACATGTAACGGGGGTCTGAATCTGATCTGACAATATCCAATTCCATGCGTATTTGTCCCGTTTGGATTCCATCTGTGCCACTTGAGAGGAAAAAATGGTAATTGGGCCACTTGAACCGTGCAGTGTAAAGACAGCCTGTTAGAACCAGAACCACTAAGTGCAGTTCATCCATGACGGCCGCCTAGCTGTTGGCCTGTGCCGTGTCTGAGCAGCCAGCTGCCACTTTTGTTTGCATTTGCACCCAATCCTGTTGCAGAAACATCTCAATCAGTTTGTCAAGTTTTCTCCGGTCAAGTCAAAGTCAAGTTTCTATCACAGTGATTTATGGGCATTTATCCTCAGTGGGAAGAGTGTGTATTTCCATTTGTCTGACTTATGACTATGACTCACAGTATGGTGTGATGTTTGCGGTAAACTGTGTCAATCAGACGCCCAGGATAAAAATAAAATAAAATAAAATACGATTATTTCAACGAAATTCAGATGCTGCTCATTTCTATTCAGAGAGCATTATCTTTTTCTACCCAAATAATGTATTTGTGTGAATTTACATCCCTAATCCACACAGTGCTTATTGCCAGTAGTGCAAAATAAACAAGCAAAAAGCAAATGATGATAATAATAATCAGGATATGAGGCTGTGGAGATATTTATGGGGCGGAGATGACAAATCCAGACTATTGCTTCAAGATAGAGACTGTGTTTCAGAGGAAAGGCCTCATGGCAACAGCTTGAGGACTGTTGTTAAAACAGAGTGTGTCTATGAGCCTCAGACCACAGGGAGGGAAAATCGAGGAAGAAGGAGTGGAAAAAGAGAGAAAAAGAGGGAGAGTGTGTGCAGGGAGGGTGGAGGTCCATTTGGGCGAGCTCCTTGTCATTTTCTGTGCTGACCTCTATGTCTCACCAGCTCCTGCTTGTCTTTCATCTACAACTTGTTTTCTGTTCGTTCCAGTTGACCTGCTCTCACCCTGAAAGTCCTCGCCACATAATTCCTCCTCCTCCTCTTTTCTGTCTTTTCATTCCATCTTTTCTTTCTCTGAATCTCATCTTCTGCGTTTTTCACACTTTTTCTTTTTCCACTCTGTCTTTCCGTGCAATGACAGAGAGGGGAAGCCTTACAGTACTGTATATTCATAATTGTAAAGGCAAACGTGGTTGTATGAAAGAAAGAAGAACAACTCACACACGTCTTTTAAATCATCCCAGTTGCTCCTGCTGTTTCTGCCCTCAACATATATGAAAAAATTTTGCCTACGTATCACATTTAATCTTCTGCTCTGTCGTTTCCTCCGAAGAAAACAAAAAAAAAAACACTCCCAGATTCACATTCAGTCTTTTATTGCCCTGGAAGTGAAGTAGTCTATTGCCAAAGAAACACCATAAAATGCACTTCTTGTCAATCACACGTTTCCTCTTTCATTTTCTCCCACACCTGCTCACTGTAATTCTTTCTCCATGTCATGAAGTTCTGTACAATATAGAAAACTATTTTATGTCTTATATAAAGTCTTACACAAGTATTTTTTGATGATGTTTCACTTTCTAATCTATTTGACTTTTTAATCTCGTTCTCTGTGTCCATCAGTTTCTCCCTACTGCAGTTGAAAGCAGAGTTGTTTTTGTGTAACCACTTTAATACAAGCTAAATACGGTTTATATGTCACCGACACTCACTTTCTTTTCTGTGTCCCCTCTCCTCACAGTGGATGGATGTATAGACTGGTCGGTGGATCTGAAGGAGTACCATGTTCTGGCGGGCGAACCTGTCCGGGTCAAATGTGCCTTGTTCTACAGCTACATCAGAACCAACTACACCATGGCAACCAACGCCAAGCTGCGCCTCATCTGGTACAAGAACAAAGGAGATGCAGAGGTGAGTCATTAACCATCAGTAAATTCAATTAAGTTCAATCAAATTAAATAGAATTACATCAGATCAAACTGAATAAAATTAAATCATGAGGCAATTAATAACATTTCTTTTTTACATTCTGAACACTGAACTTGCCATATTTAGCGCAGTCGATAAAAGAGTGAAGATAATTAGTTTCAGGAGGAAAACTGATATGTATGAACCCCTTAGAATGAAGTTAGAAAGTGTTAAACCTTTAGAGCAGGGGTGTCAAACTCATTTTAGTTCAGGGGTCACAAACATTACAAGTGGATCTCAAGTGGGCCGGACCAGTAAAATAATAGCATGATAAGCTATAAATAAAAAGAAGAACTTTTCCCTTTGTATTATAAGATGTTTACAATTAATGAACTTTTCTTTTACAAAACATATTATGAACAATCTGAAATTTCTTGATAAAAAACACATGTGCAATTTCAACAATATTATGCCTCCTCTGGCATAATAACATTCTGAGGGCCAGATTGGACCCCCTGCCGGGCCAGTTTTGTTTTTTGCCGCCCTGCTTTAGAGTCTAACAATTGAGGAATTCACTTTTTTGGGGGGGCATCAATACTGATCATCGACAGGTGTGATTGGCTAATGATACTGATTATTTTCGGCTACAGTACATAACACATAATTTAGTTTATATGAACCTCACATGTGGCCAACCTGTTGTTTTGTTCTGGTCTGTCACATGTCGGCACAGTGAACAAGGTGCGAGATTGGCCTAAAGAGCTCGCAGCTTCTGTCTCACCAGAATATTCAACACAGGTGACTGGTTTGAAGTGATCAGTGACTAGGAGCATAATTACTGATCTACCATTTTCAAATTTAAATCATATGAAGATGATCATGATCATCCCTACAACATTGGACCTAGAGTCTGTACAATAAATTATCTATATATCTAACACAGTTACAAGGAAAAAGTTATTTGTGGGGCAGCTGGGAAATATTTCATTGCAATATACCAGTCAGTGCTGTAGCTCCTTCTATTGATTTTTGGCTCCACTGCAGGAACTTGAGTGGAAAATGGAAGTTATGCTTCTTCAATTTGAAAATTAAATGCAAGTTTGAGTGGACTCTGCTGAACAATTTGAATTATATCACAATTTTATATCACATCAAAGATTAACTGAACAGACTTTAAAAGTATAAATGTCTGTTCTCTTCACTGTCAGATTCTGCCAGCGCAACATGTGGGCTTTTTACTAGGTTTTATAAAATGAAGGTACAGTAGGTTACTGCCATCTTATAGCAGTCTTTACTTACTTTGCGCTGTTTTGTGTCTGGCTGAGTAATAGCTAATGCACAGAAACTAGAGGGACTGATAAATCATACAGTGGTCCCATGTGCTGCTGCAATATACAGTTGTTCCCCTTTTATCAGCAGTTGGGATTGTATAATATGTATGCACAATACTAGTAAAAGTTGGGACACATTTTGCCATTCACTGCAACAGGAGACTGTCCACATTTTTGATTGGTACCTCAAAGGAGGGAGTGTATGATGAGTATTATATGCAAATAATATACACACTCTCACGTTGTATTGTTCTGTGTCATTTCTGCATTACATCCTGCAGGAGCCCATCATTTTCTCAGGCCACAGGCTGAGTAAAGAAGACGACTCCATCTGGTTCAGGTCCGCTGAAATGGAAGACAACGGCTTCTACACCTGTGTATTAAGGTAATCTTTGCACAAAACAACAAATAGGTCATAGTTTGCTTTAATCACTAATTTGGTGCAGCCATGAATCAACCCTGAAGTAAAATGACTAACAGTAAGGTTAGACCTAGATTCTCCAAGGAAGCTCGATGCAGGATTATTTCTGGTCCAGCTGGGTGCATAGTTGATAACACTTTGCCAATATCGCATAAACACTGCTCCCTCTCCCCAGATGGAAGCTGGGTCAAAGTACACAGAACAAAACACAGACTTTATTTTAGAGTTGCATTTCCATGCACCAGCACATTGGCTTCGCGAAACTAAATGAAAACAGTAACAAGTTTACCCACATGCAAACAAAATATTTTTGGCCTGACTCTGACCTGCAGCAGTGCTGCTGGAGTTGCCTCGGTATTGTTGATTTCAACATGGGAGCAACCTTGGAATAGATTTCTGACTCCGTCTGCTCTGTCTCGACCCGGGGGGCCCATTTACATTGCATGGGCAAAAAGTGTTTTTTTTTGGCTTTTGAATAAAAGCAATGTAAGTTTTTTTTTCTTTTTTTTTTTTTTGTATTATTCAAAAGTGCTCAGTATCCATTTTGAGTAAAAAGAAAATGCTCCTTTGCCTTCGGTGATCAATATTTCAGCAGACAAATGGCTGGTGTTTCAGAAATATTAGTATTTTATCATCATTATCATCACTGAGAGATTCACTGCATTACTCAATCACGTATGCTGAGGTCTGTTCACAACCTCCAAACATTTCTTGTGTTTCTACAGTAGGTGTTGCAGGTGTGTTAATGTGTGTGTGCTCATGCTTGAGTGCATGTGTGTATCTCTTGCTGCCAGTTTGGTAAATTGAATATTTCCGTATGGCTCTTGGCACCAGAGCAGAGTTTGGCCTGAGTCCTGTGAGCTCCTTTAGGGGCATTTTGTGACTCTGTGTGGGACTTGATACCACAGAGCTGCTGCTGTTGGAGGGGCACAACTCGTGTGCAACAGCAGGGCAACATTTGTTGTGCGCCTGCAAGCAGACAGTGTGTATGTGGTTGTGTATTTGTGTGAACTGAATGTGAAGTGAAGTGAATTAATATCCATAGCCATCTTTCTTTTTTACTTGAGTAACCCACTATTGTAACTTTTGTTGTTTTACTGTTCAACACATATTGAATACAGGTAACACTCAAAGACAAGCCTTTGGAATTATTTTTGTAAAACTGAGTGTTTTTGCAACTTCTGAAATAAAGATGATGAGTTTATAATGTTAGCAAGACCAAAAATCAATGAAACAATAGTGAGGCAGAGAACACATAGAAAACTGACTGACCTATATCACAATATCACTCAAAATGAAAGCTACAACTCCCAGTGACATTTTTATTTCCTGTTGACAAGGCTGTTGTCTATTGGCATAAACAGTGATTCAGATTTGGAATAAAATGTAGTCAGTGCACTTTTATGTGTAGAAGTGTAGTACCTGAGTGCTCCTATACATCTGACAATATAAACACAATATTTGATGATCATTAGACACATTTGAAAGCTTGTAAAATGAATCTAGATTTTATTTAGTTTTCTTTGGTTTCTTCTTACAGTATACAGTAGGTCATAAGATTAGGTCTTAATTGCATTTTCACAGCCTGCAAGTTGAAATTCCCCTACAATTGAAATGATTGATGCATCAAAGAACATCCTCATGTTAAGGAAAATATAGTTTGATCCCTCATCAGCCACAATTATCCTGTCCTCACCTGGCATCCAGTCAGGCCTGAGAAGCCTCAGTGTTCATAAATGAGATACAGTACCATGGATATATTGTTGAAACGTTCTGAAATAAAATACAGGCATGCACAAAATTGCTTCAAATCATATGAATCATACTTTTCTAGATAGAGCTCGGTAAAACAGTCAAAAATGAATGATAAGCCAGACATACCTGACATCAGAGAACTGGGAGTAGAAGTTTAAACATTTGCAACATCCACTGGTGGTCAGAGATTTATTTCTGGTTGTTTACGACCTGTCTGACCATCTGACCCCATCTTTTTCTAGCTCCGACACACACACACACACACACACACACACACACACACACACACACACACACACACATACACAGACCAACTATTACTGGTTATATGTTAGTGCATTGAAAATGATAATAAGAACGAAAATGCCAAAATTAGAGAGGTTAAAATTCTTGTCTAAGCACAGAGAAAGCTCAGTTACTCCAGCTGAATTGCTCCTGAACCTCTGTATCACCTCTCTTCTTGATCCTGCTCTCCTTCCTTCCCTGCATCTCATACCTTCTGCACATTCACTCTCCCCTGCTTCGTCTCCTTTGCACCTCTCCCCGTCCCCTTCTCCCACCTATTCTTTTTCCTTCTCCTGCACCTAATCTGCTCGCTCTTCATCTCACCAGCTGCCTGCATCCTTCTACCGCTCCTCTTTTTTTCACCCTCTGTTTGTTTCTGCTCTCTGCCTCCTTCTCCTGTTCTATCTTCCTCCAGTTCTCTCGTTTCTCTCTCTCTCTCTCTGGCTCTCCCACTCCTCCTGTTTCTCCCTGGCTGCACCCGATTCTCTTTGCCCCCCTTTATCACCCTCCCCCTCCCCTGCTCTCATCCCACCTCCTTTTCCTGTAAGAGCTTGACACCTATCCTCCTTAATAGGCTCTCTCTCCCTCTTTCTCTCTTTCTGTCTCTCCCTCGTTCTCTCAGCATGACAACCTAATTAGGGCTTGGTGTCTGTCATTGTCTCAGGGTCTCTTATTAACACACACACACACACGCGCACACATACACACACATAGCAGTACAGCACCTCCTATCCAAGTGGAGAGCTACCAACTGGATCATATTATATTACTAGAAGGCTGTATCTAGAATGTGTTACAATGCACAGCGAAAGCAGCAGGGAACATACCATTAAATTAATTCATAACCCTTGTTCTGATGCATACTGTTGTTGCTATTGTAAGGAAACCGCCACCATTTGCCTTATACGTGAGGCCACTGCCAGTGCACTGAGATGAACATCACTTTTTACTGGATTAATTTCACATTTCCACCTCCTGACAGTCAGGTCTATGTAGGGGCAATGGGAAAAAAAAACATCAGATTAATCCCAGTTGCAACCACAATCCACCTGAGATAGATAAAATGGGCATAATTTCATAAAAATGCCACAAAGCGCAGTTTGATATTTCATTTATCTCCATATGCTGCCAAGGCTCAACAGTGTTTCCCCTCTCCAAGACATCAGCTTTACAGGAATTGATGTGATACTCCGCTTCATCGTTCATTCTGCTTACGCATTCTGTAAATGACTAAAAATGGTCTGCTTCAGTTACAGCCATCAACAGTGAGTTGCATTGATTGGGCAGCGGTACAGCCTTGTTAGGATAGCTACTGTGTACTGTAGTCTGTGAGAGAGACTGTATAGACTGTGAGAGATCAGAGTAGTGAAGAATTGACCCTTTGTTGGCCTTCTGATTGGTCTGCTGTTCCACCAATCAGAGCGCTTCTCCCCATGTCACGTGTTGTGCAACATTCTAAGGTTGGACAACCCTGGAATGAAACCCTATGAAACAAGATAGGTAGACAGCAACTTTTGGGCAAAAACTACTTTATAATTTTTCAATATGGTTAAAATGTGTGTCTGGGGTTCCTGCAGTAGCAACTCACAATATCTGGAACGTATTTGAGTCATTTTTATCCCATTCCCCAAACACAAGACATCAATAAACATACTTAGCCTATGTACTGTATATAATATTACTTTAACTTTCTGTTATGTATTTAGTTGAGCTTAATAATAGGGTTTGGGGGTGGTCCACTAGGGGGAGCTGTAGGCATAGGTCAGGGGTTAACTGCAAAGTTTTGTTTGTTGTTGTTGTTGTGAGCCTGTTTTTCCCTGGCTGTACTTTGTGCTATTGAAGCTCATTCATTCTCCAGTCCACTCTCTGGTCGTGTTCTTTAACAGAGAAGATCTAATACCTTCAAAGTTATCTAGCAAACGTAACATTACCGCTGCTAATGTCTTTTGAACTTTGTGAAGTTTTACGAGGAGAAACGGGAGATCGGCGGAGATTAAGCGTTAGCTTGTAGCTAACGTTAGCTAGCGCCGTTAGCTACTAGCTAGTGAGTGACCAAAACAATGATTTTTCCCCATTTTTCGGAAAAGTCGGGTAATGCCCGTTCAATCGTTCTTTAGCCACGTCTGTCTTCTATCACGGACACCATTTTTCTGATATGTAAGTTAATTCAAATTTCCCTTACTAGCAATTTAAATCTTCCTAATTTTCAATGGTTTCCAATGGGAGTTGACCCTTCCGTGACCATTGTTTGTCCAACCTAGCAACAGTAACCGTGGGGGGCGGGGCCTTGACAAAGGGTCAATTCCACTGAGTCCTGTAAATCGACACACAAAGATCAATCAACTGGTCCACGATGGATTTGCTGAGCTGGTCACTGAATGCCATTGACAGAGTGTTCTCTACAAGGCGTGCAGGTTCTGGTGAACCCAAATGCCCGGACGGGACCTTCATGTCCGGCTACATCCTGGATGGGAAAAGTGGAGAGTCCTCTGCCTTGCCGCACTGGATGTGGAGGATGTCGAGGACGTGTACATATTCACGTTCATGACAATTGGAATGTTCACCCTGGGATGCGGAATTTTCATGCAATAGGCCTATCGGAAAATGAGGAAGATCGTCACTGAGCAGAGCAATGCGAGGGGGGACAACGCCACCACTCGGAGTGCTGTGGTCGGGATGCGCTCCGACATCTCAGCAATTCGTGAATTCGTGGCAATAATGCGAGCTGACGTGGCCAAAACTCGGGAGGATATGGCAAAGTTAAACGCGGCGAAGGCTGCAGAGGAGATGGATGAATAAAAGAAAATGGCATAAAAGGGCTCTCACACCATCCCTACAAATAATAAGTACACTGGACTTTGCTCTCTGTCGATTGGACCATTCTGTGACTTTGTGACATGCCAAGCTACAAGATGAGACTGTTGTTCACTCATGACGGACAAACATGGACACATGTGCAAACACACACGTAATCTGTATGTACTGCCTAGAGCTAAACTTCAGCTCTGTATACTACCTACTGCTGTAACATGTTATGTCAAAATGTCATAAGTAAAAGAATGTTATATCAAAATGTAAAAAAAAAAAAGAAAAGATTATGACAAAGATTTTTATTCTGTGGGTAATGGGGGCGGGACTAGATAAGCTTTTACTTCTCCTGCTTTCCCTTTCGGCCATGTGTATTGTATTATTTGAACTAAGATGAAGTGTGATGATGATGATTTAAATTGACATGCCCGAAATAAACAAATTGATTGATTGATTGATTGATTGATTGATTGATTGATAGTCTCACACTGTTTCTGTTCCTACAAAGACTCAAGAAAAACAACAACACTCATACGGCAAATACATTTAGTAAGAAATGTAATTTTTAAATGTGTTTTTAGTTGATATGTTTCACAATTGTATAGTCATTTGTATATCAACAACACTTTTATCTGAAACCACAATGTTTCCTAAAGCTCAAAATGTTTTGTGGCCTGAATCTAACCTCAGACAGTTTTGCACCTCATCACCCGTCTCAACCACATCCTGGTGACTTTACTCTGGTGAGGTTAATACATCTTGCACTTCCCCCAGCCACCAAAAATTCTTTATCTCTGAGAGAAAACTAACTAAAATCACACTTTTTTTTATATCAACAGAAAACGGCTTGATTCACAAAGTTATTGGAAAATGTTCAACATCACAGGGAGAAAACAGATTGACACAGTGTGTTATGTGTCTTAACTCATGCTGTCTGTTGATACAGACTGGTAATTTTTACCTGCTGGAGCTAACTTCATGTTGTCTAAGTTCATATTATTCTGACCAGTAGCTGCTATGTCTCACATGAACTCCATGCGTCACGTTATCAAGCCAGAGCCAATAGATAAATAGGCCATGTCTCCACTGCCGACCAGACCTGTCGGGCCCTTGCAGTGACGTGCAACAGTTTCGATGATTGCGCAGACATAATGGAGCTGGGTTTGTAATTGCCCTCTCGATCATCACATAATCATGCGATCATACTTTTTTTTCTTCTTCTTCGTCTTTTACTGACTTTACTGATTTCAACCGTGAAGACGCTTTCTCTTGGCGTCACTCATGTCCCACTCTGAGTTTGACCAGTCAGCACAGAGTGAACCTCAAACCCCACCCGGGAGTTTTTCAGGGCCAAACTGAGTACCAACCCCAAGGCAGCGACTCCTTTCGGCCCCGTAAAAGTTCCTGTAAATAAGATTCCTGCAGTGGCCCTGTAAAACTACCCCGAAGTTCCTGCAGTGGAAACGAGCCTATGATGTACATCTGAACACTAATTTAACTGAAATACATTTATACAATACATTTTTTAAAATCTGTTTTCATTACGTATTGATGATGGGTTTTCATTCTTTGCCTCATTTATTATTTGTATGGGAAAGCCATCTATACAGGTGTTCCTCACAGCCGCTTACCCTTCATCCATCCATCCATCCATCCATCCATCCATCCATCCATCCATCCACCCACCCATCCAGCCACCCATCCAGCCATCCACCCAATGACCCACCCACCCATCCATCCATCCATCCATCCATCCATCCATCCATCCAACCACCCACCCACCCATCCATCAATCCATCCATCCATCCATCCATCCATCCATACCTCTCACTTGCTAGGGTGATAGATGTGTGTGTTGAGACGTCTACATCATTTCTGGTGGATTAACAAGCTGTGACAGACAAGGCCAAGGGGAATATGTTGAGCTTTTCTACAGACCATTCTTTTCTACTCCTTCTCTAGTTTTATTTGACTTTTGTTTACTACCTTTTCCCCCATGTTCTCCCTCTCTGGCTTCATTCTTCGTTCAATTTACTGTGTTTATGTGACCTCAACTTGGACCAAGAAACAAGGCATTCAGAGAATGAGGAACTTCTGCTGGTTGGACGTTGAATGTTGGTGGTGTGGTGTCAGCCATTTACAGCAGGGTCTTCTTTCTTTTCTGTTATGTCAAAACAACCCTGCCTGTAGAAATGTGATAGGATCATCTCATGAGTTCATGCAAGAGTCAATACTATGCAGAAAAACCAACTATCATTAGAACTACTTTTTTTCTCATTTTGTTTCTAGTGTGAAAAATCTAAGTTGAACTCTTAGATACATGACAGAACTCACTTGGCTCAAGGCTCAATGATTAGTGGACCTTTCTGTGACATCTACAAAAAGACCCAGGCTTTGATTTATACACTATGCCCTCGGTCCACCCCAAGTTTTGTAGCTGCTGGTAAATGATATGTCCTCTCTCGGAGGTCACCACTGAACCCCTGAAGCACTCACACATCCTGGCTTCACTTTGATGTAACCAAGAAATTTCTGACTAAATAAAAGACAAATAGAAGCTGCTGCTGAGAGCTGCTTGAAAACATCAATACATGTGATGCTGTTTATAGATGTATTTCTTTTAGACAGAATTCTTGAGGCTGATTTCACACAACTAGAGGAAGAATCAACCAATTAGGGGTTTCTTGACAGGATTAAAAGTGAGAGCGACGTCTTCCTATGTAGCTAATAAGCGCATGAATGAAGAGTGTTACAAGTGGACTTACAGAAATAACTATTTCTATTATTCAGAAAGCAAGATGGATCATGTCAAAGCATCAAACCTGGGGATAAACGTGTAATCCAGAGTCCCCCATTTGGGGGACTTGAAGACATGCATAACAATAACAAAGCCCCCACTGCACTGATTATGAAAGAATATGGTCATATTATATGTCAAATTAAACAGCAGAAGCTGGGCTACAACGTGTAAAAACCATGTTTATATGACCCAAACACAGCCCAAACACTACTCAAACAAACAACTAGACATCAAACTTCATAAAGCAGCTCTGTGTGGACCCAGTCGCCACATTTCTGGCTCGTATACTACTGTACATTATGCAAAACACATCAGCGACCTCTCATCTGAACGTAAACATCGGGGCGTCCCCCAGCAACCGCGGCTAACACAGCAGCTAGCAGCAGCACGGCAGAGGGAGAAGCCAACAACCAGCAAAGTCGAGCAAAAACAGACACTGCGTGGCCAAAACATGGTCGTACATTTGCTCTTACCTTTGCTGTTTTGCCGTGAAAAGGTTGTGTTATGGGTAAATCCACAATATTTCCAGTTGAACTCTGCCTAGTGTTTACATCTGAATCAGCCGGGCCGAAACATGACGGCGCTAGGACCCTGTACGGAAGCCTGCACGGAGCCTGACGGAGCGCATACAACCCCACGTTGGCCTGCACGTGGATCTGCTGATCTGATTGGTTCATGGCTGTCACATGGCTGCCAGTGCGGCCAATCACATCGACCTGGGTCTAGCGTCATTCCTCTCTCTCTATTGGTTAAAATGAGCCGCCACTCACTTGAATCGACCACTCCGCTGCAGAGATAGAGGCTGAAAGCCAAACCCCCCCAAATAAGCTGCTCTGAGCAGCAGGGACGCAGAGACACTGAATCCACTATGTTAGTTATTTCCAATCGGTTCCAGTAGATTTATTTTCAGTTAGTTTATCCAAATTGTGTGAAAATAAAGATTAAACAATAGTTTATAGTAGCAGGTGGTTCCAAGCTGTGCCAAAAATGGACATTTTGGAAAGTTCGCCTGGATATTTTGTAGTAAAATCTCAATCATTTTGTCCTGCTTCAATTAATCAGAATCAACCACTGCAGAGACAATGTTCACATGTTGTACAATGATTTTATAGAGAGTTTGAGCTTCATCAGCATTATTCTAAAGGGCACTCATCAAAAATATGATTTTTTTTTTAGGCGAATATTAATTTTATTAATTTTTTTCTGTGTGTCATCTTCATTTACTCTTCACCAGTAACAGATATACTGAAATTTACACATTTCAGCAATTCCTCATTTTTTTCCCTTTACTATGACACCAAAAGTATTCAAATAGACCTTGTGGTTGCAGAGATATACTCATTTTATTATGGATATGCAATTTTCGAGAAAAGGCCTAAAAAATAGGCTGGATTAGTATTTCCTTTCAGCTTTGTGGGAGTGTACAGTCGGTTGTATATCATTATCTAGCTGTATAGCCAGGAAACATTTCCCTCAGACGTTGGTGGAGACCAAAACAGAGCTAAAAGGAGACTGAATGTTGAAGTTATATCCATCAAGTGGCCAGAAACACGATTACTGTAAATGCAAATGTAGCTGAGTGTGTGAATAATATGTAAATAAATAATACATAATAAGTTTAAAAGGTTATGTCAGCTTTGTTTCTGCTGTCCCCACTTGTCCAAACAAATCTGTGATGTTAACTGTTGCTGTTTGTGTCTTGTTTTCTGCTTGACCCACTTTGACCCCATTATTATTAATATGTATACAATCGCTTGGAAAAGCCAAAGTGAGACATTAACAAGTCCCACACATTGTATAAAAACGCCCATCTGTGATGCTTCCAATGCTTGCATTTTTCCTGGGGGGTCTACATTCATTGATCCAATAGTTTACATAAATGTTATATAGCTATACATAAAATAATAATGCATAAGTGTTGTGTATAATGATCCTGGATTGTCTTTAATAGGAAGAATGTGATGTCTCTCGGTTAAACTGTTCTGGGTGGTGTATGGTCTTGTAGTTGTAATGATGTATTGTGAGATAAACAGGCTCCAGGGCATACAGTTGCCCTCCCCACCCCTCATGTTGCAGCACGCTTCATTCCATATGGAATGTAGAAATCTGTCGGTTTGCCCGTTTGATTTTTCAAAACACTGCAGATCCCCTGTGTCTATTGTACTGTGTGGGCTTGTACGAGCTGGGAGGGGAGTACAACCTGGAGAGACTGTTATAAAACCAGAGGTGAACAAGCATTAAAGGTGGAGTGGCATTCCTTCTCAGGAGACCGTAAGTGGAAAATAACATTGCTGAGACACAAGGCACAGAAGAAGAGGGATGTGCACAGGGAGAGGGCGAAAGAAATGAGAGCAGGTGGGTGGGAAAGAGAGCAAAAGAAAGGAGAGGGTAAAGAGTAAGTCAAGGAGAAAGTAGTTAAATTGGAGGGATCAGGATAAAGGGTAAATAGATGGAGTGAAAAATGGAGGTACATTGTACATAAACAAAGGGGGAGTGGAGAGAGAGAACAAGGAGTGAGTAGAGGAGAAAAGAAAAGCAAAAATCCATCTTCTCTGCAGGTATAAGGACCTCGGTAGGGAGAGAGGGCATGCTATGACTGCCCGAGACCTTCTATACACCCACTATGATTAGGACACCAGTACACACACACACACCTACACGCACACACATATCACTTAGAAAGAAATACACACAGCGAGAGGTCTCAGTTTACTTTTGAGGCTGTAACGCTGCGAGAAAGAGTTTGCACCAAACCTCCTCCTATCCTGCAACACTCGACTTTCTGTGAGAGTTGGGCAGAAAAAGGAATCAAAAAGTACATAGGGCTGCACACGCGCACACATTCACACACATGCATGCACAGAAGAGGACATAGAATGAGAAAGACGGAGGACAAAGTGATAGAGAGAAGGACTCGGAGAGAACAAAATAATGAGTGTCAGATTGTGAACAAGGTAGCGTGAGATGAGAGATTTCATGCCTCTGGCTTTGCCTTCACTTCAAAACATTGTATTAGATGGAGATATAACTTGTTTTCTGTGTGGGAAAATGAGTGACTGGCTGACTGGAAAGCTTGGCTGGCCTCTGAGATAGTGGGTCCCTGAATTGATTGGCTGGGTAGCTGATTGGGCGGGCGCTTGTTACATTTGGTAACATCTTGGCGGGATGATCGGTTTTGCAGGGTCAGTGGCTGGTTGGTTTGCTGGCAGTATGGCAGACAGACTGACTAGCTGGCTTGTTGGGGGAATGGGTGTGGAGGTGAATGGGTTTCTGGCAGTTTGACTACATGGTTAACTGTTTGATTGGTTGTTAGGCTGGCTGGTTTGGCCGGCCAGTCCCAGCCGTGCTTATAAAGCAGGTGTACTATCTGGCCGGCTGCTTGACGGGCTGGATTATTGGCTGGGTTGGCGGCAAGGCTGTCAGAAAAAACAAACATCATCAATTGTTTGCTCAAATTGTTTTAAATCGCCGTAGGAACTTTTCCAGGAGCTCAGGAACCTTACTCATGTTTGCAGTAGAGTTGGAACTAAATTTCGTACCATTGTTATTGGTGTGGTGAGGGTTGGACTTTCTGATGGCCCAAGAGGAAAATGTGGTGCAGATTTCTTTCACTGGTCAAAGTCAAACCTTGTGACCCCCACAAAGTTGTCCACATCCACACCAGAAGCAAGTACTGGTTCCTTGTTTGAACAAATGATTGGCATTGATAGAGTTTCTACCAGGAAACCTGCAAGGCCTTGTATCCAGACTTATATGGGGCTGCTTCACATGAATGGAATTTGAACGCAAATCAAAAAAGCGCATGTGTTTGTGACAAGCAACCTTTTGTTCTTGTGCTTTCCTGAAACAAAGGTGTATGGTATGAATATTGTTATACCACTAATAAATTCCTTGAATAGGAATTAAGGATGGTTGGGTTGGATATGAGAACTGTGAGTCAGACTGGAGACCACAGACTCCTTTGTGTATCAGTGTTGATCTCTCTGGCCACAATCAAACTCTTGGTAACACTTTATTTGATGCCTATAATGCATCCATACTTATAATAAGTTAATGCAGTTATAGCGCTGTATAATATAACTCTATTATAATACTTGATCTTATAAGCCATTATAAAATGCTATATGTGGTATGCTTATTGTTATAAAGCCTTATGATAATTGAAGAGTGTTTATAATGATAGTTGTACACGTTGATAAGCCAATAATAACACATTATCTATATAATGCATTATCATTATGGGCATTGTCAGTGAGTTACTAACAATTATACCGTATTATAATACCTGACCTTATAATTCATGATAAAATTGTATTTTATAGTGTGTTATGATTATTGTTATAAAGCATTATGATCATTTATGAGGGTTTATAACTATAGTTATGCAGTGCTATAACTGCATTATAACACATTATAAGTATGGTTATAATGCGTTATATAGAGATAGGCGTCAAATAAAGTGTTACCCAAACTCTTTACCAAGTACTTTTAACTCCCTAAACTAATGCAGATAATGATAATGGATAATTCAAGAAATTACTGACATACAACCAAGTTATTGTTTATGTACAACACGTATGCTTTATAGATGGTTTCATGTAGAGTGTGGCATTTGACTATACTGTATAAAACAAGTTGCAGTTTGCCGACTGACTTTTCTGCATCATTATACCATCTCACATCCCTTGAAGCAGTGTCACCTATTTACTGGTGCTGAAGAAGTCAAATGAAAGATTGAATCCTCATTTCTCATTGTTTGTGTGGCTACCTCCCTTTCTCTCCCGGATATTCCCCCGTGGTATATCCACGTGGTATTTTGAGTAAGCTGAACCACCTGTCTCTCTTTGCATTAGAGGATAAATCTACTCTCTGTGGACACTCACACACAAGAAGCGCACACATAGTTGTCACAGGGGTGTTTTCTAATGCCAGCCAACTGTTTAACCTTTCTCTTCATCAGATTAACGGACTGGGAGCAGGAGATAAAGACAGCAAGTGGAAAGAGGGAGAGACAAAGAGATCCAGAGAGAGAGGGGAAGGGAAACAGACAATGGCAGTAAGAGAGTAAAATAGAGAGTGGAATTGAAGCAGAGAAGGAGAGAGCAGTCATTTGAAGTTTCTTTGGCAGTCCTCTATGACTTGGCAGCCATTGAGTCGGTACCTCTCTCTTGCCAATGTGGGCCAACATGTGCCAGTGCATGCCAACTTGAGCCAGTGCCTGCTGCCCCTCAGTCTCTCGAAAAAAAGGAGAAAAGAGAAAAGAAGGCCTTGCTTTTGACACTTTGATGTTCAAGCGGTTTTTAAGGTATTCTGAAATGCGATCTGACTTGGTGGAGATATGGAGGAAAGGACAGCGACAGAGGAGAAAGGAGGGCAGAGACGGAGGTGTGGAAACCAAACAACCTGAGAGTGTGAGCGGTCCTTGCTTAGAAAAACGGCTCTTTAAAGAGGAACTAAACCCCCAAACCACTTTTTTCTGCTGAAAACAAATATATTTGGGTATAAGGTAGTGTTGTCAGTTGATTCTGGTCCAACTTTTGACATTTTAGTCAAAATATTTCAATTTGGTGTATTTTGTAGTAAAAATGTAGAGTGACTGCCCTCTATGGGTTGAAACACGGCTATTGCAATCAAATTTTTCTATTGGCTGAGATGGAGGCAGATGACGTTTTGGAGGCAGCTTTCGTCACCGGCCACTAGCTCCCCGACCAATCAGCACCGGCTGCTGCCTGCCGCTAACGGTTGCTAGGCACTCTAGCTGCTCTGCTGCGGCTAACGGCTGCTAACAGCTGCCTGAGCGGGAATCGTTAGTGCTGCCGGCGCTAACGAGCCGTTAACGAGCTAACGAGCCGACGGATCAGCTGTAGATGCTGTGTCACGGCTCTGGCGTCCTCTCCTAGTAGTGTCCGCGCTACTAGTGTTGTTAGAGTCGCTCGTTAGTAGCTCGTTAGCGCTAGCAGAAGTGTCGATGTGTGTTTATTACTTTTTTTTCTCTTTTGTGTGATTTCGCGGGTGTGAATGGGGCGCAAGGGGGAGGGGGGATCGGAGAGTGCTCCTGGAGTCCCGCCCATAATCAAGGCATTTTTTGAATTTCAAGCTTAGAGCACGTCATCCAAAACTGAGGGGTTTAGTTCCCCTTTAAAGCCAAGGTGGTAGTTTGATCCTCAACACATCCACAGTCCTTCTCCAGGTGTCCTTCGTGCAGACATGGATCAGCCTGTGAAGTAGCATCCGGAATTATTACCTTATAAATATACATAATACCCAGTTGCTGATTGTGACCCAGTAGTAATCTACATATTTATTCATTCATTTTATTCCTAGATTTCACAGTCCAGAACTTCAAGAGTTAGTCCCACAACACACAAGGTTGTAGGAGCCTGATGCATCGAAGGCGACATGTTTATTGATAATGACATAGAGAGAGATAGAAAGTGCATATCTGGTGAGTATGTTCCCTCGAAAGAGGAAGGTTTTCAAGTGAGCTTCAAGGACAGAGTGTGAAGTAGATTCCTTGCGTCATAGGGACTGTAGGTTTAGCTGTCATTCATTTCTAAAACATACTAGATGAAAAGGTTAATAAATAAAAACAAAGGTGGAGTTACATAGAATGTTGCTGGTTGGATACCAGATATGCTGTGGCATTTTGAACCATGCAGAGGTTTTCTGTGGACAAGAGGTGATCAGTGACAGCCTGAGAGATGTGGATCAAATAGTAATCCCTCTACAGAGACCTTACCGTCTGCTTCGGTTTTCTAATATGTACTTTGTGGGCTATATCATATTTTGTGAAATTGTTCCTAATCAAATGATTAATGATGCATTGTTTAAGTTTCAACAAGTTGAACCAACAACCAATACTAACTATATATCTATATAATATACTGTTGCTGCCTGCGTGTTGGCCCTGATTGTTGAGATGGCAGATGGTAAAAAGGAAAAGAAAAAAAGAAGGATGACATCTAAGAGCCTGCATGGTCAAGAAGTTTTTCAGACAAAATGGCAATACTGGGCAATAGTTTGAAACTTTCTACACCATGGTCAAGAAAGAAAGAGTGGAAAAAATATATAGTGGAAGCAAGGTTGTTGGTATTGATTTGCTCAAGTCAGAAGATTAAAATACACTGATGCATTACTCCCATACCCTTACTTTGTGCCTCACTATAGGGCAACTCTCAGAATTGAAACAGAATCATACAACACAGATACATACATCAGATGCTGGGAACATCTTGGTGCATCAACCGTTACCACCTGCAATACTGTCAATATTAAGTGTGCCATATTGCCCACAGCCTGTGGGCGGCTGTGGCTCAGGAGGTAGAGCGGGTTGTCCACTAAAGCCTGCCACACACATAAAGATTTTATAAATCTCAACCGATTTATTATCTGTGAGAGACCCCACACATGAAGATAAAAAATCTGTGATTGAACAGTTTTGATCGTATTGTGTGTGGTGTGCTGCGATATTCCAAACACAACACACCACACACATTAAGATTTTTCAGAATCTTGACCCTCTGGTCAGAAAACAATCCGGCATCAGCAGCGATACCAGGGGTGTCGTTGTAGCTACTCTTTCGGGTCTATTTCCGGAATGGACAATGAGAGCGACGTAATTTTTTTTTTAATGAAAGCGGGACACTTCAGACTGTGTGTGTCTGTGTGTCTGTGGCTCCGGACACCGAGCAGTCAAGCGGCTGTCCAATAGGGAGCCGTGCGCTGTCACATGACGGGCTGTGAGCGGCGGTCACATGATCGTTTAAACATGGCTGCTGTATTGCTGGCTGTTGCCGGCTACGAGCGCTACCGTCTTTGCTATCGGCTATCAGGAAACCTCCTGTGTATGCGTGAATGTCTGTGTGAACCTCATGTAACACCAGGGCTGCACCGTGGCTCTCTGTGAGGTTGCCGGTGCTGTGTGGAGAAGTGGCTTGTTGCCGCGAGCAGCAGCATGCAGAGCTCGGCAAGCAGGCGCTTCTCCACACAACACCGGCTCTCCACACACAAGATGACTTTTGATTGAAACGGCCACCGAAGTCGGCCCCGATAATCGTAAATATTGAACATGTTTAATACTTACGATTATCGGCGCCGAACGTTTTCCGAGCCGATTGTCGGGGGAATTTTGACTCTTAACACACCACACACTACAAGAGAATCTTATAAGATAATCTTAAGACCTTAAGATAATCGGGCGGTGTCTGTCCGTGGTCGGAAGGGGGAAAATCGGGGCAAAATCAGCCCGATTATCTTTATGTGTGTGGCAGGCTTAACCGGAAGGTCGGTGGTTCGATTCCAGGCTCCTCCTGGCAACATGTCGAAGTGTCCTTGGGCAAGACACTGAACCCACACTCGCCCCCCGATGTGTCCATTGGGTGTACAAATGTGTGTGAATGGTTAGATTTCTGCGCTGCCAAGCGCTGTGTGAATGTGTGTGAAAGGGTGAATGTGACCAACAGTGTAAAGCGCTTTGAGTGGTCCAAGAGACTAGAAAAGCGCTATATAAGTGCAAGTCCATTTACCATTTACCAATGCAGAGGCTTTAACAGTAATAACGTGGTCAAAGAGCCTCTGAGATCAGCAAGCTGTTTTCCATATGCAAACAGCAAATAGCACCATCAAAATGATCCCATTACCCACAGAGCTACACACTGCAACTTGTCACTTATATCAATCATTTCACCTTGAGGAACTCGGTAGAGGCAACACTCAATAGTATGATAGATGAAGTAGTAGTATGATTAAAATCCAGCAGTACCTTTGGTTCCAAGAGACCTGAACTGAAAGCCATCAATCGCACAGGTCGTTGTTTTCATTTCAGTTTGTGTAGAGCTATTGCCAATCAGCTTATGGACTGAGTAAAAATAGTATTTTACTTCTATTTTAACACAGCTCCAATTAACACTGTAGTTGTTTGTGTTAGACTGACATTGTTGCATTTACTGAGCTAATTTAACATGAATGGAATAACTGATTTTGTGAAACTATACAACGTTGAGATTCCTTAGTCACATGTTTAAATGACAAAGGGCTCTACTTTCGTGAACTAGTTGCAGGCGCAGCGGATAAGGCCTGCGCTCCGCGTTCGCTTCGCCAACGGGGAGTGGCCAGGAGCAGTTTGCAATTTTCCTTCGAAACGCAGCGGGCGCATCCCGCCTACTTCCCTCCCACCGGCGCAAATGGCATAGAGGGAGGAGAGAAGGCGTGGAGTGGGTTTGACACAGCCGAGTCAGATCTTCACCAATCAAATGAGCTCCTCTCCTCGCCTTTAAATCCGCTGCGCGTGCGAGGCGGACGTTTGATTTCACCGTGGAAGAGAAGATTTGAATCAGCACATACAGATTACAGCATACACATTCAGCACATCTATATCGATTGTCCCGTCACACTGATGACAGATCAAAGGCTGCACAGATGAAAGATGAGGATGGATTACTGCTGTGTTGACACTACACACTGCCGTTGCGATTATCTGCTATATTTATGTATTTACTTATTGATTTATTGAGCCGCATCGTCACGCGACCATAACAAATAAAACTGAAAACAAATAAACTATCATCACAGCAAGTGAGACGGAGGAAACTGGTGTTCTGGTCCGGTCCAAGCTCGCAGTGTCCGGTCGCGCGAACAGACCTCACGGGCTGATGATGCAAAAGTAGTCTGGGAGGGCGGAGGTTATGATGTTTTCCAGGTTTGCTCTGACATATTGAGAGCTGTTGCCCAGTAAAAAAAAACAAAAAACAAAACACACACACACCTTTTCCATTAATAAAGACACTCATATTTAGTAACCTATATTTAAACACGTGTGCACAGATCACAACATAAACAAACAGCTGTGCATGAAGGAGGCATCACGGAGCGTCTCTCTTTTTCTGTTTTCTTTAGAATTTACCTGAGATGGGAGATGTGAATATCTGCTCACTATGATGCCGAGGCTGATTGTGGTTTGCTGTGAGAGATGATAGTTTATTTGTTTTCAGTTTTATTTGTTATGGTCGCGTGACGATGCGGCGCTGGCCCCTAATAAATCAATAAGTAAATAAATAAATAAATAGCTGATCATCTGCAACGGCACAGTGTGTAGTGTCAACACCTGGGGTCTCATTTATAACCATTGCGTACGCACAAAACGGGGCTGAAAGTGGCGTACGTGACTTTTCACACCAAGGTTGTGATCTATAAAAAACTAACTTGACGGGAGAATGTGCGCAGCCCTAAACAAACTCTGACCCATGCGTACGCATGGTTTGGAGGAAAAGGGGAATTGGCGACACAGACGGTGTGGTGGTGAACTGAAGTCAGACTCAGGAAATGATGATTGAGAAGAACGATTATGTTTTTATTATCGGCCGTCACACATTTAATTTCAACCCGTATGCGTTAGATCCATGTTGCCACGGTGATTTAATTCAACAGCGCCCTTATTTTGCATCGGACTGGTGTTTCAGAAACATCTTCTTAGAATCTAACTCAGAATTCAAAATCAAAATTCCTTCTCTATATTTAATCACCACCATCTCTCCGTCATATTGTCCACTCACACAGGAGGAGGAGAGGACGGCGCTGCTGCATGGAATAAATACATGGTGTAAATAACTATATGTTCCTATGATACTGTGTGGACGTATGATAGAGAGTCAATTAAATCTCAAACCCTGGAGAAAAAAATCCAGTAATCCTTCGCACAATTGTTACATTCTGTTTTCTTGTTATCAAGAGAAGTGTCATGTTTGATCATTCCTCAGAATGTAACTGATTCCGCTAATTATTCAAAGTTTTATCGATCAGTCTAATTACTGTAAATAATACAGCGGTGCACCCCGTGCGTAATTCTGCACCACGGCACCGCTGGAGGAGAAAGGAGGGAGAGGGAGACCATGATGAATGGTTAATAACTCGTTTCAGATTAAAACTGTTGTCATTGTTGTAACTATGTGCCGAACCGGGTCCAGCATGTGAGAGGGCAGCGCACCAAAACAACACCGCGTGTGCTCCGTGCCGCTGACGCCGTTAACAGCTGCAGCAACACGTCACGTTGTCACTTTCACACCTGCAGCTAATTCACAACACCGACAGAACAACAGTACGTCAGGCTCATTGACATGCAGATCGCATTCATGTGGTGGTTTGCATTGACCATTTAGGGTTAAAACAGGGCGTGTACAGGGCGGAACGTGAAGCGGATTCAGCTGCGCACACTTGTAGGAACTCTGTGATTTATAAAGGGAAGTTTGCTTGCAAGTGTGCGTACGCAGGGTTTTATAAGTCTGAATATTTACTGGCGCACGCAAAACTTGGCTTTTGGGCGTACGTACACTTTTAGTAACGATCCCACGCACAGTTTTATAAATGAGACCCCTGCTCTTGGGACATCCACGGCTGCTTTTTTTGTCCCATGCAGTCCCTCCCTGGTTTCATCTGTCGTGGAAATCTTGATTCTGCCTTGAGTGAGTCAAAAGAACAAGACTGGAGTGGTAGCATGCACCCAAGTTTATTCTCTAGAGAAGGAGACAGAACACAGAACTACACAGCAGATAGCAGTTCAGAGTAGTGCCCCAAGAACAGAGGTTGCAGTCCCTTCTTATACCCCACTTAATGACTCTGGTTAGACATTACTACAAACACTTCTAGCTTTCTCAGACAATAAAACAATCCAACAGATATGTTACTCAACAAATGTCTACCCCCGTTGTTGGTTTCTCTGTAGGTATTTACAACCTAGAGCAATTAGTAAACAAGGTTGTACGTGGGTCATCCTAGTGTCCTTCCTCTGTCCCCAGGTTTATTATGGTCAGTTCACAAATGTCTCTACTAATGGAGTTAACAGGAGTACAAACAAGGTTTTACTACAACTACTACAAAGACTATGTTACTACTCATTACAAGGAAAATACTAATCATAGCAATTTTCCACCACACATCTGTGTTAATTCAGTCAGGCTGAGTTTCCATTACGCAAGCCTTTGATCTGTCATCAGTGTGACGGGACAATCTATATAGATATAGGTGTATGTGCTGATTCAGATACAATAAATAGGGGTTATTGTGATGATGATTATTAGGGCCCGAGCCTGTGTCAACGACCCAGGGAGGTCCCTATTGTTATTCGACATGCACATTAGTCGACGTGCCAGCCGACGAGTAACAACAAGTAAGCAAGCAAGTACTCAAGTACTGCATAGACCTGGCAGCAAAAACCCCAGATATTGTAATGTTTCTTTTTATTATTATTATTATTATTATTATTCTTCCGACGATTCAATTGCCATTTTGACCCCTTTGCCAAGCCGAGAAACGAACGAAACTTTGTAGCCTCGTGGGGCTTCGCGAAAATTGATATATGATGCCAGCGTCGCATATGGGCGGGGCCAAATGGCTAAATAGCGCCCCCTACAATTTTCCCAAAAACCCATAGGGAAAAAAATGACGTTAACGAAAGCGGACCAAAATCGCCACACATGTTCATCAATGCGAGATGAACACAAAATCCTCCTATAGCGAAGCCCGAAACCCAACAGGAAGTCGGCCATTTTGCTTCAAAGTTTGTAAACGCAAAACGAACTCCTCCGAGGGGTTACGCCCGATCGGCTCCAAATTGGGTCCAGAACATCGCCAGACCTAGCTGAGCTTATCTTGTGCTCCGCAGGTCTGTAGCTCAAAGCGCTTGGCCTCTGGCGTGCCCCGAAGTTTGGCGACTGTTTCGGTGCTCGCCATGTAAATACGAACGGCTCTCATGCCCTCATACTTGATCGTAGACGCTTCAAACTTGGTGCAAAAATCTATGGAGAGACCCTGAACGATCCGACATATTATTTGCGTACGTCGCTCATAGCGCCCCCCGGTGGTAACAGGAAACGTACAAAAATACGTAGTTGACCAAATCGACTTCGTTACACTTCTAGTACATGCAGACCCGGATGGTGAAGCTACATCATGAACGCTTTGACCCTACGAGCTACGACGTGCCGCCGCGGCGAAAGTGTATCATCCCAATTTAAATTTCGTTTGCCTTTCACGCGCACATACTTGGTCGTAGCCACTTGAAATTCAAAGGACATGACGTTGGCTCCTCCCTGAACGTTTTGATGTATCGACTTCCTGCCTGGCTCATAGCGCCCCCCGGTGGTAACAGGAAGTACGCAAAAATTCATTAAAAATCCATACTTCACCCGATCAACTTCATTCCACTTCTAATACATGCAGAACCAGTTGCTGAAGCTACATTATGAACGCTGTGAAGATACGACGAACGGCGTCCGTGTGCCGCCGCGGCGACTGACGATTTTTTATCGTACAATTACGTTTGCCTTTTTCGTGGCTTTAACGAAGTCGTGTCCTCACGAAATTTCATCCACGGGTCAAGAATGGCGAACTCTTTCAGGGGATAGAGTCGTTTCCCATGGGCGTGGCTAAATGCCTCAATAGCGCCCCCTAGAAGTTTTTCCGAATTTCTTCATAGACAAATTTCGCTTACTTTGTCGTACACATACGAAACTCGACACACACGTGTATCATACCCAAACATACAAAAAATTGAATTGGAGCCACGCCCTAAACCTAACAGGAAGTCGGCCATTTTGGTTAGCATTTCTTTGACGCAAAACGAACTCCTCCGAGGGAGTTCGCCCGATTGACTTCAAATTGGGTACAGAACATCTCCAGAATGAGCTGATTACGGCTTGTGCTCCGCAGGTGTGTAGGTCAAAAGGGCGTGGCTGCTAGGGCACGGCCAAGTTGCCGAATTCAGCTAAGAAGTTTGCAATGCTAGCACGCCCACAGATTTGATCGCAGCAGCTTCAAACTTGGTGCACATGATGATGGCGTGACCCTGAACGATCCGACATATTATTTTCCTACGTCACTCATAGCGCCCCCCGGTGGTAACAGGAAGTGCGCTAAAATTAATTAAAAATACATAGTTGCCCCCATCAACTTCATTCCACGTCTAAAACATGCCGAACAAGTTGGTGAAGGTATTTCGTGAACGCTATGACGCTACGGCTAATGGCCCCCTTGTGGCGGCGACAGGAATAGCGCTCCATTATTATTATTATTATTATTAATAATTGCATTTAAATGTGCCTGGAATTGTGGAAACCTGTGGGCGCACTGCGCGCTGGGCAGTCAAAATACCAGTCCGCTGGCTGCGCTTCGCCTTGCGCTGAGATTAGACCAGGTTGGAGCTGGCGAGCTTTCGGCGCACTCTCTGCGCGGTCTATCTGCAACAAATTGTCACTGCGCCACGGTGAATCTGTCGACACCTCCCCCTGCTGCGCGACCACTCCCATCTCGGCGCACAGCAGTCTGCCAATTTACCGAATCCGCTGCGCACCTTGTTGCACTGGAGGAAAATGCCACTGCGCCAGCTGCGCCAGGGCTCGCCTCGCTGCGCCCCCCTGAGTTGCGCCAGGAAAATAGGGCCCAAACACTTTGAGGAGGTCTACCACTACACAGCTCAATTATCTCTCTAATATCTGCTCACGATTAAACTGCCACAGAGTCCACGTTACAGAAAACATATGCACATAAATTTAAGAATAAGGAAAAGACCATAAATTGTCCAACACAAAAAAAGCCAGTCTGCACAACTTAATTTTAAACACAGGCTTCGGGGCAAATGCACTCCACTCAGTACTGCATACAAATGATACACACACATCTGCACACACACACTCTGTAGTGTCACCTTGGCCAGGTGAGTCCAAACACTGTATTCTTTACACATGAATTTTGCTTTCATGCTGTGTAACCCAGGCTAAACCCCAACACTAGTTTTTTTCTTCACATATTCACTCATGCATAACCAAAGATAAATATAGGTAGTTGTCCATTTGACACCAAACATTAATCATGCTCCAATTTTCCACTTTTTCAAAGTTTACAACTACCCTGGGCAACACGTTCTCACTCCCACTGCGTCAACAGCCTGACGAACGGTCACTGTCCCTCATCGTCACATGCCTGACTCATTAGGTGCCCGTTTTTCGTCAGGTTTTGACGTGCTCGGCTTTCAGTTGATTCCAATGCAATCCCCTTTGCGGCGATATGTGACGCTCAGAGCAAGTGATCCAGCCGACCCGGCGTGCGGCACTGAAAGACGCTGTGAGCAGAGGAAAACTCACCAAACTTTGCACAAAGGTTCAGTCCCATGCCAGATTCACTCAACTCCAAGGCGTTTAAATTTAAAAACTTTAAAAATTCCTACCAAACCAACGGTAGATGCTACAGTGTTGAAACTTCACCACAATGTAGCCTCAATACTGCTGAAACTTTTGTCCACTTAAACTTATTACAAATTATGAAGTCCATCACTCTGTTTTTTTCAATAACTGTAAAACTTTTAAAATGTATCTCCTCCCACAATTTTTGCTCAATTGTCACCAAACTTGCTACAGAGCATCTCCAGACCGTCCTCCACAAAACTTGTTTCTCGGATTTTTGATTAAGCAAAAATTGAGCCTACAGTGCATGAAAACGTTTGACTGTAAACAGTACTGTAAACATATACCATCAAATTCTTGCTTCCTGAAAATAAATGACAATATTCTGGAGTCATGGTTGATGAAGTTTAGCAAATATCAGAATTTAAATTCAAAAACTGAATTTTCTAGAACATTTTGAATTCTGCTCTCATGGGAACAACTGCAGCCAATGTGAGAGTGGAGTTTTTAAACATCATATTTCAGCCTGATAGGCCAAAGCATCTGGAAGCTATTAAATAATTGCTGTTGAAACATTTGTCCTTTAATATGAGGTCAGAGAAAGGAGCATTGCTTTTTGGCTATTTGTGACCCTTCTGAATGTCACAGACCTCTGAATCTTTTGCACACACAATCTACTAGACATTCTGGACCACATATTAAAAGCTCATCTTCCTGCATCAAAGTATTGGTCGCACGGGTTTGAAATTGCACACGGTGGATGGGCTTAGGCCCCGGACAAATACATTAAACTTTCAGCCTTATAACCCCAAGAATGTGGACGTTATTAGACAAAAAGGCTTCTAAATCCAGGCTTTGAAGGCCGAGAAACGAGCCTGGACGGTCAGCTGTGACCCTTCTGGAGGTCCGACAGGTCTAAAATTCTACAGAAACTTTGTCCCTAGTGCTCTGAACAACCTATCAAAATGAATTGAATTCATAATAATGTTTTTCAGATAAAAATAAAATTTCACTCATTGAATTAAAAATTACATTAAATGTGATGTGATGTGGACCAGAAAGATGCTGGTGAAAATTATGAAAAAAAAAAAAAGAAAGAAGTCAAGCCAACTTTCATGCACTTTATTGTTGAATTTTAACAATATAGCACCGTTTTTTTATTCAATGTTGAAAACAAAAAATATGTTAAGACCTTTTAGTTACTAAGAAAATGATGCTCAATTTGTTTTATTTTTTCATTTGCTGGTAACAGCAAGCTCAACCAATCAGACACGTCGCTGATAAATATGAGGATTATGGGTAATGTAGTGCTTCTCTGTGATATAACATTGGAAACAAAGCATGTTTTCTTAAAATAAAGTTGATATTACACAGGGCTTTTGGACTCAGCAGAAGCACATAATATTGTTACACAGTCTTCCTTGGATGGTTACAGCGTTGTCTAATAATCAGATCTTTCTTCAGAATATTGATTAATCTAAACAGAGTAACTTTTTGAACGCGGAAGTGGACGTCATTTTTTTTAATTTATTGATTGATTATTCTGCACCAACACCATGATCACTAAATAAATAAATAAATAACATCCTTGCCGAAAGCTACGTCAGACACAGCAGCATCAGGTTCAATAAAGCTTTAAAGCAGAAGTAAGTGGTCCGGTCGTTTTCGCTAATGCTGCGTTCCAGGCAGGCTTTTGAAATCGTAAATTACAGGTTCAAGTCACAACTTACGACTTTGTAGCGTTTCAGGCAACCCACTCGTGTTTTTCCGACCTGTTTTACCGGTGAAAGTCACTATAACGGCCACTCGTAACTTCCGACCGGTGAACTCGTACCAGATCGAACTGGTACCACTTCACGGTCGGAAAAATACGAGTTTCCTTGAACGCACCATAACAGTCCTCGTCGCTACGTCACCACATTCACGGCGTCCCTTGGCTGCACACACAGCCCTGCATGCCGTTCTCTCTCCTCATTGGATAAAAACTTTAGGATACGATAAATGTTTTCTCTTCGGCTCAGAGCAGAGCAGAGTGACTGACAGACCCGTGTTTCAGTCCAAACACTCTATGTAAGTGATTGCTGTCGGAAGATATAACTATTTAAGACTTAAATATTAACACAAATATATCACTTACTTCTGCTTTAAGGAAAAGTAAAAAAAAAAAAAAAAAAAAAGTTTTCCTCTGCTCACAGCGTCTTTCAGTGCCGCACACCGGGTCGGCTGGATCACTTGCTCTGAGCGTCACATATCGCCGCGAAGGGGATTGCATTGGAATCAACTGAAAGCCGAGCGCGTCAAAACCTGACGAAAAACGGGCACCTAATGAGTCAGGCATGTGACGATGAGGGACGGTGACCGTTCGTCAGGCTGTTGACGCAGTGGGAGTGAGAACGTGTTGCCCTGGGATACCAAATCCTCAGGGCGCCCGAAAGGCTCTAGATTCACTGTCAGGTCATTTGTGGTAATTGCATTTATGGCAATTTGTTTGACAATACTGTATGCAATACTGTCTCATCTTGAAAGCCTAAACTTATATGTGGCCAGGTCAACGAAGGAGGAGACCGGACACAAAAATACTTTTTTAGTAGGATCTTTAATACCCCGACTGCCCTCAAACGAGCACAGCATTAATTCTCTAATTTTGAGAGATTTGCTTGTAACAGTCAAATAAAAATAAAACAAATTCTTTCCTGTCTTTCCTTAATTTCTTCTGACTGTCTCAGTACAAAATAAGCAAAACAAACAGGCAAAACAAACCAAAACAAACCAAACCAAACCAAACAACAGCAGTGGCCTATTCCTATGTAAACAGGAAATAAAATACATTAATTAGCATGAATACATTTTAAGCCACTCTCTTCATTTTATCAGGCACATTTTACAGTACATATAAGGTTTTAGCTCTGTAAACTTCATGAATTAATTTAATAAACACCATGAATTAACTTTAATGTACATTCTTACATATCTCAGTGCAAAATACACTTTTTACCATGACCTTTAATGAACTTGTACATTCAGAAACCAAAATCATGTGCTCACTTACTCTAGCTTGTAGCTTCAGAGCCTCATCCTGCACCTGGATGCAGCTCACACGCACACACGGCTCTGTCTCCCCTCTACATGGGTAACACAACATATAGCTTCATAAACAGCATTTAACACTGAAATCATAACAGTAACTAATATTTCAGTACATTATGTGCCACCTACGCTGACCCGTGGTCGTCTATGGCGGCTCCCGACACCGTGGACACAATACACAAACCCCCGACCGACGAGAAGTAAACACGATGTTCTCAGTCACACACGCTCGTCAGACGGCTCAGTTACCGGTCCGCTCTAACTCTTTCACTCGGTCACTTATGTCCTCTGTGTTACACGTTTTTCACGGTTTAACCCCTGCACACACTCTCACAGACAAGAAACAGACCTCTCCGCCATTGTTTGTGCTAGGAAGACGACGGTTCGCGGGTGTTCACGTCTCGCGTGACTTCCTGGTTCTCACAGGATTCTCAACCTGGCTGGCCTTAAAGTGACAGTACACATTCTATTAGGGCTCAGCTAACACAAAAAACACAGTAACCCCTGTTCACTTGGCTACATATAGATGACCTTAACATGAAATCAAGTCCAATACCTTAGTTATTTTACATGGTGCTGAGGTTGGACCTCAAATATGAATATGTCTTTGTTGACCCAGAAGCTGTTTTAGACTTGATTTCATGTTAAGGTCATCTATAAGTTTAGGCTTTCAAGATGAGACAATATTGCAGGTGACAGGCCTCTACCATATCAAATGTGTTTTAGTTGTGGATACAGTATGGTCAAATGAATTGCCATAAATTCAATTACCACAAATGACCTGACAGTGAATCTAGAGCCTTACGGGCGCCCTGAGGATTTGGTATCCCAGGGTAGTTGTAAACTTTGAAAAAGTGGAAAATGACACAGAAGCTGTTTTGGCCATCCCCACCCCAAGGACCCCACTGCACAGTTTGAGCAGCTTGACAGGGAGGAGGTCATAGCCAGCTATGGTTTACTGGCCTATAGCATAGTGAGACTCTGCGTCGATGTGTAAGACCACAGGCTGGGATGACGTGGTTTCTCCAGCACCAGCTCACAAAAAACAAGCGGACAGGACATTATAATAATAATAAAAATAATAATAATAATTTTATTTATATAGCGCCTTTCATACATGAAATGCACCTCAAAGTGCTTTAAACAAATCACCAAACAATTAAAAACAGTATTAATGAACAATCAGGCAGTAATAATACACAGTGACAATAAAACAATAGCAGTGATAAAACAAAAACAATCATACAAATAAAATTAGGCCAAGTTAAAAACAAATCAATTTGAGGAAAAAAAAAAGATAAAAGATGCCATACTCAGATCCCTAATTATATGCTCTATTAAAAAGGAATGTTTTCAGTCAATTTTTGAAAATAGAGAGAGTATCTGCCCCACAAATTTGAATTGGAAGTTGATTCCAGAGAAGTGGGGCCCGATGGCAAAACATTCAGTCTTGCAAGTTTATTGTGTGTTTCACAACTTCTTGTATGGATTCTGCTAATCCAACACAGGGTGGTCTTACATGTTAATCTTACTTGACCTCCGTTAGCCATAGAGTAACCTGTTGTGGACAACAAATGGTATCTTATAAATATTACATATAATCAAAACAAATCAGTGATAAGTCTGTCTATTGGGAATACCACCTGTGATATCTCCAAGCAGCAGATATTCTCGGCGTCTGTGGGCAGGGTTGCACAGTTTCCACAGGAGCATCTATCCAACAGAGTAAGTTATAACCTTCATCAAAATATAAAGCTTATGAAATTCACAAAGTGACAGGCAGTGGACAAGCTGAGGTGGATAAGAGGTAAACGTGGCAAAACATTAAACGCATAAAACATAGGTAATTTATAACATGTCAGTTATGAAGGTTGAGAGGAGTGTAGTGTAGAAAACAGTGCACACACACTCGTCTTTATCTAAAGAGACATGTATATCCTGTATTACAGCAAGGTAAAGTGATGGTAATATAAACATGAATTGCTTGATAAAGGGAAAATGTAACAAAATAACAATTTACTGTGTAAGCATATCAAATTGTTTCACTAGTTCTGGCATTAAACACTGGTAGGCGTAGTCAGACAAACATTTCCATAGACAGTTAAAGTACACTGAAGAAGGTACGACATAACTGTATTTTTCAGGAGCCTTTCCCTCTGGGTCAGGTTCTGGATCAGGTTTGTATGGTTGGAGTGAAGTTCTTCTAATACCAGCCATATCTATGCAGGCAAGGAAACAATGGAGCATGGTACCCGAAAAACCCAAGCCACACCTCCTTTGGGGTGTAATCAGCAGTGTTAGACAAAGTACTCTGGGAAAGTAATTAAATTGCTGATTACTCCTTTTAAAGGTAGTCAAGTCACTGTTCTGATTCCTTTATTTCAAAAGTAATTAGTTGTATTTCTAGTTACATTACTAGTTACTCCATTCCGTACCAAAACAAAATTTAAAAAGATGGCTAGCAGGTCATACGGGGCGTCCTGACACTGTGTATCCCAGAACAGGTGCTTAAACGTGGGTAAGAGGAGCGGAGGTGACTTGCAAAGGTAACATATGGTTATTGGTTACCTTGAAACTATAATCAAAGTACTTTTTTTAGAATTCATAATGCGTTACATTACTACTAAAAAAGTAATCAAATTACAGTAACGCGTTACTGAATAACGCATAACTGCCCAACACTGGTACTCAGACACAACTCAACTCAACTCTGCATTAAGAACTATGTAACGCCTGATTTCCACCGGGGCCGTCAGCGCCGCGGAACGTCAGCGTCGCGGTTTTGCTCCGTCCTCTGCCCGGCGTCAATCCCCACCGGACGTGTTACGGCCACTTTCCCTCTGTTTTGCTAACCCTCCTCCTGGCCATGTGCATTTGTTTACAACGACGCCAGCGAGAAATCAATCAACAGAGCAGTACATAACATTATTTATACCATGGTCTGGGTGAATCCTCGATTCTGATTGGCTGCGAGGTGTCCATTAAAAAGTGATAATGGACACCCATAAAGATGTTCCGGTCAAATTGCCTGATTACGTTCTAAATATTACTGCGCTTGTTGGTAACCACGGCAATGGACACTCGGACCATAACAACTTTTTTTCAGCGCATCATGGCACCGGAGTCTGTAAACACATAGTCTCGCCTGCCAGACCCTCCTACAGAAAAGAAGGAGAGTCTGGCTGCTCCGCCTATGATTCTGCGATCAGAGAAAAAAACGCTCCGGCCGTTTGGAATTCTTTCAACCAGTCACAATCGTTGTGGTCGGCGCCGTAGCAACGCCGTAGCAACGGCGCGCTTGCAAAATATTGCCGGTTGGAAACTGGATTTCGGTCCGCGGTGTAACGACGGTCGGCATCCGTTGACGGATATTTATTATTTTGTTCGGTTTAAGGGCGGTTGGCAACCACTGACAGATATGTCTTCTTCTGTTCGGTTCATGACACGGATCCATGGTTCGGTTCCTGTTGTTGTTTGTTGATGTTTCCCTTTACCGGGCGGACTGTGAAAGCTGCAGCACGGAGGCGGGACTTCCGCCGGGTGGCTCGTTCCGACCAATCAGAGGCTAATCGCAGCAACGCACTTCCGTCAGGCCAGACTAGTAAACACACAACCGGTAAGAAGTGCACTGGCCGTCTGAAATAATACTTTACAATTACAGTGTCATGTGACATTTAAGCCATCACCTCACCTCCCTTCACTGATCAACCATCAGGCTGTGGCAGAGTCACTGGCTGTACGCTGCGGTCACAGCGGGTCCCTCTTTTTTTTCTTTTATCGCCGACGAGAGTTATTAAATAGTCCGCTCAGCCGCTTAAAGACGTATGATTTTAACGGTAAAAACAACATTAAATTATAAGTTCAATTCAATTCAATTCAATTTATTTTTTAAAATGGGACAATGCGAGTTCATGAACGAAACAATCGTAAGCACGCCGGATTGTAGCCACAGGCTAATTTACATCCGCTGTCCCATACATAGATGTTCCCTGGTACACACAAATTACAATAAATAAAAACAAAGGCATGTTATAAAAATAGCAGCAGTACAATAGATAAATAATACAGATTCAGACAGTACAAAAGTGCAACCGTGTCATGATAAAGTGCTTACAGTCATCAAAAAGTGCGTAGAAGGTCCTAGGAATAATATCTAGTTGAGCTGTGTTATAAGGTAGGTCTAAGGATATAGTTCAATCACTTTCACTGCTATGAATAACTAAAGGTTTATATAATAATGTAAGTAATAATACTATTAAATATATATGCATACACGCTCACATATATACACACACACGCATATATATATATATATACACATGCATACACATATACATACATATATATGTACACATACATCCATACACACATATACATATCGACCTATAACTAGTGATGGCATTGTTCATATTGCTATTTTGTCTATGTTAGTTATTATAATAATAGTAATGATAATAATAATAGTACTGGTAGTAGTAGTAATGGTAACAACACAGCAAAATTACAGTAATGGCAACATCAACACAGTCATATAACAGTAATACAACAGTCAGAAATAGGTATACACTTCTAATAGTGGGTGCAGGTCTGGGTTGATAGCAACCAGTTTTTTAAATGCTTTTTGAAAGTAATATGTGTGGTGCATTCTCTGACTGTGAGCGGCAGGCTATTCCATGTCCTGCAACCCATGACGGATAGAGCAGCCTGACCGAAGGTGGTACGTCTGTAGGGGATAGTGCAGTCCCCTCTAGCTACTGATCTTGTGACCTTTGCAGATGGTTGGCTATCAGTGCGTTTTATAAAATCTTTCAAGGGTGGGGGGGCCAGGTTGTGCAGGGTTTTGTGTACCAGGCAGGCTCGTTTAAAATCAACTAAGTTGTTGAAACTCAGTAATTCATGTCTGTTAAGGACGTTGCAAATGTGGTGTCTTGTTTGTTTTTTATCGAATACCTTTAGAGCTTTATTGTAAAGTGACTCAGCTGACTTGAGGATGGTTACACCTGTAAGGGACCAGCTTGTAAGACAGTATTCGATACGCGAAAGAATTACAGAAAATAAAAACATTCGGGCTGCTGTATCCGTCAGGTTGTGTCTGATCTGCTTGAAGTTCTGCAGGTGAAATTTGGTTGTTTTAGATAGTATACTGACATGTTTTTTGAATGTTAGGGTCGAATCTAGGGTAACACCCAGGTATTTAAAATGCTCGACCATGTCAAGTTCCACACCATTTACAAACACGTTAGAGTTGGTTATTTTCGTTTGTCGTTTGCTGAACATCATACAAGCAGATTTCTTGGTGTTAAGCAAGAGACAAGATGCAGTAAGCCATTTCTCGATACATGATAAAGCTGATGTGAGAGAGGATGAGGCCTCTGTGATGGATTTTGCTTCCTTGAAGATCACTACATCGTCTGCATACATTATAGTGTGGACATTCTGATCAAGGCTAGGCAGGTTGTTAATAAATAGTGAGAACAAAATTGGTCCAAGGACCGATCCCTGAGGGACCCCGATACTGCACTCGAGACTGGCTGAGTTAACCCCATTTACCACCACATGTTGTTTTCTCCCCGAGAGGTAGGAGGCAAACCATTTTAAGGACTGTTCTGAGAGGTTAAAATGGGTCAGTCTGGACAGCAGTACGTGATGGTTCACAGAGTCGAAGGCTTTTTTTAAGTCAAGGAAGGTCGCCCCCACAATTGCATTTCTGTCCAGCAGGCCTTTGACCTTTTCTAAAAACACACACATGGCAGTCTCAGTGGAATGTAATCGATTTAATATGTATTTATCGGTTACATGCTGCCATTCCGACATGCTGCCACTCCGACATACCGCCATTCCGACATTCTACTATTCAGACATGTCACCATTCAGACATACCACCATTCCGACATGTAAACGTCCTGCCATTCCGACAGTTTCGTCCCGCCATTCCGACAAGGCTTTAATTTCCATAAGGAAATGTGCGTTACTCCGAGCGGTGGTTAGGTGTATGTGTGTATGTTTTTTGTTTTTTTTTTCATGTTTTAAGACATGTGTACAGATGTGATACAGTCAGTGGAAGCTTAATAAATAAACAAACACAAAGTCTCGCCATTTACAATCACACACTCGATGTCAGTTTGTAACAATTCCCCAACTGGCACAACGCAGTCCTGCTGCAGGCGGATCTAGGCTCGCGCTACTGGTGTGTCCAGGGAAGCAATGATCAAAGTCGCTACTTGAGTCTCTGTATTTCACTGAATTCAAAACACGCCCATCACAGGCGGCATAATAAACAATTACACACAGATCAACAGAACCCGAAAGCCCTCCCCCCTCCCGCTGTCCATTAAGTCCCAGTCCCAGCTGTGGGAATGAGTGTGTATGTGTGTGGGTGCGCGAGCGCACAGTCACTGTCCGTGTGTGTGTGTGTGTGTGTGTGTGTGTGTGTGTGTGTGTGTGTGTTGGCGCGTGGTGAGGGTGAGTGAGAGAGAGTTTGTTTGTCCTACTGTCCACACGGGAGAGACGCCGCGGCTCCGCCGAGGTGACCACCAGTCCTCTCCCTCGTCCCGCTTGGCTGAGAACGGGCCGTGCGGTGTCCAAACGGGCCTTTATGATCCACAGGGTAATCCACCAGGAAAAATAATCCACTATGCCGCTTTGGAATTGCCGCCACGCCAGCCGTCCAAACGCCGACTGTGTCTCTCACTCTCCTCCCCTCTCACCACGTCACTTCCCCATTTAAACCCTCGGTCCCACTAATGCACTTTTACGCATTACGCACACAACTTACAGCAAAAAAGAAACATTCATTCATTCATTAAAGGTCCGCACGTCCCCGTGCACAAACCACAAGGATAATTGATCATTTCCTGGCCTAATACACAATGAAATACAACCTGGGGAGCAAACCTGCAAATCAACTACCCCAGCTGGCCAGGCAAAACCCAGTGGATCACTACAAGTTGTTGCAACTTTGGGGAATTTACTCCTGGTAAAAAGGCTTACAAACATGGACCAGGACAGCTTCATAATACGCACAAAAATCCAAAGGAAACGAAAGGTAAGTTAAAAAAAAATATAGCAACAGCATTAAGTAGTCAAAATATGTGTTTTACGCGCCTGCCTGTTCAGCTCCGTTTACATGTAAAAAGACATTTCGTTGCGTACAGTAATCAACAGACAAGCAGGAAAGCTGGTCCATGGAAAAAAGAAAATAAAGAGTCAGAGCCTCTCTCTCTCTCTCTCTCTCATGCTATCATTCATTTCAGCACTGAGACAGCGGACAGCGCGCTTGGTCATAGTTCAGCACTACAAAATATCAGCAGTTCACTCTTCACCGATAAATCCATGGCACTGTCCATATATGAGGCAGAAAGAGAACTCAAGGTTTCGAGCGACTGGCTCTGCGTCGTATTTGACTCGTACAGCAATAATAATAATAATAATAATAATAAATAATTCATTTCACATGTAAGGGGAGCTGAACATATAGTTTTCATTCACAAACCAATGTGGGAGAGGTCCAAGACGCGTGTGCCAGACGCACAGAGGCATGCGTAAAACACCGACCTGTTTAGTTAATCTTTTAGTTAATTTTCGTTTCATTTTTGTGCGTATTTTGGAGCCGTTTTGGTCCATGTTTGTAAGCCTTTTTTCCCACTGAATTATATTTTCTAAAGTGCAACAAGTGGGTTCGGAGGGTGTGATTGAAAGCACAGTCTGCTTCCCGTTCAAGGCCTATCTCCTCCTTCGTTGGTTTACGAGGTTGTGGAGTCCCTCTGCTTAAAATCTGATGCTTTGAAATCGTCTGCCGTTTGAATTATCTGACCAATCTGTGTGCTTTAATGAGATGCACTGGACAAACTGCTATTTTGCGCCGGCATTAGTGCAAAATCGTGTTTTACGCATGCCTCTGTGCGTCTGCAGATCAAATTGTCTATAATTAAACTTGGAGCTAGACCCGGCCAGGCTACAGGAGAGATCACAAATATGCAGGGGTCCAGGACCCCCATGAGAACCACTGATCCTGTTGAACGTACTGTAACCACTGTGATACAATAAAAACAACATCACTGATCTGATTCACCGGCGTAGCGGTCCCTCTCTCATTAACTCTCTAGCTCTCTCGACCACAGCTGCAAACTAAGTAGCACAGCGCCAATAATAATAATAATAATAATAATAATGCATTTTATAATCGAGATGGGATGTGACAAGGGCGTTGACCAGAGTCAAAGTGCTGTTAGAGGAGAGAGATGGGCAGGCAGGGAGGCGGTGATCATTATTAACCTACACATTTAATGACCTTATGTCGGAATGGCGGGACGTTTCCAAAAAAGGAAAGTACCGCCATTCCGACAATGGAAACAAAAATTGTCGGAGTGGTGGGACGTTTTCAATTAATGGAAGTGCCGCCATTACGACAATTAGACGTCAATGTCGGAGTGGCGGTATGTCGGAATGGGTTACACCCCGCCTTTCCGAAGCCCCGCCTTTCCGACAATAGACTTCCATTCATCGTAAGAGCGGGGTTTTCTATTTTTTCTAAAGACCCCGCTACTCCGAAAAGGCCAGTGGGGGAAACCCACCCACTCCGAACGGACAGACGGACCTAATCAGAAAGGAACCAGAGGCTGCGCAGTGCGCAGTGATCCTTTTTTCCTTTTTGGGGTCAAACGGATCATGTGCATAATTAACTGCAAAACAAGCAAATACTTCATACTGTATTAATGACTTATAATGTTCATTATGCTTCTAGCCTGTCTAGCCTCTACCTGGTCTTTTTACTAAACTTAACCAACTCCTTTCTTCATTGCCTAAATCCAACCAAAGCATCTCCCTCAGTCAGCTGTCAGCACGAGCGGTGGCTGCAGCAGCCTCGCGCCCCTGTGAGCTCAAGCCGGCTTCAGCCGCGCTCGAGCGGAGGAGGGGGGGAGAAAAAGAAAAAAAGTGTATTTCTATTACTGTGTGGGAGATCTCCAACAACGGAGTCTGGGAGAAAGCAAGTGGGACAGATCTGCCCAGTCTCTGAGCAGCGCACGTTTCACAGACAAGCCACAAAGCAGAATGTAAACAACGTCACGCGGTTCAGCACCTTGGACAGCTGCGGGGGGGAGGAGGGGGTGTCGGAGTAGCGGTGTTTCGAAGTGGGGGTATTTCGGAACAGCGGGGTGTCGAAGTGGAGGTGTGTCGGAATGGAGAGCTGTCCCCGTCGGAATGACCCGCGGATACCGTATTTATCTCGTAAGTGACCATGGTATAAGCGGGAAAATGCCCTTCGAGGTGTCCGATTATCAGAAATTAATGGACTTCTTTCGCGTCGGACGGTTCACGCCTCCGCATCGTCCATTAATTTCTGATAATGGACACCTTGTCGGGCATTATCCCTTACATAACATATACAATGTTACGATGTGTATGTACGTGTAGTCTTACCTGTCACAAACAAGAAATGACAGGTTACGGGGTGCGTTTGTGTCGCGGTGTGCAGATCAAGAGCTGGGACACTGGTGCGGCGGCACTGATCTAGCAAAGTGAGCCTCCATTCTCCCTCGTAACAATGTACATGTCATTTATTAAACCATCACAATTACTCCAAAGCTGTTTAATTAATGTAAAAATGTACAGTAGTCAAGCTACAAAACCCTGCATAGTTCCTCTTTAAAGCTGAGCATCCTGTTCTGAGCAGGGTTGGAACAGAGTTCATAGACATCCTAAAATACAGAATCATAGTGGAATTTCTTTGCAAGAAACTTCAAAGATATGTTTTGGGACCTCTGAGACTTATCTAAACCAGTTGAAAAGGAGTATGATGGAAGTTTTAATATACTCTGTGTTTACACAGTGCAATATAGATTACTGGAACTCGTTTTTTCTCAAGGTGACTAAGGTGTATTCATCTGGTACTGCATGACAAACCCTTCTCATCAAAGACACACTCTGAGGAATACCCTCTGAAGTTGCTCTTAGTGCTGCATTGCATTCATGTATTAATTAATGTTACAGTATGGTCAGTATGGCATACTGTAAGGTTGAGTATTTTTGTCTTGTTGTTCAAGCAGCTGATGTGTCTAACGTGTCTTTCCTCTGATATACGGTATGTACTAGTCAATATAGATAAAGTGATCATTCAGGTATAAGCTGTCCAATGAGACAAAGGTAAGTTGTTGTTTATCAGTAGTGGCACGTATTGATCTGGCTGAGGTTGCTGACCTTACGCATAAAGGAATATTAGCACTCAAGTGGAACATACACTCACTCATGCTTTTGCCTGTACACAGTGCGCTGACACTTCGCCAAAACTGGAAGAGAGCGTGAATTATCACATTACAATACAGTGTCCAACAAACACATTTACACCCTCCCACATACACAGTGCACACACCCACACAACATGGAAGAAACATTAAGTCAGGCGCTTGTTGCCTCAAACAATTTTCATGTGTCAGTGGGTTGACAGAGGCCAGTGTGTCTGCCTGAGAGAATGTGTGCACTTTGATTTATGTGTGTATCTATATTAAATTTAATTATCAAGAGTGCAATTATCTGTTAATGAGGTTCAAGTGTATTTTAATGCAGTTTATTTTTTTTTAATCAAAAAAGACTTAAGGGCCTAAGGACTTTTGTAATCACTATGAATGAAATGACTCACAGTCACACCCACTGTTGTAATGAATGCATGTCTCCAGTAACTGTAACTTTAAAATAGAATATGCATTTCTGAAAAACCTCCATTCATTTCTAATATAAGTAAAATGTCACTGATTGAAGCACATTCATTGCTGCCATTTGGTAGAAAATGCCAGAATGAAAAGAGGAGTATTCCTGCAATCCTTTCAACTAACCAACCCCCCCTCCCTCTGGCTGTTGGCAATGTGAAAAGTTTACAATCAGCACTCACTCCCAGGTGAATTGACTCTTCAGTAGTTACTGGTATTGACTGGCTGCAGCTCTGATTAGCTATGATGTAAACATGACTCCCAGGTGAGCGTGCTAATTTTTGCCTCTTTTGATGATGATGTCTTTCCAACACAAACACTGTCACCTGCTGTTATTAAACTTAAAACACCACAGTTACACCTTCCACTGGGACTGAGCTGCATTCAGAGTTGCACTCAAGAAGTGAGGACACAACAACTCTTTGTCTAAATCTCACTTGTTAGGTGACAAGTTTAAAACAAATACTAACACTTCTGTCGATATTGACGTTGCTACATGTTGTCATCCCATGGAGATTCTCCAAAATTCCAATATTTACTGCATTTTATTCATCATTACTTCATTTTACCATAATTAATTAAGATTTAGAGTCATCATAGATCAGCGAAACCGTTAGGACTCCCTAATTGGGGATGTTTTGAAGTCTGATCGTCTAATTTCCATAGATTTCCCTCAGTCCATAAGGGTCCACTGCAGACTGTCCTACCACTTTACCATTTGTGATATCACTAACTGTCTAAAAGACTAAAGTTTCTAACTTTCTTAAGCTTCAGGACAGAAAAAGGTAAACCCTGTGCAAAAGCTTGACAGGGAGACGGCCTTCAGCCTTTGTGAAGACCTTGGCTAGCGATTGCTCGTTCCACCCACTATAAATCGAAGAGTGACTGGTTAATTCTCCTGTCACTGTCTAATCAAAGCCATTCAGCTATTGGGACTTCAGGCCTTCTGTTCCTGTTGAGAAGTCCTAACCAGCGAGTGAGTCAGCTAACAGATGCATTGACTGGAAAAGTCCTACTGCATAACTTTGTTTTCATGGTTTTAGGAAAGTAACTTTAAATGTATGAAGTAAACATCTTAGAATTAGGAGATAATAATCATAATGGTTAAAATGGAGGAGAATGATTATTAAATGAAAGCAATTAAATATAACATTTCAAATGCTTATTTGTTTGGCCTTCTCTGAAGGCCGAGGAGGCTCCCCACTGGTGTTCAGATACCTGCGTGCACAGAAATGAGTGCTGGTGTGAATGTCTCAGCAGGCGCAGGTGTCCACTCTCTCTTTCTGCCTGTTAGTTAGATTGATAGTCAAATTAATCTGCAGCTCCATCCAGGTATAAACACGTTGCCTGCTGGCCAGGATACATCCCCCTCTATTAGCGCCATAATTCAACGCACCCTCCAGCAGCCTGCCCTGATCATAAGAGGGTAATTGCAGGGAAGGTGAGCTTGATTTATTGACGGAGAGGATATGGCGGATTATAAATTGATTTGGAGATTAATTTATCGCTTATTTTGCATCTTAGATAATTGGAATTTGTGTTTTTTGGAGAGCGCTCTGCGGCAAGCACAAACACACAAACACACACATACAGAGAGACACGCGAATAATACACAAATCTGTAATACCAGCGGTCAGCCAAAGTGCAGTGTGCCCAGAGTTTTAGGAGTGGTGCTGCATTCCTTGAGGACACTTTGGAAATGATAGTGGACCATGTAACAGATGCACAGCAATCCCTTCAAATTAGGATCAGAGTGTAGCAATGAAAAAATCATTATAGCCTCAATACATATGCTGTCTATGTGCCAGTGCGCCTTCAACAAGCACTTTGAACTTCAACATGAACTTGTGAGGAGAAGGCCACAGTGTGGGACAGCTAATCCAGTAGGTGGACTCTGGTACTCACTTGAAGTAAACAAGTTTAAATGTGTTTTCAGTTTGTTTACAGGATGTCATTTTAATTAGTTTTCATTGCAGTTGATTTGTCAGTCGTGGTTCCAGCTGCATTGAGTGATGTATTCGCTCACACCTGGCATCTGTTTCAACCTGGCAATACATCGCTCATGTGTCTTGATGGATGCATATAGGGAGTCATGAACACACCCATGTGCACATACCGGCAAGAGTAAAATCTCATGTTTTATTCATAGCGGTCTTCAAGCGCAAATACAGGCGACCAACTCTATCCTTTCTCCAGCATGTTACAAAATAACAAGCTACATGCAATGGCCAATGGCTATGTGTGTATGTGCAGGTGTGTGTGTGAGTTTATGTAGAAACTTGCAGATAACAAAGGGGTTATGAATGTCAGCCACTCACATTACACGCAGAATGGTAGCCACAAATCTTTTGTTTCACCTTTTAAATCTCTTTTTTCACCTCATTCATTTGAGGCTGCAGCTTCACTGGACACGTTTATACTGCCATTAAATTGCGGAGACCCCTCAAGAGCTTATTTGTGCAGCATATTTGTTAGAAAAGTCCTGCACCAAGCAGCAAAGGACACACATTAAGAGAACTACGAGATAGGATTTGTCAGTAGAGCTCGTTTTACAGCAACGAAATAATGAGCAAACATGCTGCTCTGAGTTATTTAAGCGTCCACAGGCATGATGTGTACGTGTAATGATTTCTTTCAGTTATTTTACAGCATACACTTTAAGTTTAAGATGTAGTTATTAATATTTAGGCAATAGCACATAGTTACCAGTCTTGTTAAGAGTTTTGTGAGAAGATCAATATCACTCTCCTGTCTGCATGCTAAAAATAAAGTTACAAACAGGTAGCCTGCTGTCCAAGGGCAGCAAAATCTGCTTAGCAGCACCTCTAACAAATCAAACACATGAGCTTTTGAGGTGCTGGTTCCTGCGGACAGAGCCAACATTGTTGTTTCTGCCTGTTTCAAACCTCTCTGCTGAGCTAAACTGGCCACCTATTAGCTTCAATTTCATTTTTACCATATAATGACTGATAAAGAAGTGACTGTTCAGTTTTAAATGATTTCTGTCGTAAGTTTAGGCACAGTTTGATATGACACATTGTAAATGATGCTGACCTGTCAGTAAGATAAGATAAGGGGCCCTAGTTTCCTAGACCGGGCGAAGTCTAAGTTCAGCGCAGCTTCGCCACGCCAACTAGGCGTGTCCAGGTCCATTTCGCAAGTTTGCTGGACAGCGCAGTCCGACTTACGCCAGCGCAAGCCCGCCCCTCGTCCCTCCTACCGCCGCAAACGGCAAAGGGGGAGGAGACAGGGCGGGAGGGAGACAGGAGGAGGAGAAGTGGGATTAACACAGCCGATTCGGATATTCACCAATCAAAGGAGCTCCTCTCCTCACCTTTAACTGCGCCGCGGGCGATGCGCACTGCAAGTTTGTCATTTTATACTTTGACATGGACGGAGGAGACAGCGACGCCAGAGGCCGAACCTCTCCCAGGAGGAAACAGCTGTTTTGGTCCGGAGGTCCGAGCTCAGAGTGACCAATAATGAGTTTACTAACATCCTTAATCAGGTTTGATCTGATACACTGAGAACCGGTGCTCAGTGTAAGAAACAACAACTAATAAACTAATAAAGAAACTCACATTTATTCATTTCAATTCATTATTCCCTGTGTAAGACAGATGAGAGGTGTACACTAATCACAACATAAACAAACACCATGCGGGATGAAATCAGCGTAAAGGACGCTCTCTCTCTCTCTCTCTCTCTCTCTGTCCTCCTCTCTTTTTTCTCTGTGATGAGAGATGCTGAGTATACTGTAGTAGGCTATATACTGACTATCTGATACCGAGGCTCTTGTGGTGGGCTAAGAGAGATGATGATTTGTGTTTTGTTTTTCATTACGGCCGCATGACGACGCAGTCGCCCTCTAATAAATTAATAAGTAAATAAATAAATAAAGGGGAAAAAATAAAGGGCATGCGTATCTCAACACGGCAGCAAAATGCAGTCATCCACCCTCACAGTCCTGCTTTTGGGACATCCACAGCTGCTTTTCAGTGCCAGTTCGTCCCTGCTGTGTTAATTCAGGTGGAGTTTCCATTACTCGTGCTGGCAGCCTTTGATCTCTGCTTTGATCTGACGTCAGATGTGACGGATAATCTATATAGATATAAATTCACGTGTTGATTCCATTAGTTGCATTAAATAGTGGTTATTGTGGATATTTATTGCATTGAAATGTGCCTGGAACTGTGGAAATCTGCCTGTGAGGTCTTGGTGACATGTGTGCACTGCACGTCAGTCAGCCAAACTTCCACTGCACCTGCTGCGCTCCGCCCTGCGCTGAGAGTAGACCTGGTTTGAGGTGGCGAGCTTTCAGCGCAACCTTGCACGAAACTTCCTCTGCACCAAGCTGAATCTGTGACGCCTCCCCCTGCTGCGCGGCCACGCCTATCTCAGCGCAGCACGATCTACCAATCTGCCAATCTGACTTTGCGCTAGGCTGCGCTGGTCGAAACTTGCATTAGACCGGCTGCGTTACCTTGCGCCACCTGCGCTGCGCCACCAAACTAGGGCCCAAGGTCCCCCCATGTTAGTCCTACTGTGGGCTGATTTGCTGTGTTACAATTAAATAATATGAAAAATTAGACGACAAAACACAAGACAATAGCAGTTGATCTGTGTGTGTTTGTTAAACAGTGTCACATCTTGTGCAACCAGAGCTTAGAGTCTAACAAGCAGCTCCCTTTTTTTCACATTGAGTGAACAGACCCTTTAATATTTCTGTCCTTACAGGCTGGCACTGACCTTTTTTTCATGTGGATATAATAATCCTATTATCAGAGCTTATTTCTCAATTACACGCGTTTTCTTTCTCCCAGAGATAGTTTAAAATAGTGTTGTTGAAAACAGATTAGACTCCCAATAACGTGGAAACGTGTCCCACCATTGATCCTGATAAACACCAGTGCTGTTAATGCTTCATTGTTGGCCTGCACAGTGTGAATCTCAGAAGAATTAAATAACCCGAGGCAATGAAATGCAAAAACATCTCTAATAAGATCAAGATGAACCGTACATATGGTGTACAATGTAATATATTGCACCATATCAGCTCTGTTTTTTTTAGTATTCAAGATCTTTGCTCATTGTTCTGTGTCTTGCAGCCATTTTCTGTCTGCTTAATAAAGCCCTGCACTACATAAATGTCCTCCTCCTTCCTCTAGACAGATATTCGCATTAGCAGTTGTCTTGAGGGATGAGCTGCTCTATTAATAGCCTTTATTTTCAGGCAGATTTTGTCATTTTTGTAAGGAAATTTGTAAAAATTAAAGAAACCACAAAGACCAACTCTTAGCAGCTAAAAGTAAAATAAAAATAAAAGTGTAAAATACCCATTGAGTGTTTCCTAGGGGAACCAGGGAGATACTAAACGTTTTTTACAAAATTATAGTTTAGCTTTCCAGCCAAGAACCACTGACATATACTGTATGTACCACACACAACAAGACTACCTGTACAGCTAGGAACTGTTTAGCGTGAGGCAAGTCTTTACAGCGTGAGCCAACTTGAGAATAGCTCTGCTCATTGGGTATGACCCAACATAAGACCTCTGCTGCTCTGACCACAAAGCCAAGCTTCAACAGACAATTACTTAAAGGGATACTTCACCCAAAATCATTTTTACTCACCGTCATGCCAAGGAAGGGGTTTGGAGAACTGTCTGAGTCATCAAAAGGCTTTTGGAGTTCCGGGGGGGTCCGGCTGGTGACGGATTGTCATATAATGGAGCTGGATGGTGCTCACTTTTGAATCGTCCAAAACACACACTATGAAACATCCAGATACCTCCATACTGCTCCTCTGTACTGACCCTAGTGTCCTGAAGCCGCAACATAAAAAATTGATCCGGACAACTTTTTCAGACAATTGGTGAATTATTGATTTTGGGTGAAGTATCCCATTAAGCCTGGTACACAGCTGGTAATCTGTCTGATTTTGGCTCGATTTTCCCCCTTCCAACCAAGGACAAAAATCGCCCAATTATCTTGTGGCTGTTAATATTATCCTACAAGATTATCCTGTGGTGTATGGTGTGTTAATAGCCAAATTCTCCCAAAAATCCCCTCGGAAAATGGTTGGGGCCGACGATTGTAAATATTGAATGTGTCTAATATTTACAATGATCCTGACTGTTGCGATCAAAAGTCCTCTTGTGTGTGGGGGAAGCCGACAATCCCGAATAATCGGCTCCGCGGATTGTGACGTGAAATTGAATGTAGCCAATAAAAAAGCGAGCTGACTGAAGAGCACGAAACATAACAAACTAGTATGGCTACCATCAACAAAGTACGTCAGATCACGTTGGATCAAGCAAGGTTTCTGGCATGGGGGACGAGATTCTAGTGTGTCATTTGATTAGACAAATCGTTATGTGTGCTGGAATATTGGAGCACACCACACACAATACGATCAAAACTGTTCTCTCACAGATAAAAAATCGGTAACGCTTTATATTAAGGTCCTTGTAATAAGCATTAGTTAATAGGTAATAAGGCCCTTATAAGTGATTACAAGATGCTTATTAACATTATTATGCGTTTATAAGACTATATATGTATTAATAGACTCATTATAATATAGTTAATAGCAGACTATAAGAGATTTATAATAACTTATAATAAACTTAGTTAACTGTTTGTTGATGCTTATGAACATTAATAAAATCCTTATGAGTATCTTATAATTGTTCATAATAACATTACAAACACATATATTGACTCAACTAGCCCAATCATTATGTCTTTGTTATGCCTTTATTAATCTTAAGGTCTGTGTAATAAGCATTAGTTAATAGGTAATACGGCTCTTATAAGTGCTAACAAGTATTAATAGTCTCATTATAATATAGTTAATAGTAGACTATAAGAGATTTATAATAACTTATAAGAAACTTGTTAACTGTTTGTTGATGCTTAAGAACATTAATAAAATCTTCATGAGTATCAATCTAGCCCAACCATGATGTCTTTGTCATGCCTTTATTAATCTTTTTTTTGTTTGATTCATTGGCTGCCAGCCATTTTCAGAGCAGAGAGCCCCATACTGCCAGCCGTTTTAGAGCATTTTGAACGATCTTATAAGACCCACAGAATATTGTGTTCTATGACTATATAAACACCGAAACTACCAAGAGAAAGAGTAGACTCTCTTTGTTCAATTGATAGCTTTCACTGACGTCACTTCCCAGGGACCTGGCGGTCAAAAGCAACATTCCAAAGTGGCCCTGCAATGGACTTTCTATGGACAAACAACCGAGTAATGACTTAAATTATCTGCCAGCAGCCGAAAAAGAAAGATATAAAAACAACTTTGAAGTTTTGGGCACTTGTGACCCATATTCAACACCAGCTGCTGTATACCAGCTGTTTAAAATGACCAGTTCCCTGCCGAAGCTCGAGTTGGGCGATGTTTACATTTACCTGGTGGAAAATCCATCATCCTCCACCGCTTGCAACCAATATTTCCGGTGTTATGGTTCAACTGGTTTCTGATTAAAAGCCCCATTTTGTAGTTTTTTTTATCTTAAAATAATGTTTCTGAACTCGTTGAAGTGGTAGAAATGTACCTGTAACTTTCCTGTGTGGGAACACCGTCCTGGTACCGCAGCTCCGCTGAGCTCCACAGTCTGAGCTCCAGCCCACTGAGCCCAGGCTCCCTGCTTCTCTCACCCACAAACCAGCCCTGTGTTGGGCTGCACGGTGACCAGCTTCCCCTCTCCTTCCCCCCGGAGCTTTGCTACGCACCGCTACCGACGGCAACGATGACGGCGGTCCGATAGCAGCGGGACCGGCGGCGGCGGCGGCGGCGATGGTAACCCAGCGGGACCGCCGCCACCGGACACGGCAACAGCACCGCCCACGGCGGCAGCGACACGGTAACGGGGGTCGGGACCGACCGCGGCGCGGCGAGGACGATGTTGTTTAGCGTATTTTCAGAGTGTTTTCCTTAGTTCGTAACTTTAACATGACAGGCTTTGTCATAGTGCAGTATTGTGCAGAGTGAGAGTAGTGTGGCGCTGACTGTCCGTAGATTGGAGGAATAAGCCAGGTTCACTCACAGAAGCATAGTAACAACGCTGCAGTAACATGTGAACTGTGGCTTTATTTGTGAATTTGTGACAAATCTGCGGACGGAAGTGCAGCACAGCTGTTGTTCGGTACGGTAACCAGTTAAATCAGACACCAGTTGGGCCATAACACCGGTATTTTTGAAGCAGCAGGGAGCAGTGTGTGTTTTTCTGCCTTGTCCTAAGCCGCGGACAGCGGGGAAGTGGATTGTTTTGACCGCCAGGGGGGCGTTCCATACGGGCCGTGACGTCACATGAAAGCTATCAATAGGAGAAAAAAAGTTTGTTTCTACCTTTTTCCGTTCTTTTGTAAACAGCAGTAGAACGTAGGCTGGTTTCGCCAAAAACAGCAGTTTTTGACCAAAACACTGAGAAAACAAGCTTTTTGTGGAAAGAAACATGTCAAGCAGAACAGTGATTTTGACGTTGATATTTTTTGCTTTAGTGACACCTCACACATCTGAACAGTGTTCTCCTTCTATAAAACAACAAAAACAACACTGAGAAAGGACTTTTGATGGCAAAATAATAATTTATTTACAAATATCAGTAAAAATGCATTAACTTTTTTGTACGTTTGTAGCTGTCACATGACCTCTGCCCCATGGTCGACCACTGCTCGATCCACCACCTGTAAATTATAGAAATATATAGAATTACCATAAAAATATATCTCTTATAGATGTAGTCAAGTGTGATGTGGAGTTTTTTTTTTTTTTTAACCTTTCCGATCAAAGCGATCCGTTCTCTAAGCAGTAAAAGTTAGCTCGCTAGCAAGTTAGTTTATTTTATTATTTTTACCATTGATGTATTATATTATTACCTTCATGTCTTTCTGGAGCGTGGGGACGAGTCTCTGCTGCTCCTGGTTGATCCGGACGGAATCGCTCGGGTCACGTCCACCGAGCCGTCACCGAGCCGTCAGTTGAGCTGGGCTCTGTGGTGACGCACCGTCAGCTGCTGATTCTCACCACTCGGCCCGGCTTGATCGCCGGTGTCCAGCGTCGGTGTCTTTTTCAATGATCTCCGTCATTTTCTCACGATCGCGACCCTCTTCCTCTCCGAACTACCGCGACACACACGGTACATAATGTGCCGACGTGCGGAACACATAGGCTCCGTGCATAAGTTTCTTTCGGTTTCTTTAGCATATCTCTTGTCATCTCGCTTCTTCTTCTCATAATCAATGCTGATCTCTCATCTAAAGAGGGCACTGCTGCCACCTACAGGGCCTACAGGGCACCTACACGTCATTACACTAGTTTACAAGCCTGATATTGATGGACAAGCTCCGCCAGACCGTCCTCCAGCCCTTCCCGTTGAAAAACGCAATTGACGTCTATCGACGTCAATGGCAGTGAACGGTTGTAATTAGATTGACGTCTATAGACGTCAATGGCAGCCAATGAGTTAACATTATACTTTATTGCTCATCCATTATGAGTTTACTTGTTTACAGTAAACTGTGCTTTTTGCAGGTACTGGATCTAAAGCGAGAACAATGTCTTATTAAGGCTGATAAATCTTTTATTATGCATTTGATTTTGGTTTTCAGACAGGTGCGTCGGAGGAGAAGAGCAGACTTGTAGAGTTTCTTCTCACTTGAAACATTTATTAAGCGATTGTTTCGTTCAGACCTTTCCCAAGGCATTGTCTCTGACCCTCTTCTTTGTCATCTTCATCTGGTGACAGATTTGATTTTTTCCAGGGTTTTTTTTTTTTTTCCCTGAAGGTAGGCTATTTAATTAGGATTTAAAGTTTTTTTGGTCGAACTACCTTCAAAAATCAGTTTTCTGAGTTTGTTTTGTGTGCCTGGCAAAGTCACTTTTTTTTTCTTCCTCCTCCTTCCAGTGATTTTGAGGGACCGCTTCTTTTCTGCTTTTTCTCAGTCTGTACCACAGTCTATGCTGTTGGGTGATTCTTTACCCCTTTCGCTTTTATTTTGAAAGCAAACAGCAAAACCGGAAGTTCCGGTTTAAGCTAGCCGCTGATAGCTTAACCCATGTGTAAAATGGAGGTAGTTGCCCAACATTTTTGCCCCCGAGTAGAATTCAAACCCATTCTGGGCCTCGAAACGAAGCAGCTGACAAGAGGAAGCGTTGTGAGACGGTGGATGACTCTTCTGGTAAGTTTAACTGCTGCTAACTTGTTAGTACAAACTCAAACATGCATAGCTAACGTTAGCCGAAGCTAGTGTAGACCTAGCCGCCTCATGACTGTTGCTGCCCTACGGAAGCGCTCCTCTGTGTATCAGTGAGAACGTTTTTATATTAAAATGTAGTTTATTTTGTCTCCAGCTAGGCTTATATACATACAGTGTACATTGTCGAAATATATAACTTCTCTCTTTCGTTGTGCACCGTCTGATATGTTCTTGACACTTTTCTGTACATGATAGCCTACTTACTGCTGTGAACATTCAGCACAGTCATTTGAGTTTGAGTTTAATGAAATGTACTACATTAAGACTCTATTTAAAATGCTTGAAAATTCAACTGTAAAGTGTTATTGCAGGATATATCGAGACTTTTATTTTTATGTTTTTACATAAAAAGAAAATGTCATTATGAAAACTCAGATGTAAATTTCCTCTATCCTCATTCTCTACCGACCCCTCCTCAGACTCCTCAAGCTCCTCAACCTCAGATGATGGCAAGAAGAAGAGGAAGAGGGAATTGCTTTTGATGCAAACAAGAGTGCAAAAGAGCAGCTGCGTTAAATGTTCAATGGAATTAAAAAAATAAATAAAATAAAAGTGTACTTTTTTTTCAAAGATCTGTTTTAGGTTATTTTTATACATTTTAAGTATAAAATCATGTTGCACTTTGCAAAATTGCACTTTTTTGAGTTAAATTATGTTTTGTATAATATGCCTAAATGTTTTAAAGGTGCTTTCTACCTGTTTTAGGTGATTTTGATTTTTATACATTTTCAGTAAAATGTCTCTTTACTTGACAGCAATGAATAAAACAATGTTGGGCTTCACTGTTGAAACATTTGTATTAGCCTACTATGCAATCTTTTCTTTACATTTTATCAACCTTGACCACATGTATTGTTCATTACAGATGTGGAAGTTGTGAAAATCATTGTTTGTTAACCATTAATGAATGCATTACAAAAGATTTATTAGACTTACGTAATAAGGCATTGTTCTCGCTTTAGATCCAGTACCTGCAAAAAGCATAGTTAACTGTTAACAAGTGCATAGTTAACTGATAATAAGGGCATAATAATGCACAATAAAATATTTATCAGCCTTAATAAGACATTGTTCTCGCTTTAGATCCAGTACCTGCAAAAAGCATAGTTAACTGTTAACAAGTGCATAGTTAACTGATAATAAGGGCATAATAATGCACAATAAAAGATTATCAGCATTAATAAGACATTGTTCTCGCTTTAGATCCAGTACCTGCAAAAAGCATAGTTAACTGTTAACAAGTGCATTGTTAATTTATAATAGATGAGCAATAAAGTATATATTAACGTTAATAAATCAAACAAAAAATAATTAATTAATTAATTAATAAAGGCATGACAAAGACATCATGGTTGGGCTACACTCAATGTGTTTGTAATGTTATTATGAACAATTATAAGATACTCATGAAGATTTTATTAATGTTCTTAAGCATCAACAAACAGTTAACAAGTTTCTTATAAGTTATTATAAATCTCTTATAGTCTACTATTAACTATATTATAATGAGACTATTAATACTTGTTAGCACTTATAAGAGCCTTATTACCTATTAACTAACGCTTATTACACAGACCTTAAGATTAATAAAGGCATAACAAAGACATAATGATTGGGCTAGTTGAGTCAATATATGTGTTTGTAATGTCATTATGAACAATTATAAGATACTCATAAGGATTTTATTAATGTTCATAAGCATCAACAAACAGTTAAAAAGTTAAAGTTTATTATAAGTTATTATAAATCTCTCATAGTCTGCTATTAACTATATTATAATGAGTCTATTAATACATATATAGTCTTATAAACGCATAATAATGTTAATAAGCATCTTGTAATCACTTATAAGGGCCTTATTACCTATTATACCATGGTCTGGGTGAATCCTCGATTCTGATTGGCTGCTGGGTGTCCATTAAAAAGTGATAATGGACACCCATAAAGATGTTCCGGTAAAATAGCCTAATTACGTTCTAAATATTACTGCGCTGGCTCAAACGCTTGTTGGTAACCACGGCAACGGACACTCGGACCATAACAACTTTTTTTCAGCGCATCATCGCACTGGAGTCTGTAAACACACAAGCGGTAAGAAGTGCACTGGCCGTCTGAAATAATACTTTGTGTCACGTAACATTTGAGCCGTCACATCACCTCCCCTCACTGATCAACTATCAGGCTGTGGCAGAGTCACTGGCTGTAACATTATGCTGCGGTCACAGCGGGTCCCTCTTTTTCTTTTTTTTTTATCGCCGACGAGTGTTATTAAATAGTCCGCTCGGCTCAGCCGCTTAAAGACGTGTGATTTTAACGGTAAAAACAACATTTTAACGGTAAAAACAACATTAAATTATAAGTAATTGATTTAATATGTATTTATCTCATAAGTGACCATGGTATAAGTGGGATAATGCCCTTCGAGGTGTCCGATTATCAGAGATTAATGGACTTCGCGGAAGCAACCGTCCGACGCGAAGCGGAGGACGGTTCACGCCTCCGCGTCGTCCATTAATTTCTGATAATGGACACCTCGTCGGGCATTATCCCTTACTTAACTAATGCTTATTACAAGGACCTTAATATAAAGCGTTACCAAAAAATCTCTTGAAAATCATTATGCGTATACCAGTCTGCAGTCTAGAAGAAGATTGTGAGCTCAGCATTAGAAATACAAGCAAAGTATAAGGGCAATTACTTCTCTACTGAAATACCATGGTTGCACTGGCCTTGGCGGCCTGTGATGTATCATTGTGCAGAGGCTGTATGTCTTGTCTTGTAAGTTGGTAAAGCTCTTATTAATGCTGGCCAGGTAACAGCTCTCATGCTAATGCTAGCCAAATAGCAATACCAAAAACATACAAAAAGCTCCATTAAGTATTCTGAGAATGGAAATTTACAGCAGTGTGTGTCTGTAGAAAAGGCTTGCTCTCTTCAGGACAGTCATGACTGCTATGTCTAGACAGGCTACTTGTATTACTGCTATCAAGGAGCAGAGCTGAAACCACCATTTGTTGGCATGGAAACTGATGCATTTATTTCAAACATTTCTGATTTCCAAAGTTTTTCGTGGAAGAAACTAATTAAAGGAAAGTTCATAGTGTATACCTCATCCGCTTTGTATACTGAAAATACACCGAGCATGCTTTGGTGTTTCACATATCCAGGAGATGTTTGGAATGGAATAATACAGTTTTATTTTTTGATGTACCCTCTGTCTTTCATACTGCTCCATCTGCTTCTTCTTTAATTAGTGATTTCCCAGAATTTCTCAAACAAATGCCATGAACACAATGGAGTGGGTGGTATATAATTAACTTAAGGTTAGCTGGAATCTGTTGGATATTAATTTACAGTCTCTTTATGTTCTTCTTTCAACACGACCAAATATTTTCAGCGTTGGGTTTTTTTCTTCTATGCAGGTAATTGGCAGTGGAAAAAATGATATCTAATTTCTAACATCAAGGGAACTTCATTATTTTAGGTGCAAAGACCGCTTTTTTTTTTTTCTGATTAAAGCTCAGCACCACAACATAAGCGGGTAGACTGTTTAAAACTCTGGTGTCTTTTGCTTCGGGGGCAATTTACCAACCCGAGCATTTAAATGTAGTCCACGCAGCGCCAGATATGAATATACACCCACACGCAGTCACGATTTGCATTCGTAAGAGGTGCACAGTGTGCGCTAAATGCTTCTGACAGAGCGTTTGCATTGTAGTGTAATTGAGTCGTCATGTTTGTAGTGAGATGTGCATAATACATTTCTTCTTTACATAGATGCTGTTTTTACCATTTAGCGTTTGGCATCTGGTTTCTGGGTTGGACAGGCAAAGGCGAGAGAGAGCATGACACAGGCTGATTCCACAATGAAATAGAGAGGAAAACGCAAAAGGACACAGCAGAGAAAGGGACAAGATAAAGCTGCTTCGGTTCAGTTCATCTCAGTTCAACGTACGTTACTGGTATAAATGTAAAGAACAATATCATCAAAGCAACAAGATAAACCAACGTTTTACCGTAAAATCCTTCACCGCTTGATTTTGTATCAGAGATTTTTGCGAGGGAGGACCTAGATTTCTTTAAATTAAAATTGCTCATCTTCGGTCTCAATAGCGCATGTGGAAGCTAAACATGTGACTCATCATCCATATGTGTCATACATCATTTCCCATCAGGACACACTTACAAGAAGAGGTGGGCATGTCTGACATCTTGACTATGAAATCTAGAGTCAAGTCCTGAGTCACTAAAACAGTGTTTATGTTCTGGGTTCAGCCTAACGTAAGCAGCTTAACATCCAGATAGCATGCAACCTCAAATGATTTTTTAGGGCACTTGAGGACAGCAGGAATAAGCTGTGAACACAGCACTGACACATCATCAATGTAATACCAGGGTCTGTCTGCCCCTAAATGGGGGCATTTTGCGCTTGAAATTTGAGACAGCGCAAGTAAATTTTTCATCTACATGCACATGTGCAACCAGTAAATTTACCTTCTTCTTTTTTACAGTGTGGTGAAATATGGAAGAGGCACCTCAAATATCTGTAATCTGTCATCATGAATGAAAAGGAAATGTGAATATTTGCTTTGCAAGTCGATTTACGCCCCAAAATTTTCTGCTTGCGCTCCTAAAATTTGAAATAAGGAAATGCAATGTAAGGCATTATGGACTGTGTGCTTGCAAGCATCTTATTCCTTTTTAACATTTAACAAACATCAAGCAACATTAGCATTTGTTTGGAGTCATGTCTCTGGATACCTGAAATTAAATATTCACACCACTTTTTGCTCTGCAACAACTGTTAAATACAACACATGCTAGCTACTAACTTATCTTTCTGCAACCCTTAATGGTCCGCCTCACCTAATGACGTTATAAATATCTCAATATATGGTGTCAATGTTTGCATTTTTATTTCACTATATTTCACTATATTTCATATTTCACTTTATTGTTTGGTTTCTATTTGTGGATGAACATTATGATACATCGACAGGTTTTCTTTTGAATTTAAGTTGAGTTATTATACTGAACATAAGGACATCAACAAATACTTTTTGTCATAGTCTTCAAGGATGAAATAAACGCTCGCTCTGGAGAGCTAAAAATTCTGTAAGTGAATGTGAGGAATTTAGGTTGACATGCATGAGAGGGATGGAGAGAATGAGAGACAGAGATGGCCACAGCAGCAGGATAAAGTAAGTGAATCAGTGGAGGAGAAAACAAGATGCTCCAGGCTGCAGATGGATTGATGAAGATGAGAGAAACTGAGGGATGGATGGATAAAAGGCTTTCCAGGCCTCTAGTTCAATGCTCAGTGGTCTTGGTTAGGTCAATGACTTAAAAAAAAAAATCCAGTGTCCCCTAGAAGGCCCACACACGCGCACATGCACACAGACACACACACCCAGAGAATTGATGGGATAAGTGGTTTAGATCCACTTAGATGAGAGGTTGTGGGTTAGGGGACAATGGGTGAGTCCTCTGTGTGTGTGTTTGTGTATGTGTGCATGTGGGTGCGTGTGCACGGGATGGATGAGAGTGAATGAAAGAGATCAATGTGGTCTTTTGTGTCTGGAGGTGAACTTGGGGAAAACACGCACAACAAGACCTACACAAGCAATTACAATCACCTTGAGGAGACATTGCATCACACACATCATAACAAACTTTAAACTTCATTCCTGTTATTTCATCAGGTAATTTTGGGTCATCAGCGGGGTGTTGTGTTGATGTGTCACTGACATGGGGAGCTCAAGCCTCCTACATCCACACAAATTATTACTTGACCCAAGAAAGAGCTGCATCTTAATTGCATCAGACAGGTACGCGTAACAACTGTGTAAAAACTATGTGTGCGTTTTTTCTCTCTTCCCTTTCAAACACAATGCATTCACCTCACTTAAAGTTATTGTGCTTTAGTTGATGGTATTTTTTTCTGATTAATTCATTTCCTTTAAAGGGATAGTTCACCCAAAATTCAAATTTCACTCCTTATCTACTCACCCTCATGTCGACTAAGGGCTGTGAGAATTTTCAGAGTCCTCCGTGCTTTCTCGGAGTTACAGGGGGGTCTGCACAGCAGTATTTGTCCATAATGGTTGTGAATTGTGCTCACTTTTCTTCATTCAAAAAGACACACTAAAAAACATCCAAATACCTCCAAACTGCTGGTCTGTAATGTCCCTCTTGTATTGAAGCCCCGACATGAGAAATTGTTCTGCCGGTCAGTGCAAATCAAGCAAGATTTGCACTGACACAGGAAGAGCAGTGAACTGAGACACTGGGAGCTTCCGCTACAAACAAGCTTAAAACATAGACTTATTTAATTTTTTTTGGGACAATTTCTCATGTCGGGACTTCAATACAAGAGGGACATTACAGACGAGCACTATGGAGGTATTTGGATGTTTTTTGGTGTGTCTTTTTGGACGAAGAAGAGTGAGCCCTATTCACAACCATTATATGGACAAATACTGTCCATATAATGGGCGTGACTCCGAGAAGGCACGGAGGACTCTGAAACTTCTCCCAGCCCTTAGTCGACATGAGGGTGAGTAGATAATGAGTGAAATTTGAATTTTGGGTGAACTATCCCTTTAAAGAATATAAGAACTGAGCAGAAGGCCATATGCACCTTTCCCTCTGCATTGTGCCTTCACCGAGTCTAACGTCTTATAGAAGGTGTTTTGTTTGTGTGTTAGAGGTTCTGTAACCCATAATTTCTCCTGGATGCCAATTCTTTCATTGTTGTCAATGAAACGCTGAGATGTCAGAGGGCCTATAATTTTACCAAAATACCCACAACGGCAGCCAATAGCAGTCTACCCAATACTTTGACCGTGAAAGCAGCTCTTACGCAGTTTCACACAGAGTCCCAGTGTCGGACGATTGGATGACTCACTCAACTCAACGTTGTCACGGACAGATAAACAAATCCGCTCAAAACAAACCCTCCCATTCAGCTGGGGTAGTTTGACTTATCATGAAACTCTGCATATTGAAAAGTGTTAAATTCTTCCACCAAGGAGATTAAAATAACATTTCCCCAATTTTGTGTTTGTGATGTGTTCAGGAACTCAACATACTGCATGAAGGTGTCCATGTCCATGACCGTGGAGGAGAGCGACGAGGGGAAGTGCTTCAGCAGCAAAATCCGCCATCTGGAGAAAGCTGAGATCACCCACAGCAAAATGATCACCTGCCCTGATATAGAAGACTACATGGCTCCATACAAACAGCCACAGATGACCTGGTATAAGGTATGACACACACACACATACGCATACACGCCTACAATCAATCAATCAATATAAACTTTATTGTCCCCAGAGGGAAATTTGCCAGTCAATGCCTCCAGCAGCTGCATATCATAAAAACACAAGACGGACCTAACAGTACATTTAAATAACATCAAAACATTTTTCCATTCACTCCTCAGTGGGTACAGTTCATAGACCAGATATTGCACAGCCCTTGTTGCCTTGATTGCAACCAAAAAAGAAAAGAAGTCAACCTACAATAAATATGGTAAATAAATAAGTAAGATCCTAAAAACCAGTAGATACATAATCTCCAAAGGAATAAAACCTATTTAAGATTTAGCAGGTGGTTTGTTTAAGAGGTAGATGGATGTTGGGAGGAAAGAGAGCTTGTAGCGGTTGCTTTTACATCTGCTTGCTCTGTATCGTCTCCCCGAGGGCAATAATCCATATTCTTGATACAGAATATGTAAAGGATCATTTAAAATGGTATGTGCCAGATTTACCACTGTGCCTTTGTAAATTGAGTGAAGGGTCAGGTAATCTTTAGTACCAATTATTTTCATAGCTGTTTTCACCTGTTTTTCTAACCTCGACTTGGACTGTGAGAGAACCAAACCAGGCTGTCATTCCATATCTGATAAGGCTTCCCAATACGGCATTATAGAATATGGTCATGACCCTGGCGCTCACACCAAACAGCCTTAATCGGCAAAGGAAGTGCAGTCTCTGGGCTAGTTTAGCACATAAAACATGCCATATACAGTAATCCCTATGTCCGTCGACTGTTGTGGCTAAATCAATTGTGTGTGTGTCTCCTGTCAGGAGTGTGAGCGGGTTGAATGGAGAAGCTCCATCAGTGTGAACACCACACACATCTGGATCCCTGAGGTGGAGGAGGACGACGGAGGAAATTACACCTGCGAGTTACAGTATGGATCCAGACTGGTGCGGCGGACAACACAACTCAAAGTGACAGGTAGGACAGAGTGCATCGAACGGCCCCATGGGGAAAAGCTACATGAATGTAGTTGTGGATTACAACACAAGAAAGAAAATGAAATGATGTTAAAAGATACATTTTAGAGATACGGTGTTCATTTCAGGCAGCAGTTGGCGTCTGTTTATCATTACCCAAAGGAAACTGTGACCCACCCTGACATTAACTAATGGTTAGCTCATGATTACAGCATCAGTCAGTACAAACCCGAAACACCTGATACTTTAATATGTAATCTTGTGTCAGAAAACACAGACAGAAGCACAGACAGTGATCCAGGCAGCTGCAGAGGACCAGCAGCTCACTGCACTGCAGGCACACACTGGTGTTCCTGTTCAGTCCAGATATCTGCAGGCCACTCGCTGTGAAAATGGGAGGTTTCAGTGGCAATGACTTGAAATGAAACAAATTTAATTTTATAGAGGCTTGAGGATTTCCAGTTTTGCTGGTTTTGGTGATTTTGAGCTGTCTGGTTAAACTGCACTAAAATCAGGTTAGATACCGATTAATTAAATAATATGACACTTAAAAGTCATTCAGTTACTTCATTTAACCTTACAGGAGATGCTGTACATCTTAAATTGGTTTAAAAATTGGTTTAAAAATTGGTTTTGAAACCTCTTTACAAGGAATGGTAACTTGTCTACTTCTACTGTCAATAATATAGGAAGAGATTCAGACAGGTACTATGTATCATACAGGTAATATGTATCTGATCTGGAAAGAATTCAACCTTTATGGATTACATGTTCATAAACCAACTCAAGAGTGGGTTTGTGTAAACTGGCTGCCATCATATAACACAGTGGAAACTGTGGGCTTAAACCATGGCAGAAATATGTTCTCTGCCTGCTTCTAATGTACAGTGGATCTCTGAGTGAGTCCATCCATCATTTTGACAGATGCCCAGACTCAGCAATACATCATTCATCATTACTGCAGCACTTTTAAAGTTTCCATGGATGCACAAATACAAAGCTTCCTTAAAACAATTGAAAGCATTTACATTCCTGGCACCATTTTGTGTGTTTGTATTTGGTCTATTTGTCTTATTCCCACATTAAACATAGATTGTTTCAAGCTCCAGAGACTTTTGACTTAATGTTGACTTGGCAGGAACATCTGCACTTTGCTGTTACAAATTTAAGCTGACTTCCATCTGCACTTTTGTATTTCACGTGTTTGTGTGTGTTTGTGTGTGTGGGGAGGAGCTGCACTCCTTTTGAATGTGTGCTCATTCCTGCTTGTGTTCTTATTGTTGTGCTATGTGCAATATGCACGTTGGTGTCTTTGAGCAATGACAACAAATTGTGCTTATTTTGTATGACACACACACACATGCAACCTGGCTTTGCCTCACTTAACACAGTTTGGCAGCTGCACTCACATACACACATGAAAACACACCCACTGAGTTGCTCCCGGTAATGTTGAGGTAATGGTAATGCTGGAGAGAGGATACAACTTTCCTCCAAGAGTTTTCTGTCTTGCATTCACAGTTTCATACAGTAGTGTTTCCATTTTGAATCATCCTACTTGTAGAACCAAAGTCAGAACCTGTTTGGTCGTTGTGTTGTGCTCCGTGGCCCTCTTGTTCAGCAGAGTTGGAATGAGAAGCTATTACCTCATTTGTGTAGGATTTATTCAGTCCCACATTTTCTGGGTTCCTTTCAACCTTGCTCATGTGGAGGGAGATAAGAGTGGAAAGAGAAAATCACAGCCTTTCTTGTAAAATACATTTTCACAACCTGCATTTATTGTGTATGTAGTGTAAAAAGAAATTGCTTCCCTTGTTGAGTCATCTCACTCGATTTAAACATCCATACTTTACACTTTTCCTGCGTGTTAGCTGAAGTGTTGCTACATAAAAAGATACATTTATGGTTTAAGAATCAAAACCATCTCAGTGTAGTGTGTAGTCTTTACATTTCCTACCTCAGGCTTCTCTTTGGAGCTGAATAACAAGGTCACTGTCAGCCAATCAGAGGATAGGAGGCTCTGAGCCGCTGTTACAAGTGGCTGAATGTTTTCTGAGTAACTGAATATAAAGCAAATTTCAGAAAAAACAAATCCTGCAAAAGTTGGATGAGGTAGAGTTTGGGGTATGGCTGAGGATGAATACTGCTTCATTGTGACATCATAAAGTTACAGACGTCCTGGTGATGAGTGGGTTTAAGGCTTAGCCTTTCAGCCTGTGTTCATTTCTCTTTGGACTGAGGCTTTGCATTTACTGGGAACTATGTAAAGGCCCTTTCACACCGGAGACGTATTTTTCGTGCGAATAATTCGCACATCAATATTTTTTTTCGAACCCCGGTTTTCATAACGGGTCCTTTCACACCGACCGCGAATGTGTCGCGGCGAAAATGCGACATGATTTTTTTTCGGAGCAAGGTCGATTTTTCTGAGCTTTCGCCCGGCGAATAAACGCATCAACCAATCATGTGGCGTGAAAAGGAGGTAGGCTACGTCACACCCCCCATGTCAGAACACAGACAGCTGTTTCCCACAACAGACGGTGGCCGCACAGTCTCGGCCCGCTGCAGTCTCTCACAGGAAAAAAAGTTTTTTTTTTTTTAGCGTTTCACCGTCTTTGCTCTCATGTCTGCCAGCCAGCCCCTCCACCTGCCGTCTCTCTGGCGTGCGGTCGCACCGCAAGTACACACACGGACACACACACACACACACACACACGGGCGCATGGACACGTGCTTGGCCGCTAATGTAAACAATAAATAACCATGTGTCTCGGAGGAGAGGAGAGGAGAGGAGAGGAGAGGAGGAGGAGGAGGGGGGGCAAGTGGAAAGAGGAGAGGGGGAGGAGAAATAGCAATAGAGTGTGTTCATACTGTCAGGACAGTGATCAGATATTGATCAGTGATCAGACAGTGAGCTGCTGTGTTGAGTAAAGTTGGTGACAAGACGACAGTGGCATAGTACGTGAGGGATAATTAACAGATTAAAGACATGACGTGGAGGCGAAGAACCACCTGTCGCAAAGCGAAACTTTGGAATCTAATCATCACATCTGTCGCATATTCGCGTCGCCGGGTGTGAATGGTTTTGATGCGAAATATTTGGCCGCGAATATTTCGCAATTTCGTGTCGTTTATTCGTTACGTCCGCGGTGTGAAAGGGGCGGGCCTTTAGTCTGGTAGCTTTTCTGCTGTTTTGCTAACCCTCCTCCTGGCCATGTGCATTTGTTTACAACAAAGCCGGCAAGAAATCAATCAATAGAGCGGTAGATACCGTTATACATCATATGTGATGTTACCACGTGTATGTTTGTGTAGTATAATCGGTCATAGATGTCAGAGACGAGAGCTGGGACACTGGGGCAGCGGCAATGATCTTGCAAAGTTGTTTTTCAGCCAAAAGACTCAGTAGGTGACATGCAAGTGGAAGGCAGAGAGCCTCCATTCTCCCTTGTGACAAGTTAAGCCATTTATTAAACCAACACAATTACTCCAAAGCTGTTTAATTAAGGTAAAAATGTAGCATAGTTAGCTTAGATACAAACCCTGCATAGTTTCTCTTTAATGTAGAACCTAAACCTGCTTTATAATAAAAAACCATATAGGCATCTTACGTTATACTACTATGGACCTTTAAACTGTGTTCAGATTGAATTATTTTTCTCTTACATGCAGATAGTTAGTGTTATAATAAAGACAGAAATAGTTCATAAGGTGAATTATTTCTTAAGACGTACAAAGTTCAAATTTAGTTGAGAAAACAATGTTGGTAAACTACAGCACATATATTTTTACCTTTTAATAAGATGGAGCTTTCTGTTGATTTGTTGTTGTTTTTTTTTACAGTGGCCTTTCCTGACATAATACTATTCACATACTGTATATGAAAAAGAAATCCTCATGCTTAATAAAACCATCTTGTGCCAATAAAAGCAGGTAAATGAGATGTAAACGAAAAATGAGGTCCAGCGCTGTTGTCGACGTCTTTCTCAGAGGACTTTCTATTTGTGTTGTGCTGTTTTAATGTCTGGAAGATATGTAAATCTGTTAGGTGAGATGTATCACAGCCTCAGTCTGAATTTTCATGGTAAATCATATAGGTTTACTAATTGTGATTTCTCAAAGGTTTGACCGGTTTACGGTCAACAATAACTGTGTGAGAGAGAGCTGGATGTTACTCACAAAATGCTGTGAGGTCAATATAAATCTTTTTTGAGAACCAGAATCAGTTTGATCCTTATTACTCTCTCTTCGTTCTCCACTTTTAGCCTCCCTCTCTCTCTCTGCCTGTCTCCTTCTCTCCATCTTTCCTTCTCCCTATTCAGATGCATGACTCTCCCTGTCATCTTCCCTTTCCCCCCATTTCTAAACACAGAGCTTAAATCCCATTCTCAGGCCTTTCCATATCCAAGCCTTGTGACCTACAGCAAGATTTGTTTGCCTGTGCACATGCATAAATATATATTTTTATATACACAAGTGTGTGTATATCTGTGTGTGCATTTTTGACTGCCGACTAGCTGCAAAAGATTTACTGCGTCATGGTACTTGAGCATTTTAGCAGCAACATTTACTGTAAAGGATCCGTCGTTCTCACATGGTGGAATCAGGGATTTCTTCAACCTCAGCTCAGTATCTCCAGCAGCATGAGCCTCCAGCAATGAATAAACAGTGAAAACCAGCCCCCAAGATATCTGTCTGTGTGCCAGGCCTTGGCTAAACATCTCTGTCCTTGATCCTGTAGTTAGGTCTGTGTCTCTTGGCAGAGGGCTTTATCGCTGTGCTTTCAACATTAAATGGAGATTAAAGTAAAGACACAGACAGAGCCTGCAGATCAGCTGTTGGCTATGATGTTGATTCCAGCAAAATGCACTTATCTGAAAAGAAGTACTGGAAATAGACCCAAAGTTAAGATCGAGGGGGAAAAAAACCTGCAGTAAGGAGGTTATATTCCTAAATGTAACACACTGGTGTTCTTCATCCAAAGCTTCTTACTGTTACTTTTTAAGCATTCACAGCTTTTAATTAACTCCTGCACCTGAGGGAAGTGTACACTTTGTAAGGCTGGGTAATCTCTTGTCTTTACAATGCTGTTCAATCCCAAGCCTTCAGACATCCTGGAGTCTAGACTCTAATGTGCAACAATGAATCAGGTATGAAGTAAAACATTCACCACAAGCATCAGCACAAGCAAGAAACATATTCAGTTCATTCTCAATAAAGCAAGAGTTTACAGCAGGGGTTCTCAAAGTTTTGATAGCTGAGGGCCAATTTAGGAACCTATCATTGGACTGAGGGCCGCAGAAGGAAAAAAAAAACAGAAAAAAAATCCCATTTGTAATCATTTTAATATATGTAAAAACATATTAAGAACGGTCAGTATTATCAGCATGGAGCTTATTCAGGAGCAATTCCAGTCACCAAAGCACCACAGGAAAACCTGCAGATACAGACAGACACACACACACACACACACACACACACACACACACACACACAGAAAGAGAGAGAGGAAAAAAGAGATCTTACCAAACAAGTCATCATCATTAATATCTATCATTGCCTATCATTTTGTTACTAGGTTAACATACCTTTTTTTTTATTATTGGCATGGGATTTGTGGTGCTGCTTTCTGTTGGCCATGATTCCTCTGATGTCCGGCTCCACCTCCGTCGTTGCGACACGGCGGCACCTGTCTTTCTCCCGACCATCGCCGGTGCTTCATCTGTTGTGACACTGACCATAGACGGCAGCTTCACGTTGCATCGAGACGACAACACACAGCATCACATGTGTCTTCATACTCTCCAAGCTTAGCAGCTCCTCAGCTATTTCAAAGTTCTCTGTGACTGAAGATGAAAGTAACCAGCAGTTGCGCTGTATTGGAAATGTCCGTGCTTTCACCCGGTGGCCTCCACACAACGTTGTCCCAGTTGCTGTTTGAGATCGTTGGCCAGATCTTCGATTCGGTCGTGTCACTGTATCATTCTACAAACTTATGTCACGGAGCTTTGTTTTTTGTTCCGGGCATACAGTGTCGGCCACTTTCAACACGCAGTCTTGCACAAATTCTCCTCACTTGACCTCTGGGAGTGAGGTCAAGTGAGGTCTAAACCACACCTGTAATTACCGCTTATCCCTATAGATGCCGCCAAAGATCACGAAACGGAGATTCATCCTTTCAAAGCAATGTACAGTTGGATCAAAACTAACAACTGTAATTCATTGCGGGCCGCCAGAAATCTCTCTGCGGGCCGCCATTGGCCCGCGGGCTGCACTTTGAGAACCAATGGTTTACAGTATTTGCATAGGGAAGAAAAAGTGTGAGATCGGAAACAGGCAAAGCAAGTGAGGAAGACACACTGTGGAATGTGCATGTGAGAGGCGTAATCTGATGATTTTATATTGTGGATGAACTTATTTTGGCATACTGTATGATCTACAGTACTGTACAGATGGCATCATTAAAAGGTCCTATATTTTGATATTCTATTTTAGAAGTTCAGTCGCTGCCAAGCAGACCGCTAATGGCGCTAACTGCAGCTGGCAGCGGTCCATGTTCTGCTCTGCAGCCTAAAACGACTTTAGTACGGCACCATACAAGTTCTCCACCTGAGCAGAACAAAATACACTGTCACTGTTAGGAAAAGAAACCCACTTGCCTCATGAATAAATGACAGTGTTATCCAAACAAATAGTGCATATGAACAGAAGACAGTAATCTGGACAGCACCAAGTGGACCAATGTCCACGCTTCAACACACTTCAGCCTCAGAAAATACATGCAAACTAGCATCTTCATCAATTTAACATCACACGCACAATGTAAGTGTTTCCAGGGCACACCTAAAATATAACAAAAACACAATCACTATAATGTGTGTGTCATTCTGCCAGGAAAAGAATAAATACCGGTAAACTTTTCCCATTGTCTTCCATTATTCTTTTCACTGTTGAATGAATGCCCTGTCACACCTCCAGTGCCAGCCAATGGCGTCCCCACAATAGTTCAAATTACTGTAAAAAAAAACCAAAAAAAAAAACCCAGATACTTCACCCAGAATCGATAATTCACCCACCATCTACTCACCAAGGAAGGGTTCGGAACTTTCAGAGTTATCAAAATGCTTTTGGAGTTCCAGGGGGGACCAGCTGGCAACAGATTTCCATATAATGGCGGCAAATTGTGTTCACTTTTGAGGGGCTACTTGGGTGAAAAACAAGGGAAAGTTACCTGTTACCAAAGGGAAAATTACACCTGTTACCAAAGGAAAAGTTACCTGTTACCAAGGGAACAGTTACCTGTTACCAAAGGGAAAGTTACCTGTTACTAAAGGGAAAGTTACACCTGTTACCAAAGGGACAGTTACCTGTTACCCAAGGGACAGTTACCTGTTACTAAAGGGAAAGTTACACCTGTTACCAAAGGGAAAGTTACACCTGTTACCAAAGGGACAGTTACATGTTACCGAAGGGACAGTTACCTGTTACTAAAGACTTTTTGTTGAGGGAGAGGACTATGTTGCCTTAACTCCTTTAGCAGGGGCATACACACAAACGCACACGCTGCTTTTTACTATTTGCAGCAAATGTGCTGTGAAAACTGGTGATAGTGGTTGTGTATTTCCACTATTTTTTATTGATTCATTTTGGATCAATCAAGATTTTCTTCCAGTTCTCTATTTTCCCCTAATCTGTCTAAAAGTTGTTGAGGTGTTTTATTGTGGACCAAAGTCCATTACTGAACCCAGCTGCTGGCAGAAATCACTGCCGTTAATGTGTTGCTTTCAGCCCATTCATTTCAGCACAAATCACAACTGCATTTCAGAGGATGTCATTACAAGTGTTTTTAGAAACAAATTACATAAAGTGCTCGTTTTATGGGACCCCAGCCACCAAATTCAAACACTCTTAAATGAACCTTTAAAAAATAAATAATAATGAAATTAACCGTTTTATGAAGCTGTGTTTTCTGACTGCTGCTGTTTGGTCTTTGGTTGGTTGGTGTGTTTGTGTGTTCATCAACATGCAGTGGTTAGTAATGCTGTGTGATCTGTCAAGTGATCACAGAGAACAGAGTCATATAGTATTACTGCTGTACACTGGAGGGCAAATATTTAGGCAAACATAAACAGATACACACACACACACACACAGTTCACTGTATGGAAGAGTTCTGATTGGTCAGAGTGGTGGTAACTGAGGGTCGGTGAAGAGGGGTAGAAATGAGAGGAGAAACTTAGGAAGAGGATTGGGAATTATAAAGGGAGAGAAATGAAATGGTAAGAATGGAAAGAAGTAGAGGAATAATAGATAAAGGAAATGAGGAACAAGCAATTGTACCTGTCATATAAGGACTTATTACATGACCACAGTACAATACCAAAGTCACATGGTGAGCTTGTTAGGTTAGCTGACCTTTCATCTTGGATGATGCTGTAGGTATAATTCAGGTTGTAAAGCATGAACAAAGAGAGACAGTAACGACAAGATTCAAACTGAGAAACTGTAAGACAAAAAAAGAGGAAATAGCAAAACTTATAAAATGTTTTTTTTTTCCACAGTACAACTAGGGAGAAATGAACTATGAAATATAAATAACATAAATGTAAATGATTAGTAGATAAATAGACTGATAGATTAAAGAAAAAGAGAGACGTAGAGCTTTAATGTTATGAATCCCTGCTGCTTTATGAAACATTCATGTAGCTGCCACAGATGTACGCTGGTTAATTTTACTTGAAATTAATTTTTATTTAATGATAAATACTTATTTACTGTGCCACTGTAGCTGCATATAGTAATATTAAAGCAGAAGTAAGTGGTCCGGTCGTTTTCGCTAATGCTGCGTTCCAGGCAGGCTTTTGAAATCGTAAATTACAGCTTCAAGTCACAACTTACGACTTTGTAGCGTTTCAGGCAACCCACTCGTGTTTCTCCGACCTGTTTTACCGGTGAAAGTCACTATAACGGCCACTCGTAACTTCCGACCGGTGAACTCGTACCAGATCGAACTGGTACCACTTCACGGTCGGAAAAATACGAGTTTCCTTGAACGCACCATAACAGTCCTCGTCCCTACGTCGCCACATTCACGGCGTCCCTTGGCTGCACACACAGCCCTGCATGCCGTTCTCTCTCCTCATTGGATAAAAACTGTAGGATACGATAAATGTTTTCTCTTCGGCTCAGAGCAGAGCAGAGTGACTGACAGACCCGTGTTTCGGTCCAAACACTCTATGTAAGTGATTGCTGTCGGAAGATATAACTATTTAAGACTTATATTAACACAAATATATCACTTACTTCTGCTTTAATAAAGTTATATAATAATGTAATTTCTATAACATAAAAAATACTGGGGGAAAAAATGGTGAGCATGAGGTGAAGTGATGATGGTGAAGGTAAAGTGAAACATTTAAATCCATTTAAATGGATAAATCGGCACAAGTGAAAACAAAAATAATCTTCCATTATACCACAAGTGCTTTCTACATCTCCACCCTGTTTTACGTCATTATCCAAGGAATAAATGTTGTTCAGTGAAATGATCAAATGGTGTTTTTTTATCAAAGGGAGTTTGTGCAGACGGAGGGAGAGTGAGAGGCAGACACACTGAACTCTCTAATCTTGTTTTTAGATCCATTATGTCCCACAGTGAAGAGCTCCACCAGCCCTGAGCTGCCTTCAGGAGCAATCTGCTGCCTCCTGCACCACAGCTCTGTGTGTGGCTCTGTGTTAGCCCACAAGCCTATGAGTACAAACAAGAGATGGTGTATTACGATATGTTTGATACTGTGTGTGTGTGTGTGTAGCATGGTGAGGTGGTTGAAGCGTGGTGTGAAAATGGTCGCTCATCGTTTGTGTGTGCAGTGGATTATTATGACCTGTAGTTGCATTTTGTAGTTGCAGTAGTAATGATGACAAAGGCAAAAACAAAAACCACAAGTCAGTCAGTGAACAGGAAGTTAGTGGAAGGATAGCTCTGTAAAACTGGAACATCCCATGTTCAAATTGCAGTATATGTTAATTTCTCAATGACACCAAATTTAACCACATTACTTTTGTTACAATGACTGCAAAGATTAATACCATGTATTCTCAAATAAAAGCCCAGGATTTTTTTTTTCTTTTGCTTCAACCACCGAGCTAAACTGGTTTATATTTGAGACAGGCGTCTATTTGGGACAGGCTTTTATTTAATTTTGCACAAATCCTTTGCTCAGCAAAGAGGAGAACATACTTTTACTGTGTAAAAGAGTAGGAATTGAAGGAAAGAGCCAGATCCAGAGCACGCATTCAAAACATGCTGTAAATAAATGTGTGGTCTGACCATATAGGTTGTATAGGCCCCAGCTCACTCCTTGGGTCAGTACGGCAGGTTGCGCTGGGTTGGGGTCAAAAACATTTACAAATAACTCGGGTTGGGCCATTGGCTTCCCTGGTTTTTGGCCACGTTCAGACCGAGAATTAAAGGAGTCACATTCTGCCCCCTTTCCACAAATTAAAACAGTTTCCAGGTGTCTTAAAGAGATATCTGTGACATGCTTTGGTCACAATACCTGAAGGATCAAACATCACAGCTCTTTTCATCTTCTCAAAACAGCCCTGTTCAGAACGGCTGGTTTCGGTGTCTGTCCCTTTAAATGCTAATTAACCGTTGCTTGCCCCGCCCCTTCTACCGGTCCCAGGTAGGGGTGGGGTTATGCAAATTTGAAAGCTAGTTACATCACTGGATGACAACTGAGGGAACAGGTCATATAAACCACATGGATTTCAACCTAGGGAGCCTGCACATTACAGATTTTTTTGTCAGTTCTCACATTTTGGGGCTGGAAGGCAAGACAAACACCTAAATATATGTTAAACCAGCACTAAGTAACTTTTCAACCTTCATAAAATATTTTCATAACTTTTGTGATGATACATCGACTTACAACAAGTTGAATGACACCTCTGTCATGGCCTGAGGGGGTCTGTATCTCTTTCTCTGGCACTAAGCAACTTTGAGGAGCATGGTAGGAACCCTGCTCTCACTTAAGTTTCACTTTCACTTTTGCGAGTCACAACAAGGAGGGAACAGGCAAAACGGCACTTTAGCAATGGATTATGTTTGTGTTTTCACTTTGAAATGATCCACTGGAAACAGAAACTTAGTTTTGATGTCTTCTGTTAATTGTAATGCAGGATATTTACAGGGCTTCACGCTAGTGTTCATGGGAAATGGAGTCTTCCTTCAGGCAAAACACTACCGCTTTGGTCCACAGGTGCCGCCAAACTCAACCAAAACTGAAAGTTCTTTAGTACTGCTTTAAAGAGCCTTCAAAAAGTGACATTTCCATAACATGTCCCCTTTAATGCTTGTTAGTCTTGCTGCGTCGGGTCTGGGCTTGAACACCTGCGGGTCGGGTCTTTCAGTAATTGTCAGGCCCATTGAGAATTCTAGCACCAATAAAGCAGCTTAGATTGCCCAAACAGGCAGTCGTGGGCTTTGATAGGTCTTAATTGGAACCGTCTTTTATTTGCTCAAACCTGCAGACAGACACGGCCAGTATATGAGACTGGCATCAATTTGAGAATTTTGGGTATATCCAAACCACAATCCACAATTTTTGTGCTTTAACCCTGCCAAGCCAACTGTTTATTGCTGTTACCATGGAGACAAAGGTCTTGTATCATTGCTCCCGGTCCACTTGTTCATCATTGTTACCATAACAACCAAGTTCTTGTATGCCTGTTGCTGTTGGGCCGTCATAGCTGTGTCTCAATTCAGGGGTCACATCCTCCAGAGAATGTATTGGACTGGACCGTCTCATCTCAGAGCCTCCTCCAAACATGTCACGACAAACGTTGCCATCTTTTCCTGGCTCAACAAAGGATCCAGCAGGTGGATCCTTTGATGCCAGACCATAGCAGAGAGGCTGAGATGCCACCAGAGTACAAAGAGGGTCCTGTTAAGGAGGCCTGTGAGACCAGCAGCCTGTTGCAGCCTCTAATTCCTCCCACACTCTCACTCATGTCGCCTGCTCAGACCTCTCACCTGACTACACTACACTTGACAAACACTCCACTCTACCTGAGTTACGTAAATGACAATTAAAGACTGATTCTGATTTTGATCACTGGCAGTTGTTATAAAGGTGCGTTAACACCAAACCTGTTTTGCATCTCCTGTTAATCTGCCACAAACAGCCTGTAACCACCAGTGCAGACCAGCTGCAGGTGTTTCTAGCTACATGCTACAATTCATTCCACATACAGCAAATTTGCATCTGTTCATCTCCACCTGTGACCTTGTGAGCCTCCTCTCCACATTGTGCTCGGTACCTTACATGGCAGATTGGTGCTTTCTGTGCTATGATACATTTCTGAGCTAATCCAGTTAGAATTCATTTTTCAGATTTGCTGTAGGTGACATCATCATCTAATCTTGTGCTTCTGCATCTCCCCCCCCTCTCTCTCTCTCTCTCTCTCTTTCTTTCCTTCCTTCTCTTGTCCTCGGTCTCTTTCCACCCTTAGCCATTTTTCAAAAAAGTCTCATCCATATTTCAGAGTCATTTCAAAGTAAAATGTGTGTTAGCAAAGTACACAGCATTCAGGCTAAATTTAACACTGCTGAGGATTTTTGTGTATCTGCGTGTGTTGGTGTCTGTGTGTGAGAGAGAGACAGGGAGAGACACACACACACACACACACACAGATGGAGAGACAGACAGAGACAAAGAGAGAGAGGCGATTTGCTGTGGTGCAAAATGTTTGTAACCTCATTGGAATAATGTTAAGCCTAATGCAACATTACTTCCCCTGCATGACAGCAGCTCCCCCCTCCCACACACACAATCTTCTCTCACTCTGTCTCTCTCTCTAGGACGCAGGACAGATTCTTTGTCTTTTCTTTCCAGCCCGCTCTGTCTACATCTGTTACTACCTCTTGCTATTATTCCCAACCCCCCCCCCCCCCCCCCCGTCTTCCTCTCCATCTTGTTTTCCCTTCATCCCTGTTGTTCTTCACTTTCAGTGTTGCATTATTCCTCTCTTCATCACTCCTGTACTTTTTACTCTTCCTTCCTCCTCCTCTATCTATCCCTCTCTTTCTCAATTCGACACACTGTATTGTGTGTGTGTGTGTGTGTGTGTGTGTGTGTGTGTGTGTGTGTGTGTGTGCGCATGTATGTGTATGTGTGCATGTGTGCTTTTGAGCATGTGTTAAGGGCCTGTGGCCTAGTTAGAGACTCACCTCCTAATTCATTGTGAAATTGGCTCTGTTCTCCAAAGACAGAGGGACTCGATGAGGTTACTACACACACACGCAACCTCTCTCTCTCTCTCTCTCTCTCTCTCTCTTCCCATTAACATGACTTTGCAACTTAAATAGAAAGCGAGGCAGGGAGATGGCGGGAGTCAGGGGAAAGCGACAACACGGACGACAGAATGTGCTGCTGTTGTGTTGTGCCGTTTGAGGAGGAGAGTTGATTTATCTAAAAAGCGAAGCTCAGGGATTATTCACTGTAACATTTAAAAGATGCATGATGCCAGTTTTAGCATTCATCGCCTGGGTTTTGCATCCCCAAACCAGTTCACGGCAATTTGGCTCAGGGCACAGTTGTATTTCTAAAAAGGTCATGGCATCGAGGCATCGGGAGCTTTCTTCACCTGGCAGTGATGCACGTAACCCGATGTTGGAAGGTTTGGGTAAACCAACTGTCTTTGGTCAAACTCAAAAACAATTCTTTCACTGTCTGCTTCCTGGAAAATGAAGGAATTTACGAGCACAATCTCAACAGGCCGGAGTGAATTTTCCAAGCCGAAATTTGTTATGCCATTGCTATTGCTATTGCTAAATAGCTAACATTAGCATTCACAAGCGTTTAACTCCGTAGTCTTGATGTAATATTCAAGTTCAGCATCAAACCTTATTTCTTAATTCATCTAGAGCTGTCGCCAGTTGTGGGGTCCAACACTAATGTTAACGCTTGTCTTTTCTTACACTGAATGTAGCATGCTAACCAGCTAGCCCTGGCACGTCTTGTCACTTCCTGATAGCGACTCTCTGGACGAGAGGAGCTAAGAAGTCTATGGAAGGAGATGTAGCACATTGATATATCAGTCTGTTGATTAATGAATATGTTTTTGATAAATGTCCTCAAAATAACCTCAGTAATAAGCCCATAATGATGCAATTATGCCTCAAGCTCCAAAGGTGAAGAATTCCTTTGGGGGATAAAAGCATTTTGCTGTTAAGATGGTAAACAACATTAATACAAGCAGCAATGAGGCATTTGTCAGCACTGTTTTTGGAATAATTTCTTATTGAATAGTAAAGAAAAAAGACAGGTGATGCTACGATAATGATAATGACAAAAACACAAAAACAGAAATGAACCGAGTGTCAACTCAGTGTCCTTGAGCTGATAAACCACAGCAATGGCATTTTGGTTGTAAACTCTTTTAATTTAGTTTTATACAGAGCGATAAAGATGGAGCCGTACAAACTTGTTAGAAGGGATGTTGGGACAGAAAAACAGGGTGCCATTCAATGAAAAGTCAAGCAATTACCAAAAACCACAATAGATGATAGTGTTTGCTCTGTAAGACATTTTTCCCTTACCAAAAAACTGTGAACTTTTAAACCGAAATGTCAAGCTCATGGTGCCAGAGGGAAAGTCAGGAATCACCAAAATGATTAGGATTCACTATCTGTGCTGCAAAAAAATATTTGTCCAAAATGTAACAGTGGTCCCCCCAGGTGGTCTAAAGACATAAACTCCTAAACCTAAATGTCAAACTAATGGTGGCATCAGAAGAAAACACATAATTTAATTGTTGTTGAGACATCAACACATCAATATACCACATAGTCTTGTCCACAGTGGTGACCTCCTGACAGATGACAAACTTTTCTGTCACTAGACGCCACTCACATGGTTAACTGGATCATCTCCAGCAGCAGCAGCATCCATCATGTTGATGTATAAACTGTAGATCAATAAGGCCTCCATGAACTCCCCCACAGATTTCTGAAGCTCACTAACTAACTCCCACCTAATCCAAAAATGGGCCAATAGATAGGAAGTGCATGGAGCTGAGACTTCAGTGAATGTTGATCTGTGACAGGTATAAGCTTCATCACCTGTCACTTAAAGTGGCTCAACCTCAATTATGCAGAACCATGTTGAAATGAACGAGGAAAACCCAGAACAAAATTCCAGCTGTTAATGAGGGGGGGACATCTAAAGAGACCAAAACCATTTCTGTAACCAGGCTGTAAACATGTTTGTTTCTCATGTAAAATTAAACATTTAAACATGGGAGTCTATGGGGGATCGACTCACTTTTGCAGCCAGCCTCATGTGGTCATTTTAAGGAACTGCAGCTGTTGACAACACTGGATTTGTTTTCCGCAGTTCTTACATGAGTCCTCAGGTCCAGTGTGGTAACTCCTGCTGCAGGAGGCGTCTCCAGGACATTTTCCAATAATAGGAAGTGTTAATCAGCCCAGTTTATCTTCAGTGAAATCACTGCAAATACAATCCAGCCTAATGAATGAAATATTTAAGGTGGCACTGACTGTGAGTATAAGGTATATGAGGTCACATATTCTACTCCGAGGCTATAGCATTAAATGCACATTAACTATTTAAAACAACTTATTTATTTATTAAAGAATACCAGAGTGGGAATTATTCAGCAGCACATAAGGACATACTGAGACACTTGGAAGCAGTCAGAGAGAGAGGGGGGCTTTCTGGGTAATTTTCGGTGTGTTTGGAGACTTATGGATAAACTTGAAGTTTGATCCAACAGGGACACACAGCACTGCAGCATGTCACTTCCTGTCTGTGGTGGACGGGCTGAAATGCAAGTCACCCTGGTTGGACACGGTAACGTCGGTCAGCTTGGTTTCAGACTGATGCTGGATGAAATACTGGCATGTCAGCAGATACAGACGGCACTCGAGAGACACAGCGGCAATTCTACATTGTAGTTGTGTTTCAGGTTTATTAAAAAGTATTCTTGTTGGCTTTTTTCTTTCAGTGCAACATTGTGTGTGTATGTGTGTGTATTTGGTTGAGGTGACTTCTTGATACCCTTTGTTTTCTTCCACTTGAAACATGATTCAACATGATTCAGTCACTGGTCTGGAAAATAAGGGAGTCAAGAGGTTCATTATGTACATGCGCGCACACACACACACACACACACACACACACACACACACACACACACACACACACACTCTCCCCCTCTCTTTTCTCACCCACAAACATACACAATTTTAATTTGCCCATTGATGTTGAAGACAGGCACAAGCACATGTTTTTCCATGCACACTCACACACACACACGCACACACACACACACACACACACACACACACACACACACACACACACACTTTCTCAAAAGACCATCTATGTGAACTTTCTCTCCTCGTGTCTCTCTCCTAGCCACTGACACACACACACACACATACACACACAGAAAACCCAGTGGTCAAGTTAATTGTATTAGACAACCTTAAGATGCAGACCCCTCTGTCTCTCACACATCGATACCTCTGACAGAGAGGCAGGCAAAGAAAAACAAGAAAAAGAGCAAAACAAGAAGAAAACACCGATGAAAAACAAGTTGAGGAGGAGAAAAAAGAAAGAAGTAGAGCGATTATGTAAATTGCTTTATGCCAGGTTAGCCACACTGAGACATTAATAACAAACTTTGTTTACTCTGGGAGAGTTTGACAAACTTTATCCATGGCATTATTATCTGTGGTCTGCAGAGAGCAGGATATTTCATCATCTGTTTCCTCCTTTTCCCAGAGAAAACCAATATGCAGAGAATGAAATTAGTTTACCAAGCAGAACTCATTCACACCATCTACCATCCTTAAAAAAGTTTGATAAATTATCTAAAAATAAGTTTTCTCATGGCTTAGATCCACTTACACTTCTTAGAGTCTTTTTATAATGCAGTGACAGGTTTGGGGGGAAATGTCAACTATTAAAAAGTGTATTTTGACATTATTCCACAGTTTATAGCATATTAGAGCAAAAGTTTTCTCCAGGGTGAGGGTGCCACAGAGCAGCGTCATCAATTTAATTCAATGACTGTTGCTTGCACATAGTTTCATTAACAAGAATAACCATGCATTCTGCAGACAGCAGTATAAAAAAACATGAACATTTCATGAGACTGTTTGTACTGCTTTCAGCATTGATAAGCCTGATGCCACGGCTGAACCTGTGTGTTAACTGTAGAGCTGGAGGTGTTCAGCCCAGAAGAGTGAAGGCAAAGGTAGCCTGTATTGTCTAGAGTTAGAAAAAAAAGATATGTCAACACCTTTTAAATGCCAATTATTCACAAAGCTCCCTAACCCTCCCTAACCCTTTGTTACCAACTGAAACAGAATGTGGCTGGTACTTTTATCACCCTATGACTACTGAGTGCTCATGGGTCATTAGACAGAACATCAACATATTAACAAACAGGCATTGCGGCTGGTGTGACAATATAATTAAATCTGTCCTGCCTCTACAGTAAGCCATGTGCTGCGATGTTTAGTTGATGCACAAATAACAACGTAGAGCTTAAAAACATGTGCAAACTTGCTGGGACATACATGAATGAATAAAATGTTATCAAGAAAGGTAACTTCCTGTAAAACCAATCAAAAGGCCCAATAACCAATATTTGGAGCCAATAATCGGTGTAGAAATAAAGATTTTACGGTGGAATCCTACTCCAATAACTAAGTCCCTGTGACAAGCAGTAATATAACAGAGAAAAGGATGGATAAGCAGGATCACCATTTCTCAATTCACAGGGGAAGAGGAATCACTGGTGAGAATGAAGTTACCAGTTGACATAGCTTAAGACTGACTTGATATTTTAAACCGTTGTGGGTTCAATCAATGCAGGGACCTCAGAGTTTCTTATAAATGGAACAGAAAGTTTGAAGTTAGATGATAATGATTAACTAACCATGAAGATGTTTTCCCTTCAAAAGCAGAAGTACAAAAAGATTAAATAGTGAAACCTGATTGTAAATTTGAATTTGTCTCTCCAAGGCCCTGGCCCAATAGTTATCTTTCACTGCAACATTACTGGATTATGGGACTTGAGTAGGAGAGATAAGTGTCTGATTTAAAAGGCATTGCTTTCACCACCAGTGAATGAACTCCTCTATCACAGTTGGCCATGATGAAACTGAAAATCTGCGTACCAATATCATTTTTTTTTCTCCTTGTATGCTACGCTGAACCTAACGAGTTCAGTCATTGTCAGTGTAGTAATATGAACCCGCTAATAACAAACTGGGGATGGTCGTTGTAGAAGGTCAGCACATTCACTGAGATGTTTATGGCAACATCTGCATTTGTACTGTTGAGAAAACATCCTCTAGTTTCAGCAATGCATCTTTCTGTCTGTACACTGTTAACTGGCTGCACCAGAGCAATGCATTCTTTATTTATTTCAAATGGAAATGGACGAGACAAAAAAAGGTTAATTGATGGACTTCTCCTTCACTGTAGCTTTATGCTCAAACCAACCCTCTCCTTAAATTAATAGTCTGTGTATTTCCAATCTTGAGCTGTTCCTATAAATATGGTCAAACTTGAGAATAATGAGCCTCAGAAAGAGAAGAAGAAGACTACACTGTGCTTAGATGGCTGTAATTTTGCATTTCATCCTGAAAGTGAAACCTTGTCCATGAAACCAGCTTCAAAAGGGGAAAATAGTCCAACAGGTTGTCAGACTCTACATCAACACTGTACTCACTGTGCACTGAGATCAGCAACATCTTCTCTGGTTCATATACTTTGACATATCACAACAGATCATTACCACCACCCATAGACTGTAAAAAGAATGGACGTAGCGTCCGTGACGTCACCCATTGGTTTTGGTGAGTCTGTTTTGTGCCGCTACTACGGGGGTTTGAACCGCGCCATGTTGGATTCTACTTGCCATATTTGGAGCGGTGCGGCCGTTGGCCGGCCGAGAGCCCGCCCACTGGCCTCGTAGCAGCGGTCTCCGGACCTGTCACTCAACGGTTCTGCGCCCTAATTGGCCAGAACTTTAAACCTAATAATAGTAAAACGGTAGAGTTTAAAAAAAATTCACCCCCCTCAGAGTGTGCGTGGGGGTAGAAACTATCGGTTGAGACCAAAAAAATAAAATGTACCAGGCTGTAAATATGTTTTTTTAAGCTGTAAAATCGGCTATTTTAACATGGGGCTCAATTGGAGTTGCTCCCTTCTGGAGCCAGCCCCCAGCGACAGCCGGGGGGATTGCAGTTTTTTGAACGCGGAAGTGAGCTTCACTTCTCAGACCGACAACTGCCCCCTTGCCACCACCTTTGCTACACTACTGTATCCCTATCCATAAAATCCAACACGTTCTCACCCCCAGTGCGTCAACAGCCTGACGAACGGTCACTGTCCCTCCTCGTCACATGCCTGACTCATTAGGTGCCCGTTTTTCGTCAGGTTTTGACGCTCTCGGCTTTCAGTTGATTCCAATGCAGTTCCCTTCGCGGCGATATGTGACGCTCAGAGCAAGTGATCCAGCCGACCGGCTGCGGCACTGACAGACACTGTGAACAGAGGAAAACTTTTTTTTTTTTTTTTTTTTTTTAACTTTTCCTTAAATCTTTATTGAACCTGATGCTGCTGTGTCTGACGTAGCTTTCGGCAAGGACGTCCTTTCGGTTATTTATTTATTTATTTAGTGATCATGGTGTTTGGTGCAGAATAATCAATCAATAAATAAATAAATTACGTCCTTGTCGGAAGCTGCGTCAGACCAGGAGGAGGGGGGGGGTTGTGGATTCTACAGGTGAAGACCACTTCCGCGTTCAAAAAGCTGCTCTGTTTAATCAATATTCTGAAGAAAGATCTGATTATTAGCCATGACGCTGTAACCATCCAAGGAAGACTGTGTAACAATATTATGTGCTTTTGCTGAGTCCAAAAGCCCTTTGTAATATCAACTTTATTTTAAGAAAACACGCTTTGTTTCCAATGTCATATCACGGAGAAGCACTACATTACCCATAATCCTCATATTTATCAGCGACGTGTCTGATTGGTTGAGCTTGCTGTTACCAGCAAATGAAAAAATAAAACAAATTGAGCTTATATTATTTTCTTAGTAACTAAAAGGTCTTAACATCTTTTTGTTTTCAACATTGAATAAAAAAAGGGTGCTATATTGTTAAAATTCAACAATAAAGTGCATAAAAGTTGGCTTGACTTCTTTCTTTTTTTCTTTTTTTTCATAATTTTCACCAGCATCTTTCTGGTCCACATCACATCACATTTATTGTAATTTTTAATTCAATGAGTGACATTTTATTTTTTATCTGAAAAACATTATTATGAATTCAAGGGTCAGAGGTCACTGATTAGTGTTAAATTTAACCTTTTTGACCCTGTTTCCTTGAATAAATCACTAAGACTTTGATGCGGGAAGCTGAGATTTTGATTTGATTTTGTTCAGAGCACTAGGGACAAAGTTTCTGTAGAATTTCAGACCTGTCGGACGTCCAAAAGGGTCACAGCTGACTGTCCAGGTTCGTTTCTCGGCCTTCAAAGCCTAGATTTAGAAGCCTTTTGTCTAATAACGTTATACATCCTTGGGGTTATAAGGCTGAAAGTTTCATGCATTTGTCCGGGGGCCTAAGGCCATCCACCGTGTGCAATTTCAAACCCGTGCGACCTTCACAAGTGTCAAAGGTCGCTGATTTGTGACCTTTTTGACCCCGTTTCCTTGAATAAAACACCAAGACTTTGATGCAGGAAGATGAGCTTTTGATAGGTTGTCCAGAATGTCTAGTAGATTGTGTGTGCAAAGATTCAGAGCTCTGTGACATTCAGAAGGGTCACAAATAGCCAAAAAGCAATGCTCCTTTCTCTGACCTCTTATTAAAGGAGAAATGCAATTCTTTAATAGCTTCCAGATGCTTTGGCCTATCAGGCTGAATTTTTAGCTAAAGGAGCTGGTGTACGATCAGGAAGTAGGGGAGCTGTGCATAAAGCCAATTGGTAAGTGTCAAAGGTCACAGGGGTCAAACATCAAAGTGAATCCAGCCATTCCTGCTTTTTCTCAACAAAACATACACGCTTTAAGTTATCATCATGAAATATTAATAGGTTGTATATCAGAGAGTCCTCTATCAGAATAATTTGGTCCCGTTGCTCTAGGGGCCCCAGGGGGCCCCGGAGGGCCACTTGGCTTTCCCATGCTCCCACAGAGTTGGGTCTCGGGGTGATGGATAAGGGCCTCACCATGAGTCCACAGGCCAAGTTTCAAGTGACTCAGAGTCTGTCAGACTTAAAGCTTGAGAGACCCTCTTAGTCAGAAAAGCCGAAATAGACAAAACACATTTCCAAAAGTCGTACAGTTCTGATTTTGTAATACATGGTTCGGGGGCCCAAGACGAACGCGTAGATGTGTGTTTGGTCCTGATTGAGCCATTACTTTTCGAGAGGCGGGGCTTCAAACAGTCGCATTCCTCTGTATCCTTGAGGCCGCCGTTTCCATAGAAACCGACCAAATCACTTGAAACTTGGCCTGTGGACTCATGGTGAGGCCCTTATCCATCACCCCGAGACCCAACTCTGTGGGAGCATGGGAAAGCCAAGTGGCCCTCCGGGGCCCCCTGGGGCCCCTAGAGCAACGGGACCAAATTATTCTGATAGAGGACTCTCTGATATACAACCTATTAATATTTCATGATGATAACTTAAAGCGTGTATGTTTTGTTGAGAAAAAGCAGGAATGGCTGGATTCACTTTGATGTTTGACCCCTGTGACCTTTGACACTTACCAATTGGCTTTATGCACAGCTCCCCTACTTCCTGATCGTACACCAGCTCCTTTAGCTAAAAATTCAGCCTGATAGGCCAAAGCATCTGGAAGCTATTAAAGAATTGCATTTCTCCTTTAATAAGAGGTCAGAGAAAGGAGCATTGGTTTTTGGCTATTTGTGACCCTTCTGAATGTCACAGAGCTCTGAATCTTTGCACACACAATCTACTAGACATTCTGGACAACCTATCAAAAGCTCATCTTCCTGCATCAAAGTCTTGGTGTTTTATTCAAGGAAACGGGGTCAAAAAGGTCACAGATCAGCGACCTTTGACACTTGTGAAGGTCGCACGGGTTTGAAATTGCACACGGTGGATGGCCTTAGGCCCCCGGACAAAAACATGAAACTTTCAGCCTTATAACCCCAATGTATAACGTTATTAGACAAAAGGCTTCTAAATCTAGGCTTTGAAGGCCGAGAAACAAGCCTGGACAGTCAGCTGTGACCCTTCTGGACGTCCAACAGGTCTGAAATTCTACAGAAACTTTGTCCCTAGTGCTCTGAACAAAATCAAATCAAAATCTCAGCTTCCCGCATCAAAGTCTTAGTGATTTATTCAAGGAAACAGGGTCAAAAAGGTTAAATTTAACACTAATCAGTGACCTCTGACCCTTGAATTCATAATAATGTTTTTCAGATAAAAAATAAAATGTCACTCATTGAATTAAAAATTACAATAAATGTGATGTGATGTGGACCAGAAAGATGCTGGTGAAAATTATGAAAAAAAAGAAAAAAAGAAAGAAGTCAAGCCAACTTTTATGCACTTTATTGTTGAATTTTAACAATATAGCACCCTTTTTTTATTCAATGTTGAAAACAAAAAAGATGTTAAGACCTTTTAGTTACTAAGAAAATAATATAAGCTCAATTTGTTTTATTTTTTCATTTGCTGGTAACAGCAAGCTCAACCAATCAGACACGTCGCTGATAAATATGAGGATTATGGGTAATGTAGTGCTTCTCTGTGATATGACATTGGAAACAAAGCGTGTTTTCTTAAAATAAAGTTGATATTACAAAGGGCTTTTGGACTCAGCAGAAGCACATAATATTGTTACACAGTCTTCCTTGGATGGTTACAGCGTTATGGCTAATAATCAGATCTTTCTTCAGAATATTGATTAAACAGAGCAGCTTTTTGAACGCGGAAGTGGTCTTCACCTGTAGAATCCACAACCCCCCCCCCCCTCCTGGTCTGACGCAGCTTCCGACAAGGACGTAATTTATTTATTTATTGATTGATTATTCTGCACCAAACACCATGATCACTAAATAAATAAATAAATAAATAACCGAAAGGACGTCCTTGCCGAAAGCTACGTCAGACACAGCAGCATCAGGTTCAATAAAGATTTAAGGAAAAGTTAAAAAAAAAAGTTTTCCTCTGTTCACAGCGTCTGTCAGTGCCGCAGCCGGTCGGCTGGATCACTTGCTCTGAGCGTCACATATCGCCGCGAAGGGAACTGCATTGGAATCAACTGAAAGCCGAGAGCGTCAAAACCTGACGAAAAACGGGCACCTAATGAGTCAGGCATGTGACGAGGAGGGACAGTGACCGTTCGTCAGGCTGTTGACGCACTGGGAGTGAGAACGTGTTGTAAAATCATATGAGCACTCATTAAGAAGTTTTAGTCTGCAGTTATAATTAACATCACACAGAATAAAAGTGAACTGAATTCAAGCAGAGTTTCTTATAACTACAGTCACTAAGTATCATCATAAACCAAATACCCTGATGTCAAATCTGTAACAGTGATTCAAAGGCCTTTTTTGCTGAAATCCATTATCCACAATCCGGAGAGAATCTTTGGTATGAAGAAAGAGTTGAGAGAGATTAAACTGCTTTTTTCCTTCAAAATGTACGTATTACTGCTGAGCTACAGCAGCTTTCACTTGGTTTTACAAAGGTGTCATGCTCCTCAATGGCTTTTAAATGGCCATCACACACTTTACTTTTCTGTTTTGTTTTTCCCCAATGCCTCTCTCCTTTTACCTCCTCTTTTTCCTATAATCTCTTCTCTCTCTTCTTGTCTCTCATCTCTCTTTACTCCAGCTTTATACCTTTGGAGTGTTATACCTTTTTTTCCCTTCCCCTATCTTCCTCCATGCCTTTTATATCCTTCCTTTCCCTCAGTATGATACCTCTTCCTTTTCTTTTTTTTTTCCTATTCTGAAATTTGCACCCAAGCGTGGAAATTCTGGGTTGAAAAAGTATATCAGAATTATCACAAAAGCTTTTTATGCTTGCCTGAGGTGGGGAAGTTGTATGTGGATAAAAGCCAAATGTGACAAAGTGCAATGGAAACAGACTTAGTGAATAAATCATGACACACATGAAGCATGTGATGCAAACATCCACTGAAGCTTCTGCTCCACTGACGGGAAAGAAAATGTAGCAGGAGTAAACATCAGATCTGAGTGGGCTGATGAGGTGACTGTAACATCTCTCAGTTAGAACATGAAACAAACAGCGATGCCATTGTGTCTTTGTCTGGTCTAGTGCCACCTTCAAACTGTTTACCTCAGTGCTATCGACTACAAATATTAAATGGGAACAGAGAATAGAGAGAATATAGTTTTCTTCAGATGAGTTTCCAAGCCTGGCTAACCCAAGACTGCATCTCGATCTCATTTGAGATTGAGTACCGGGGCCGGCTCTACGCAGGGGCAAGAGGGGGCAGTGCCCCCTCAAATAAATGTCTTGCCCCCTAAAATCCAAATTTTAGAAGTTGAGAAAGCACATTTTAATATACTCAAAAAATGTGTATATTACCAAAGAGAAATTAGTTACCCAGTTGGGGGTCTGCCCGCTATTCAGACATCCCTCTATCTAGACATGCCGGTAGTCTGACACTTTTTGATACCGCTATTCCGACACGTCGTCTTTTTTTTTTCTTTTTTTTTTTTTACAGCTGCGATACCCAGGTGCGTCTCTCTCTCTCTTTTCTTTTCAGCATGCCTATCACTGGTTTGATGAGGGAGTGATGTTCTTAATCTCAACAACTAAACTATCAAGTCACAAACAAAACTGAAACACATGATAAACAAACAGAACTATGCTGCAGTTTGTTTGTCAAGTTAACCTGTCACCTTCAGCACCGCGGAGAGCTGCATCTGTGAGCGTCTGGGCTTAGGGCCTGGGGCCTCATTTATCAAAACTGTAAGTAAGCAGTGTAAAACTGCTGCTACTAAATGTTTTGCTTAGGCCTACGGCGAAAAGACACCCAAAATATTTACACCTTTTTCAGATCTATCAAACTGTGCGTGCACAACTCTCCGCAATTTCTCTTTGATAAATCAAACTGGATCCAAGAATGGTGCGCAGTTGCGCATGTGAACACACCTCATATTCCGCCCCCGGAACGCCTAGACACAACCATATATGGTCAGCACGTGCTTAATTGGGGAGCATACGTCAGTCCGACTGCCCACAAGTCCGACGGCTCATTTCTCCGACTACCCATTCTACAGTGTTGAGGTTAGGTTTAGGGTAAGGTTAAGGGTTAGGGCTACTTAAGTCGGAGAAGTGGGAGGTCGGACTGATGGACGCAAAAATAAAGAAATGTATGGTCGGAGTCGGAGAAATGGGTGGTCGGAGAAATGGGTAGTCGGACAGACGTCATGCGCCCATATTAATTAGCCATGTGCGCTCTGTGGAGCAACAACAAAGTGACAACGAAGACAACGGGCGGAGGGCGGGGAAAAGAAAGCGAGGTAGCTACACGGCATCGGGCAATAAATCAGTCAGAAAAATGATCTTGCATTTTAACAAAGCTACAATAAAAACAAAAACCTCCCAAATCTCAACAAAAGGGAGCAGAAAGAAGAATAATCTTATATAATCTGCCCCTTTATCCCAGAAAATATATATTTTTTTCTTTTACCTATGTTAAAACAATGTAAAGCAGGAGGAGGAGGAGCACCAGTTACCATTACTTTGAACGCAGAATGTTTGAAAAATAGTAAAGTGCCGCTACTCCGACAATGAGAAGTCAATGTCGAAATAGCGGCATGTCGGAATAGCAGCATGTAACCTACAAATTGACAAAATTATCTGCAGTAGCACAAAAATCCGCCGAAAAAGGGACAGTGTTCTTTTCTAAAATGTTCTGTTCCTTTTTCTTTTTTTTTTAGTATTCATAAGACTACCTTTCAGTTTTGTAAATCTTGACCATAGTAGACCCCCCCCTCCTCTTCTCAGAGTATACCAGAATGCTTCATTCACATTTTAAAATCACAAAAATTTTCTGGGGGGGATGCCCCCAGACCCCCCTACAGGGGTTTAGCTACTCACCTTTTTCACCCCCTCTGGGTTTGCAATGCATCTTCAGGTATATGCACCCCCCCCCCCCCCCCCCATATAATGTGGCTCTTTGCATTACGACAGTAAAAAATTTGGGCTCTAAGACCCTGGTTGGCCCCCCCGGCCCCTAGTTGGACAGGTCTGAAGGCAGAGGCCTGACAAAGTGCAATCCACTTCTCCAGGTTGGGGTTGGACACACACCCAACAACCCAATTCAATGAAGTTACTGTAAGCACAGAGAAAAAAAAGTGCTGGAGCATGATGTGTTCAGTTCACATGATGCCCCCTTCACATTTCTGACTGCCCCCTCATATATGCCTGCCTAGAACCAGCCCTGTTGAGTACAGGTCTGGGGAAGCTGTGTTCGCTTCTGACTTCAAAATACCTCTTAACACGATTGGATAGACCTCAAACCAATCAGAGCAACGATCCAGATGATGTAGCAACAGCAAAAGCAATATTACAGTACATTCAAAGACGGTTTATAAACCAAGACCCCCCATGACGAGTCAACTTCCTGTATACATGTCACGTGGGTTTCTGTACAGCCACGCCTTTTTAGGAGACTAGGGGCAGCCTTGAGTGTATTGACTCCAATGGGAAAATTGAACATGAGAGATTATGGTCGATCCTTTCTCCCCACAGTCACTGAAGTAAAATTTGAACTAATTTTTCACAAGCCACATCTCTTCTGAACATTTTGACACAAAAATGGCAATTTTCAGAGGGACACATCAGGAGAAAATCCATTTTGTTCACGTCCTGTCTCTGTCTCAACAACACACTCTCGTGAGATTTGGCACAGATCTCCTAGGCAACATCAAATAAACGTCCGCAAACTCCCGTGAAAATTATTTAAATAATTTTTGTCATGCTAAATATGACTGTTAGCTGTGTAAATATTTAATGTTATCATAAGAAAATATGAATATCTCACTTTCATCTACCTACAAATTTTATAAATCCACACACACGTTCACAGACAAGGTGGGGTGACAGTTGGCCACGCCCATTTAGGAGACAAGAAGTGTATACCATTTCTATCGTTGGGTTGTTGCTAGATGGAGTACATGACCTGCAGAAAGTGACGTCATAGACAAACTTGACATATCTGTGCCTAAACTTAACCAACTGTTTCACTTACTTTTAGTTTTTTCCCCCTATTTTACACCTGTACAGTTTTACTAAACTTTACCAGTCAGGAGTTCTCTACGATTTTTGGTGAGGTTCTACGTCACTTTCTGCAGATCCTGTACTCCAACTAGCCACAACCCTATCATTGGAGCAGCCTCTCATGGGGTATCTTGGTAAATAGAGTATCTTTGGTACATTACAACCTTCTTTAAATCTTGTGAGCACCTGAAGCGCGGGTGCATGCGTACTTTCCATGTTTTACCATAAATGGTGTACATGCAGGAAATCAAAATGTTTCTTTTGAAGTCCAATGAGTGACACAGCCGACAGGTGGGCAGCAATCACATGATCATCATGACTCAGTGTTGAAGTTTACACACAATTGTGCACACACGAATGCATGTGGGGCACAAGGCAGTGTGATTCATGGCTGCAAAAAGGCAACCTTTACATGCTCTGTGTGTGTAAGCATGTCTTTTTTAATGGTGTGTTTTAATGATTCTGTGCTTTTTTTTCCCACCATAAGTATAAGTCACTGAGCAGATAATTATGATTGTCTGATTACTGAAGTGTCTCCTTACCTTACTTTATTTGTCTATTATTAACACTCAATTGAATCACAGTAGTCTTCTTACCATTAACCAGTAGGCAGCTACATTGGAGCAATCATAGGTAAAGTACTTTGCTCAAGGGCAGTGAAACTAAAGGTGGTGACTCAGGATCTGTGTGTTCCTTTCACCGTATTTGAAAGCAGCAGGGAGGGAGGAGGAGAAGAAAGTTAAGAGAAGAAAACAAAAGAAGCAGGTGCTGAAAAAAGCAAAAGACAGATGGGGAAGATGAGTGGTAATAGAGTCACAAGCGTTACACAAAATTTATTATGAAGCATGTCAGTGTAACCTTTTACTGACCTGAATCTCTCTTGTGCGGTACATAATCTGACTGAGAGTAATTTGTATCTTTTGTAACAAGGGAGGGAGGACAGGGGAATCTTTCTGAGAAGGTTATTTCCGCTACAGTTGGACAAATTCATCATGTAGTCTCTGGCACATTTCTTAAGTGTGTGGGTTGCATTTCTGTGTGTGTGATTGTGTGCATCAGACCTGATTTGGCCAGATGGTCTGACCTACACTGACTTCACCCCTCTCTGCCTCTGCTTTGAGTTTTTGTGTCACCCCCTTCCCGGCAAATCCATCTGCCTTGTACCCCCTCCTGTGATTCATTCAGATATTTCATCCAGTCACTTCCAGTGATGCTTCAACCTGCTGCAAAGATATAAGGCAGGTTACTTGTAGACACAAACATAGACAAGGATGGACTGAACATTGATGGGTCAACTTTTTTTTAAAGGGGACATATTGTGGAAATAGAGCTAGAGCCATCTCCCTTTTGAACTCTGTACAGGGTAGGAGTCGTACCTGACTGTCTGACTGATATTCTGTGGCTCTGTTTCCTTGTTTCTCGTGATGTTGATGATGATGTAGATATGGAGGATACGCACTGATGCACTTTTTCGGTCATTTATTGGGCTCTTTTAGTCGTGCCACTGTTGTTGTTTCATCACACTGTATTTTACCCCCCCCCCCCCCCCCCCTTTTTTTAAATCGTGTGTCTGTATCTGTGTTCTTTTTACTTGTTGCAACAATAATTGCCCTACGGGGACACAAATAAAAACCTTGAACCCTCGAACCTTGAACCCCTTTTGTAGGCTCTTTAACATTTATTTGGGTGTTTGTCTTGCCTTGTGAGAACTGACAAAAAAAATCTGTAATGTGCAGGCTCCCTAGGTTGAAATCCATTAAGTTTTATGAGCTATTCCCTCATAGCCCCACCCCTACCTGGTACCAGTAGAAGGGGCGGAGCAAGCAGTGGTTCATTTACATTTAAAGGGACAGGCATTGAAACAAGCCATTCTCAACAGGGCTGTTTTGAGAGGATGAAAAGAGCTGTGATGTTTGATCCTTGGGGTATTTTGACTAAAACATGTTACAGACAAGTCTTAAGACACCTGGGAACTATTTTAATTTGTGGAAAGGGGGCAGAATATGTCTCCTTTAAAACCAATTAACATTCGCTACGTTCAAATTGTCATCTTGAAAACAGGACAGTACCTTACAGCTGCTGGAAACTCGTCAGGGGCAGGCAGTGATCTTTTTAAAAGAGATCAAATGAAATCATAGCAGATTTCAGTAAAACACACATACCCGATTTCCACTAAAATGAATGAAGTGCTAGTTCTGGGTTGGTGCGAGAGGATCAACTTCTGAACCTTTTAAGAACCGGTTTGCTTTTCCACTGGCTAGACGTCCACAATACTACTGCATTGTACTACTCATTTTAAAATGGACGTAGGAAATACATAAAGTTTTGCTGGGTCTTTTAGGAGGAAATAACCCCACCCCCAGCCCCTGACATTCTCTGCTCTAGCCCAGTAGAGTGTTTGTGCTACTCTGGAACCAGTTTTTCCCACCGAGGGCCAATTCTTTGTCAAAACATGTAAATTGGTTCCAACTTTGGCACTGGTCCTAAACCAGCCCCAGAACTGCCTTTGGGGGAAAAGGAATGTCAGAGAAACCAGCAGCATGCGGCTGCTTTGTTGTGACATCACAAAGTTACAGAAGTCCTGACAACTTGTTTTAATGATTATTGTCTAAATACAGGCTGTGTGCATTTCTCTCTGGACTGAGGCTTATACTTTTAGAGTATAGAATCTATAATCCCAGAAAGATCTGAGTCATCCGGACTTGGTTGAAGTTCTGAATGACCAGTGGGGAAACCCAGGTATTTGGTCTTGGTGGGGTCATTAACAAGGCCTAGGCCGGATAGCATTCGGTTGGTCAGTGCTCCTGGTTTGTGTGGATAGTTTTGTCGAGGTAATTCACCTCCAAACCTGAAGGGAACAGTCCACCACTTCCTGTCTAAGAACCATCGGTCTCACACTCACTGTCCCAGTGAGCACAGAAGGTCAAACTGTGACAAAGCCAACAGGACCACATCATCTGCAACGATGCAATTCTGAGTTTGCAAAAGCGGGCACACCCCTCACCTCGGCTGCACCTTGAGATCCTATCTATTACCACATACAGGACAGGAACAACCTTGTGGAGTCCAAGGAGAAATGAAATTATTTCGGTCACCAGCTGACCTCCTCAACACCACAATAAGGAAAACGTATTCACCTGTCTGTTGGAAAATTCTAAATCCAGTGCATGGAAACCAGCCATGAACTGTTCTCATTACAGACATGTCTCTGGATACATTTCCAGTCAACACTTGACAACTTGTTATGCAATTCCTGTCATTATGGCCATATGTCTTACTTCTCCCACGTTATTTATCCAGGGGAGTTTTGCTGAAAGCAGCGTAGACTCATGGGCACACAGAGAAGGCAGCGACTGACAAGGCCCATACAATTCTGGGGAATTCTTTTCCGAACCATAAATGTAGTGGCCCACTAGGACTTTTTTTTGAAGGCCTGTTTAACTGTGGCTTATACTCACAGTTCCACACAAGAGTGACTGTGAGGCTGTGATTCTCATTTGTGATTATGACGAAGGGGCATCCACCACAACATGTTGGTCCATGACCGAACCAATTAGTCATAAACCTCATCTCATTTTGTGAGCTCTCTGACAGGAAATAAACACATTGGATTGTAATGACCTCATGTCCTGTCCTTTAATGTCACATTATGTTGTGTATTTTGTCTGTGCAGCTTTCTATCTGTGTCTGGTGTGTAGTGAACTCTACAGCTGTGACAGAGCACTTAGTCCTCTAACACTTGTAGTCATATTAAGATCTTTGACAGCCAACAGCAGGATCACCTGCAGTGTTTGACACCTGTGTTGACATTTCACACAATTACAATGGAGGCTGTGAAAGGTCTCACCTATTATAAGCATCGTCATGACTATGTGTCCTCGGCAGGTTGACATCATGTAAACATCTCAACATATCTTTCTCCTTTAAGTACGCTGTGAAAGAGAAGAGGGAGAAAGAAGAGAGACAATGAGAAGAAAAGAGCAAACAAGAGAGAGAGACACAGAGAGAGAGAGGATGAGATGAAATGTGACACAGGTCATTACACTGGACTTAATGAAGCCTGTTTGCCTTGATAACCACCCATTTCATTAACTGCTGCTACACAACACCCTGTTTGCTCCTGACACTTATGCATATGCACCACCCTCTGCCCATTGTCTGGGACCACGGAGTGAGACATTAGGTTAGATGAGAACGTGATTAATGAGATGCCAATTAATTATAGACAATTACAAGTACCTGCCGCAGCCCTCATCCCATTCTTTTTCTTATTCGGTCTGTCTCTCTCTGTCTCTGTCTCACTAGTTTTCTCTCTCATGTTAGACAACTTGAATTCACATTGTAGTAACAGTATCACAGGGGGAAAAAACTGCAGGCTGATTTTTTAAATAAAGGGATTCCTGATTTATTTAGCCTTTACTAAACAGCCTGCTGTGGATTGGCACATATGGAAAAATTCAGATTTTTTTTTGACTCAGATCTTTTTTTTTTTGTCAAACAGCCTCATGTTACCTTTGCTATCTTTATTCATGCAGTTTCACTTTTTGTTTATGGTGCATTTTCTATGGATATAATAAGTATGGTGCCTAAGGTTGTGTCTACTGTTATCTGGTATATCTGTGTATACTGTATATAAAAGAATATCTAACCCAGAAACAATCTCCATCCATCCAACTCACAGGAAACAATGTGTCTAGTCTGTAATTGAATAGTTGCTATACTCTGAACAAGGAATGCCGAAGTAGATGCAGTGTTAAAATGCTCACTAACTTCAAAACAGCTGCCTGTAATTCCTTATACAAGCTTTCACCACTGCTAGTTGGGGCTGATAAGAAAGATGGCTGGGGGTGTGGGTGTCTCTTCTCCTGAGGTCTCCATTTTCAAACTGGTTGTAGATGCTTGAAAACTATGGACGGGAAGTTGCAAAAGTAAAACATACTGTAGTAGTGTCACTAGTGTGGATGTAAGTGAGTTCATGCCCACAACATTCTCTGGGCTTCTGTTTCACAAAGCATGAGTCAGATGACTCACCTTCACATTAATGGCAGGACTTATTTTTCTGACACACCTGTGTTAGACCTTGTAGTGTTTTTTTTTTGTTTGTTTGTTTTTTCTGTTTTTTTTTTTTTTTTCATTTAAATTATTATTACATCATATTATTGTTAGCTGTGGCCAGATTTTTAATGCTTTCATATTGTGCCTCCATTTGTCCCATTCCAATGAAGGCAATATCCCAGTAATAAAAAGGGAATATCCTCAGATTTGATGCAAAGGTTCAGTTGGACTCATAGTTGACTTTATTAGCTTTTGTTGGTCAAAAGTCAAGCTCACAGTGATCTCACATTCTTGTCAGCATGATATATGAGAAATGCCTGGGGTGTGATATTATTACATCTGGTACCAGAGTCCACTCCTTGACTGTGGATGTATTGAATCTTGGGTTCTGTGTGAATGCATTGTACCAATCAATCAGGAGGCAGCAGACATGTAGACCTATATGTATTTATTTGACAATGCAAAAAATCATTACTGACATTTATAGTCTGCACCTGTAAAGATTGAAATACTTTCACACACATCTTGTTCGTGCTTTGATCCTTTAAAAGCACGCCACTCGCACATCCAGTGTTGTTTGGTTGATCAATGCATGAGTCAGACCATGTTGCTTTGGTAAAATGTCTCCCCTCTTTTTTTCTCTCTCTCTCTCCCCCCTCCCTCTGTCTGTATTTTCTACCTACCTTCCCGCCTCTCCAGTGCTTGTTATTTAACAGGCTGTTGCATGACTCAGAGCACATTGTTAAAACAAGGTTGGTGCTATTTTTTACCAGGATGAGGTTCCTCACCCATATAAATCATTAAACCAAGATAGAGACACAGTGTTTCCCTCTCTCCGCTCTCTGTCTCTCTATTCCTCCTCCTTCTCTTTCTCTCCACTCAATGCTTCCATACATCTTTTTCTCCATCCCTCCCTCTCTCTCCCTATAGTCTAGACAGACGTAGAGTTAAATGAGTGGATGGAGAAGGAGGAGACTATGGAGCTGGATTAAACTACATGACTAAAACGGGTTGATATTAAATCCAACAGATAAAGTATTGGAATAATCAGAGCTGTGATTCATTGATATACAGAATGGAAAATAAAACATGTCTACAGCTATGTCACAATTATAGATTTTCTTGGTACGATTATTGTCAGAGAAATAATCATGGTATTACGATTATTACGATTATAATGCATTAATTAATTTCACAACACTATGTAAGTGCAAAAACCAAATATAGTCTAACTAATTCCAATGCTAATTATTTACACAAAATATTTTAAGTATCTCTTAAAGGACCAATTATATTCCTCAGGGGAATTAATTGTCATCTATACCAAATGTTTAAGTTTATTTAGTTTATTTTTTATTACAAATGACACAGACAGACGTAGAGTTAAATGAGTGGATGGAGAAGGAGGAGACTATGGAGCTGGATTAAACTACATGACTAAAACGGGTTGATATTAAATCCAACAGATAAAGTATTGGAATAATCAGAGCTGTGATTCATTGATATACAGAATGGAAAATAAAACATGTCTACAGCTATGTCACAATTATAGATTTTCTTGGTACGATTATTGTCAGAGAAATAATCATGGTATTACGATTATTACGATTATAATGCATTAATTAATTTCACAACACTATGTAAGTGCAAAAACCAAATATAGTCTAACTAATTCCAATGCTAATTATTTACACAAAATATTTTAAGTATCTCTTAAAGGACCAATTATATTCCTCAGGGGAATTAATTGTCATCTATACCAAATGTTTAAGTTTATTTAGTTTATTTTTTATTACAAATGACACAGACAGACGTAGAGTTAAATGAGTGGATGGAGAAGGAGGAGACTATGGAGCTGGATTAAACTACATGACTAAAACGGGTTGATATTAAATCCAACAGATAAAGTATTGGAATAATCAGAGCTGTGATTCATTGATATACAGAATGGAAAATAAAACATGTCTACAGCTATGTCACAATTATAGATTTTCTTGGTACGATTATTGTCAGAGAAATAATCATGGTATTACGATTATTACAATTATAATGCATTAATTAATTTCACAACACTATGTAAGTGCAAAAACCAAATATAGTCTAACTAATTCCAATGCTAATTATTTACACAAAATATTTTAAGTATCTCTTAAAGGACCAATTATATTCCTCAGGGGAATTAATTGTCATCTATACCAAATGTTTAAGTTTATTTAGTTTATTTTTTATTACAAATGACACACAAACTTTTAAATTCCTACCAATTCAATGTTGCATTAGTTAAATGGACCAGTATCTGCATTTACCTTTACTTTGCTGCACATCTGTCGAGATGGTTCCGACATAATCTTTTTTGGAAAGTGACGGTATTTAGGAACCTTTGCGATAAATTAAGTATGGCATTTAATACCGCGATTAATTGTGAAAGCAAGTGTGTGCTTTGCCTCTATTATACGTTGTGTGTTGTTGGACCATCTTGAATTTTAGCTTGCACCACACACACAGCCCATTCAAGACAAACCAAATGTAGCACTGTATTGCTTTAACTCTTTTTGCCATATTGGTGTAAATCTGTTGAAAATGAACTTGACAGTCTGTGTCTGAAGTCTAAACAGTCAGGGATAACATACAAGCAGCTTTAAGCCCGGGCAGAATCATTTGATCCACCGTACAAAGTAATTCTTCCTCTTCAGTCTCCTCTGCTACTGGAAACGGGGAAACTGTTGAACTGGAGGCTTTTTATTTATTTATTTTTAAGTAATACAGTTATATTCTAATGGTGTTTGGCTGCTTTAATATTTGTTTTCAAACATGCTACCAAAATACTAGTTTTAATCAGCGTTATACTGCAGTTAGTTTTTCTTTTAGGCATCTTTTGTGGTGATGTGTGTCTCAAACAATTTATACAATGTCACCATTTCCTGGCATTGTATTTACTGTAGAAAATATTTACTGTCATTGCTCGAGTACAACAACATCGAGGTAGAGACTGTGGGCCGGATTTACTAAGATCCCAGATAGCGGGCGCTATATTGTTTGCGCCCGCTATAATATTGCGAGTTTGGTTAGTGCACGCAAAACAAGTGATCTACTAAGAGTAACCCGCTAAATGAAAACGCGTGCAAACCGCAATATGTAAATGAGGGTTTTGCGCGTGGTAATCGTTTCCGCCATGTAGAGAGTGGACAGAGAGCTGGACGGACGAAGGGACAGAATGACATTTGATCCGATGCATAATGACAGCATGTGTGTTCATCTCTCTCGCGCTCTGTTTAGATAAATAAACACAAATCGCTACAGGGCCCAACTCGTCATATAGTGACGAACAGGCAGCAGCTGCAGCGACAATCACACACCTAATATGTGTGTGCCGCCCATGATCCTGTGGATTAATAGAGAGCTCAGGTGGGACACATGGATCTAAACGCTCTGACCACTGACCAGAGGGATCAAAGACGGGTGAAGGCAGCGGTGACGTGTCTCAGTCCGGGACCGGGACTGAGAGACGCAGCTGAGCAGCCAGGTGAGAGGAGAGGAAAGCAGAGGTGAGGAGAGGAGAGGAGAGGAGAGGAGAGGAGAGGAGAGGAGAGGAGCGCACTGCAGGACAGACGTGTGCCGTGCGTAACGGCGCGTAAATGACTTTTAACACGGCTGAAAAACTGTTACAGAATTCCCCAGACGTGAGGAAATGCAGAGATGTAAGATCACGGGGCTCTGACAGGTATCAAATCAATGAACGCATACGTTTTGGCAAAGTTGTATCAGTTAGTAGGCTACATGGTTTTCAGACGTGGTGAATCTTCCTGGTTTGGTAAATCACATTGCACATGCTAAATAAATCTATTTGCATCTACTCCTCCCAGTATTCTGCACGTTCTGGCTGAAACGCCCATATTTACATATTCATCAAGGCAAACACGCTAAATGGATCGCACGTGCTATTCTGCCCGTGTGAGGGACACAATCCTCGGTGCGTCCGGTTAGTAGATCAGGTTCCACATGTGTTTGCCCGTGCAATCACGTTTGCACATGTTTTAATACACGCAAACCTTTAGTAAATCCGGCCCTGTGTTTCTACAGCACGTCAGTCTGTCACTGAGGACTGGAATGAATGTGTGTGTATGTGTGCATGTGTGTTATCTGTGTTTCTTATTTGTCTTTGTCACTTCTTAGCATGTTTTGATCTCTGCTCCTCAAATTCACAGCAGAAAGAGAAATAAGAGAACAAAGGAGACAAAGAGGAACTGGGCTTGTGTATGCATATCCATGTGTTTCAGTACATGTCAGTGTGGACAAATTCTGGATGGTCTCCAGCAACAGCAACAAAGGGCAGTTTGATTGAGAGGACTTGGTTTTGTTTAGGTCAGGGTTGCGGTTGACACTGATTTGTGATGGTTGAGATCAGGGCAAAGGGCGAGCAGATGCATTATTTAAATACTAGAGAAAGACCAATGTGTGTGTGTGTGTGTGGTTGTTCATCTACCGGCGCTCACCCACATGTGGTTTTTGTTGTTATCCCTTACACAGACAGTAAAAAATTCTGGCACCTATTCAATAAAGTGTCAGCACAATCAACATCAGCATGTTGGGACTGATGAAGAGCAAAACAAACACAGCCAGCTGAAGCACTCACTTATAATCCTTTTGTGCACTGTATCTGTGCACTTTTTGATTCTGATCTCTCTTTTGCTACTGATTTATTTATCTATTTTGTTGATGGAATAAAATTACCATCTAATTTTGTTAATTTTCTTCTGCAGAGAGTCTAAACTATTAAACATTTAGCAGCAGCACAGAACGAGTCAGAGGTTTCACTGTGTTGCTCATTTGTACGCCGGTGGTTTTGGCCGTTGCCACTTCGGTTTAAAGTCAACATTCATGACAATGTAACAGCTACTTCCTGGGGACGGGTTCACTGTTTGATCACCCAGCACTATAGCTGACATTTACGATTTGATAAATTTAAATGTGAAAAAATCCATGTTTACCTAATTTGTTAGAGGCGAAGTAACAGATGTGAGCTGAACACTTGAGCATTTTTGGGCCCAAGTTCCACAAATCAGATCCAAATACAACTTTACCAGACTCATAATTTCTTAAATTCAAGTGGACAGTTTCTATAAAAACTACAGAACACAAGGGAGGGAAAGCCAAAATATATCTGAGCCAACATGGGACCGTTGGCTCCCTCCTCCCGATGGACAATCTGTGTAATCTCATTATTTCAGCTGGGGTGAAAATGTTCCAGAGTCCAAAATTAGAAATTTGGCCATGTCCCTGTGTGCCTCCAGAAAGGAGCTCAACAGGACCAATGAGACCTTTTAAATACACTTAAAGGGCAACTTAACCCAGTTACCCCATGACCGTTGACACCCCCATAAGGGAATGTGCCCATCGCTTTCACCGCTGCCTACAACCAACGGTCAGTACAGCTGCCATCATCAGCAATACAGTGACTTGTCTTTCATTTTAATTGAAGGCTATCTATCTATCTATCTATCTATCTATCTATCTATCTATCCATCCATCCATCCATCCATCCATCCATCCATCCATCCATCCATCCATCCATCCATCCATCCATCCATCCATCCATCCATCCATCCATCCATCCATCCATCCATTAATTCCTTCCATCCATCCATCTATCTTTCTTTACTTGGACTCAAGGATTCGATGTTTGTGGTCATAGGTGAAGTTCATAATGACCTCCTAAAACACGTTTTTGGTCTTTTCTTTCTTCTGTGATGGCTGGAAGCTGTGAAGTTCAAGATCGTATTGACCTCATGTTCTTGTGAGTCCTCCGGAACATTCAGGGGGGATTTCTTTCATTCATTTATCTGACACAGATTCACCTGAACTCGTTTCTGTACATCTACAAAGAGCAAAATTAGGCAAAGCAGGAAGGCCGGTGTTGTTTTTTTATTGTGTAATTCCCATTTCTTAGGAGCCTCTCCCTCCCTCCCTCTACCCGAGCAGATAATGAAGCCTCTCACCTTACAGTAATCAACCTAAAGCCGGCGGATTTGGTCCTTAAATCCAACCAAACCTGAACCGCGGTGATGTAAAATCAGGAAATACTTATATTTTTTGAAATGGTAATATTGTTCTGTCGATACTGCCGTCAGATCAGAAAATTCATATACATCATTCTGGAGAACGTGGACCAATGTTACATTCTGCCATTGAATCTGAAGGACTCGTTGGAGTAGGCACAGCATCATTAAATCAAGTTGATATAATTAATTTCACAAGTTAGATTTAGTGTCACTTTATAATCCCTACATTTCCTGCTAAAAACTGTTTACCCATTGGAAACCTTTATTAATTTACCAGAGTAGACTAAAATGATTGAAATCATGTGGAGGGTCATAATTAGCTGATCATTAATTAGGTATAATGGACATTTGACTGCAAAAACACCCCACTTACAGTATCTGAAGGCCTCTTGCCTCCATGCAGCAATTAAAAAAAATACCTCAAGTAGCTTTTGGAGTAATTTTCTGCAGCTCCTTGCAACACTGTTGTTCAGTTGGTGAGTTAGCGCAATTGGAAAAATGAGATACTGTGGTCAGTGCTAAGATGCACTCCGTACAGTAGATTTCTCCAAAATACAAGTTGAGAATGCGCCCAACCGCCAATCAAATTAAGAATTCACTGTAGCAGTGTATTTATTAATATGTAATGAATGTGATTACACACTCGCTAGTATTCTGTGTTGTCAGTAGAATACTGCAGAATATGGATCAGACTTTAATGAGCTGCTGCATCAGTTATGCTGCTTGATGTGTTGCCTCAACACAAACTGATGGTAAAATGTAATGCTTCTTATTCTTCAAGATAGACAGCACAGGACTTCTAAGTGCCCTCAGACGCAGCCCCATTCGTTCAGCATATTGTGTGGCCGTGAGTGTGTAAACAGGCAGCTGCTCACACATCCCATTGACAAAACAAAGAGATTTACTGCTTAATTATACTCATTGGACACATTTACAAAACTGGCTCATAAAACATTGACCATGAATTGAATATTAAAAGGCAGAAGAGAGTGGCGTTAAATGTAACCGCAATCAAACACGCACCAACATACAGAGCGAGTCACACACATCTGACATTTCAGAAACTGGCCTTTCAGACTGTGTGAATATACAAAGTGCCGTGTGTGTTTAAGAGTGTGCTAAATTTGAGTTGTAATATACTGCATTAATAAGTGTCAGCGTAAAGAGCTAGCAGAGCCCGTGGCTGGCGTTTACTATTCATTCTGAATAGGAAACAGTCTTCAAAGGTTACAGTCACACAGGGGGAGGCATATCAGCTTTATTAAGTACTTGCAGCCGTATTAATGACTTTGTCTGTGAACGTGGGAGGGCAGCATCTGACTCCCAGCTTTTTATTTTACTGAAAACATATTTTATTTTTTAACTTTGACACATACACATACATGCAGACACACACACGGCGTTGGTTGAACCCGCTCAAACACAAGCAGCAGTTTTCATGGCTTTAGGCTACGAGGCACAAGAAGAACTTTACAAAATCAACATCAGCCCCCAAACTGCTGTTTTTCTTTCTTTCTTTTGCCTTTTTTTAACTTTTGCATCAACAGTACACTCTTAAACAGCATCAGAAAACTGTTTATTAAATGTCATAACTTTAGGTTTGAAGCTTCATCCAGATGAATGACTGATTCTCACTAATAGTTAAACTGTGCACTGCCACGCTCTTGCAGAAGTTATATTATGTTACAGTAAAATCAAATATTTCTCCAGGCCTCAATTCATGTCCAGTGTCGTAGCTCAATGCCAATACAGGAGTCAGATCCTTCCATCCACCCGTCTGTCCATCCATCCATCCTTCCATCCACCCGTCTGTCCATCCATCCATCCATCCTTCCATCCACCAGTCTGTCCATCCGTCCATCCATCCTTCCATCCATCCGTCAGTCCGTCCGTCTGTCTGTCCATCCATCCATCCATCTTCCATCCACCTGTCTGTCCATCCGTCCATCCATCCATCCATCTTCCATCCACCCGTCTGTCCATCCGTCCATCCATCCCCCATCCATCCATCAACCCGTCTGTCCATCTGTCCATCCGTCCATCCTTCCATCCACCCATCTGTCCATCCATCCATCCATCCATCCATCCATCCTTCCATCCATCCATTAGTTGTCAGATCAAGTCACAAATTGACCTCAAGGGGAGACACAATACTGGTCCTATCCAGCCTTTGTTTTGAATCAGGAAAAAATTAACTGATGTTCCATTTGTCCTGTCGCTTCTTAACCCACACTTCTTCAGGCCAAAGATTAAATATTTTCTTATTAACAATTACATGTACTGTACAGTACAGTATGGGCACAGAACTATCACACACCTCTCCAGGTCCTCTCAGCTTACAGAAGCTCTTCAATTTGGATCATTAATTTCTGGTTTTCTGGTGCAGCCACATCAGGCTGCAGCTGTTCTCAGTGAAACCCTCTGATAAACATGCTACCTGCCCAGCAACAAATGTCAGTCACATGTTAGCATCTGGCTGCTTACTGTAACACTGAGGATTTACAGTAAATGTCAGTGTTGTGTTGAGCCATCAAGGTCTAATAATGGCAGTAAGGGTTATGTCTTTACCTCAGCACTGCAGTTTTACTTCTTTAACATTATACAACATAATGTAGGTGCAACCCACAGATATTGATTTGGTAATAGAAGAGAAAAACTTGAATGTAATTCTGGATCTTAATTTGTGAGTTTAGTCAGCATATGGGTTCACTGCTGATCTGTAAGAATATTTGAAGAGCTGCGCAGTCTCACAACTTCATAAACGATGTATATTTGAACTCCTCATGACTCCATGAAACAAAACTGAATTCACCTATTAAAAAACTTGACAAAGGAGACATGTTATTAATCTTTTAATTGAGGAAGTTCACTGCCATTTGTTTATTTAAGCCTGTCGGACTTCTGGAGCAGAGCTGCTGGTCCCTCTGAGGCAGTTTACCAACAATCCCACAATCCTTCTGTCCAAACAAGCTGTGCAAAATGCATTAAGTTAGTGGGAGCCGTAGTGTTGTGGCTGAGTCTGTGTCTGAAAACTAGACTCTAATTACTGCTGCACTTCACATTAGTATAGTTTTCACAGTTTCACCCTCGCAGGTAAAGTTTCTATAAAGTCCCCAATCACAACTGTGAAAATAATGAGACAAATCAGGCAAAACGAAAAGCTCAAAGAGAGGAAGTCTCTTGGAATATATACTGGGTAATTTGTCCAGGAATGAAAATAAAAAAGCTTCTCTCCAAACTAGCAGAGCAGGAAATTCATTATTTGAGTAAAGAAAAAATGACTTTATCCAAACTGGCATCCAGGGACTGTTTCTTGACCAACTCTCCATTGTCTTAATTTCTTTTTTCCTCTTAGTTTCCCACATCCCTCCCTCTTTTTTCTGGCCACCTTTCGCCTCCTTGTTCTTGCACAACATTCCTTTTTTCCCCTCTTCTTTCTGTTTTGTTTTCTTTAGCTTTTCTGTCGGCTTCCATCATCCTCCATTCTTTCCACTTTCCTCTCATCGGCCTTCCTTCCCTCAACCTCTCTCTCCATCACACACATTCTCCGTTCCGCATTTATTCCTCCCCCTCACCTGTCTCTGTGTCCCTCTCTCCCTCCCTCTCCTCACCTTTTCTCTGTCCTCTCACCTTTTCTGCTTCACTCTCTATTCTTACTTCCTCCCCGTCTGCATTATCCTCCTCTCTCTCCCTCTCTCTCTCTCTCCCTCTTCCATCTCATCCATCTCTCGCTGAGAGGCTGCGTCAGGGCAGATAAATGTTGGACAGATGTTATGTAGAAGTCTCGCCCTGGGTGGCATAACTAAATAAGAGTGTGTGTATTTGCCTGTGTGCGTGTGACGCCTTGGGTGGCTACAACTAAATAAGAGAAGAACCAAATGCCTCAAGTTGTTTCCAATACATGCCCCCTGCCAGCCTGGGCTCAGTGTGTGTGTGTGTGTCATTTATAGGTTGTTTTCCAGTTAGTTGCTGCTCTTTAGCTGTGCGACGCTCACACTGAAAAATGCATCACCATCTGTCAGAGTGTGTATGTGGTTTTATGATGCTGCTGTGGCATTATTCTATACATTTACTGTATATCATTCATTCCTGTCTGTATGTCATTCTTTCTGTCTCTCTGCCTGTCTCTCTGTCTGTGCTGGTGATCATCATTTAGCTCACTGACATGATTAACACTGCTGAGGGGGAAACATTCACAGGTTCAGTGAGCGGAGTGAGCGTCTGACTGAATCAGAGGCTGAGCAGCTGAGAGGATGAGGAACTAATCGACTGAAACACTGAATCATTGACCAGCTGTTTGTTGATGTGACTAAGAGACTGAGTGATTGACTGACTTCCTGCTCTCACACTGACCTGTCCAAGTCAACAGAACTCTCTGTTATTTGTTCCACTGGTTGCTATGGCCACGTTCATATAGACATTATAGTTCCTGATGAGAGAAAGTCTTGATTTTTTATAGGGGTGGGAGAAAAAATCGATTCACATAAGTATCGCAATATTTTTTTTGATGATTTTTAAATTGATTCTTCTTTTTTTTAATATATATATATTGTGCAATGTGCATTTGTTCACTTTTTTACATACAGAGAGTCCAGGTTTTGAAAAGGGTTTAAGTTCACTTTATAATGGAGTATGTTAATTTATAGGCTCCTACAGTATTTGTGTGCAGATTTATGTTAAAATGTAGCAGTTTACCTCAGTCTATATCTCATTTTGTCCGAAAGGTTTCAGAAGCCTGTTTTTTCTATACTCTATACTCTATACTCTTTTATTTTTGCATCTTTTATGCAGTCCAGGCTTTTGAAAAGAGAGTAAGTAAGTTAATATTGCTGCTGAATAAATCTTAAAAACTGACTTACATGTGATGTGTACTTTGGGGGGAAATATGGTTCCTGGAATAGTCTGTAGACAATCATAATCATTCAACTGCTTCACTGGTGTTAAAAATGCAGACTAAATCGGCAATATCGTAGAATCACAATTTAAATCGAATCGGGAGAAAAGCATATCGTCCCAGCCCTAATTTTCTATTACAGTCTGATCACAGCAGCTGCGACATCTTCAGACTGGCCTTCATTTTGATCCCAGCTACACTCCTGTGAAATCCAGTCAGTCTGTGTCGCAGGCTGTGATGCTGTCAATATCTGACACACAGACACGCAGCTGCCAAATAACTGAAAACCTCTTCTGTGATAGTACGTGCTACACACACACACATCATTTTTTTTTTTTTTTTTTTAACCTTTATTTAACCAGATAAAAGCCCATTGAGATCAGGATCTCTTTCGCAAGGGTGATCATACCATCCTCATCCAGGTGAAAACAATAAAAACACAGCTGGTTCTGTGTGAAACGCAAATCTATGTAATGTACCACACGGTTACTCAGGGTGACACGTTCCTTCATTAAAATTAACACTGGCACTGTAATTTATTCTGAGTTAATCCCTCATTCACTGTCGAGCTGCCATAAATACTCATTAGACCCCAAACTGAAAACTGTCGCCATCAATTCCCTCGTTTTTAAGGGAAATTTACAAAACATCAACCTTCAGTAGGAAGCAACAGGCTTGGAGGCCCAACAGTAATCAGCACCGACAAAAGTTAGGTCTGCTTTTATTTACTTATTTCAACCTTTGCCGACCTGTACATAATGTCCTGCTGGAATGGTAAGATATTATCCTTCCATATGTCCTGCTGCAGGCACTTAACCTTTGACATGTTACGACAACTCCAAGTCACTCCCATGCACAGCATCATTTGCTGCTATGTTAACTGCTAATGGGATGAGCAGCAGGTGGAGCAACAAAAACGGAGGAGAGGAATCAGTTTGAGTCAGACGAAGGAGATGTAGAGCATGAAATGGGTCAAACTCAACAGAAGAGCAGTTTGTTTAAGACATAAAAAGATCAGTTTGTATTTCTCTACAACCTTCTTCTGGGTATTCAATTAAAAAAAAAAACCTTTCAATACCTTTCAATTTGACTTGACTGAAACTAGTGTGTGTATACTTAGACTTTATTTGTCCCAGAAGGGAGATTTGTTTTTACTTGACTACAAACACACACATGAGCATCAAACAGAAATAATATACAACAGAAAGCAGACGTGACACAAGTAAGTTTAGACATACAGGATAGCTGTGGCAGACATGGAGGCAGTATGAGAGAGGAGAGTGTCAACTTGGGTCTATTGGGATAAGGCTATTTCCTAGGCGGGCTCTTCTGAATTTGAAAGTCCGGTACATAAGGCCTGAGGCTGGTGGGATGAGGTATTGGTTGAGTGGGTGTGTATTGTCTTGTTCTATTGAGATTGCAAAGCGTCTTATGCAATCTTTTGTTCAATACATAGTATGTGTTACTGCAGCTTTAAACATGTTACTGCTACTTTTCTACTCATACAGTTTGGCTTTAATGCCAAGTAGCAGCTTATTTTTTTGTGAAATTATGCACCTTTATATCAATACTTAAAAAAAAGGGGAAAAAAATTCATTCCAGGACCATATGAAGATATGGCCTTCACACTGCCTTGAGTTTCAGCCAGTAATGCAAAACACTGCTGTTTGATTGATGAACTCTGGACAGTGTGTGTTAGCCTGCCTTCACTGCGGCGCGCAGGAAAATAAGCTGTTGTGTTTGGGAAAGTGAGTGACAGCGGGCGGCAAACAGCCAGACAGCAGCTCAGATCTGATTCACTGAGATCAACAAAGTCTGCCTCTGCTGCTGTAATGTGCTCTGTTCCCCACCGCCACAGAGTGACAGCTATACTGACTGACTGGCTGACAGATTACCTGACACAATGACGATTTAACTTTCTTTGTTTATCTTCCTTGATCTTTCCTTTCATTCTTGTTTTCTCTCTCTCTCTCTTTCTTTCTCTCTTTCTCTCTTTTTTCCTCCCCTCAAGCTACATTTAGCCTTGTTGCCCCATGTAAACCACTCCCAGGGTGTCTATACTGTGAACAGTGTTAAGTAATAATGGAAAAGACCTTCAGGGCAATCACACTTAATTTTGTAACTCTAATTTCCCACTACGCCTTGACTGAAAAAAAAAATCTATTAATTTATCCACACACACACACACACACACACACACACACACACATACACACACATACATATACGAACATGGTCATAGGGGTACACCACACTGAAATACAACAGTGGCATTTGCGACATGCATGTACACAAACACACACACACTTAATTATAAAATATGTGCTTCTTCATGCTGTACCCACAGCTGCTTAGGAAAGCACAATAACCAATGTGCACACAGGCACAGAAACACACACACACACACACACGTCATGTTAATTGGCACTGTGGTCAGGGCTATTATGAGTTAATTACTTTCTTTAACCTGATTCAGTCTCTACTTAAAGCAGAATTAGCCACATACTCTTTTTTTTTTACGTGTGTGTCTCTGTGTGTTGCTGGATCTGAGAGCAGAAATTGTTAACATTTGCACATCTATGTGTGTATTTTCCCTCGACACAGAAGCATTGACCCCTATTAAAGTGTATTAATAGGCAAGCTAAATGTTCAGCAAGGAAATGTAAGAGCTTACAGCCAAGATAATACTCTATTAAGACTGCATGAATGTGTGTGTGTGTGTGTGTGTGTGTGTGTGTACAAGTTGCACAAGCGGGGTTCTCTGGGCTAGCTTCGGGCTGAAATGGAGATTTTACTTGTCTAGAAATTGCTGATGGTTTCCTTTCTCATTACCTGTCTCCTGGCTTCATCGTATCCGGAGAGTCATCCCTGTCCGACATCGGCATCGACTCGTCTGCTTCTGTGGAACCGTTGCAGCTGACACTGCACTAACCTGTGTTTTCCATTTTACCTCCAACTGAAACAAGACAAACATCCTGTCTGAGCTTTTACCTGAGCTCATCAGATCCATCACCTAACAAAACACCTCTAATATCTGACAGCACTGGGCAGCTCCATTATGTTATTTGAAGCATACAAATTAGGAAACTGTCTGAAGCAGCATCCTGCAGTGCAAACAGTCCTGTTGAGTTTCTCTGAGTAATCGACAGCCAGGTTGTATGTCAGACACATTTTGTGAACCTGATGGTATATTATAACTTCTTACTGATACTGTGGGAGTTTCTCTCTGTTTGGTCCACACTGGAAAAGCTCAGCAGCTTTTAGCTGAACTTCCAGCAGGTGCTGAATCCTAATGACATTAGCAATCACTGGATTTTCATTATGTGATGTGAAATGCAACAACAGCTATTTAGTAGGGAGGTTAAGCGAATTTTGACTTCAAGTCATGATGCAAAGGTTCCCTTTGGCATGGAAGTACCTTAGGGTCATACAAATAAATCTATCCTAAGACACAAGTGAGATCACACTTTGTATCCGAAATAAACATGTTTTTAAAATGCCTTTTTTTAATTGAGAAAACGCATGTTAAAAGCACATTCCATTTAGAATGTCCATATAAACCTCAATGTTTTCAGCTCCTGGGTGTGATCTACAGCTTATTTGTGACATGATTGCAATATTTCAGGATTGTTTCTCAATTTGAATGATGAACAGGGATCTAATGCCTTTCAATCTGTAGGGTGGACTGACATAGGAAGCATAAAGTCCAGTCAAGACATTCCATTATGGCTAATTTGAAATAAGAAATAAAGATACTGTAACATCATGAGATTGATAAGATGAGCATTAAAGCAGTACTAAAGAACTTTCAATATTGGTTGAGTTTGGCAGCGCCAGTGACCCAAAGCGGTAGTGTTTTGCCTGAAGGAAGACTCCATCTCCCATGAGCACCAGCGCAGGTGCATGGAAGTTAACAGAAGACGTCCAAATTAAGCTTCTGTTACCAGCGGATCATTTCACAGTAAACACACATACACAATCCGACGGGAACATACCGCATTGCCTGCTCCCTCCTCGTCGTGACTCGCAAAAGTGAAAGTAAAACTTAAGTGAGAGCCGGGTTCCTACCATGCTCCTCAAAGCTGCTTAGTGCCAGTGAAGGTGATACAGACCCCCTCAGGCCATGACAGAGGTGTCATTCAACTTGTTGTAAGTCGATGTATCATCACAAAAGTTATGAAAATATTTTATGAAGGTTGAAAAGTTACTTAGTGTTGGTTTAACAAGTATTCACAAAAGTAAAAATCTACCAAAATAATGAAGCTTACCAGTTTCTCAGCATTACTCTGAGAGAGGATCTTAGCGATACGGCGCTGGTGAAATAAGTCAGTCCTAATCATATGCTTTATGTGAGAGCTGCGAACCTAAACTTCCCTATATGTACATAAAAGCTGAGCATTGCTTACTAAGGTTCTACACTAAAAATTGTTAGTTTACTTTAGGAGCACAATGTAAAATGTATTCAGTATCAGGTTATATAAGCCTTAAATAATGTACAAGGTCCAATGTGATCCATTTTTATATTTGAGAACAGTAAAAACATTTTTCCTTTGATTTTAAGTTGACTTATAATATGACCCAGAATGGGTCATACATGTAAATTCACCTATTTAAAATCAACATACACAAGCAGTAACTAGTTATAGGTAGGCCTATATTTTGACCAACACAATATTTGGCTATTTGGTCTTTCCTGACACTACTGTGGTATGAATTACGTAAGGGATAATGTAGTATAGTTCGGAGGTTGTTATGGAGAAATAAACCCCGACAGGTTGTATGGAACCCCGACGCGAAGCGGAGTGGTTTCATTCAACATGAAGGGGTTTATTTCTCCATAACAACCGACCAACTATACATTATCCCGCTTATTACACGGTTTATGAGTGAAATAATTAATTTGAAACATAATTCTGATCAAAATACGACTTTCATTGATTTAAAATTGCATAATTTAGCGAATCTGCAAGACCGGTCACTTCCGCTGTTTTGCCGAGCCTCCTCCCGGTCGTGCATTTGAAGCCTTTGATAATCAATCAGTGGATTGATAGATGACCATACACGTGTTACGATGTGTGTATTGTGTGTAGTTGTATCTGTCATAAACAAGAGATTAACTTTACTGTTTACGGGGTGCGTTTGTGTCACGGAGTCGCGGTGCCACCGAGACGAGAGGAGAGCTGTGACACCGGGTCAGAGGCTCTGATCATCAGGTTTGGTTTCCAGCAGCGATGTGAAGGAGCCTCCACTCTACTTGTAACAGGTTACAAGTCGTTTATCTAACATCACTAATAGTCCGAAGCTGTTTAATGACAGTAAAAATGAAATATAAGGTAAATATCCTGCATAGTTTTTCTTTTCTGTGCTGCGCTGATCAGAGTGGCGTCCCTAGCAACGGTCTGTTATACTTGACGACGGTCTGTTATACAGAAATAACAGACCGCAGAACGCAGCGCTGGACCAATCAGAGAGCAGCATTCAATAGAGCCGTGTAATAAATCTTATTATTTAACTACTTGTAGGCTATATTTGTTGCACTCCGTCTGATGTTCAACAAATCAGTATCAGTATAGTTTTATTAATGTTTTTACATTAATAAAACCCAATATCCTGTCACACAAGCAGCTCCATGTTGTCTCAGAAGCTGTAGATCACATCCAGGAGCTGAAGGCATCAGGTGATCTGCCTGAGTTTATATGGACATTCTAAATGGAATGTGCTTTTAACATGCGTTTTCTCAATTAAAAAAAGGCATTTTAAAAACATGTTTATTTCGGATACAAAGTGTGATCTCACTTGTGTCTTAGGATAGATTTATTTGTATGACCCTAAGGTACTTCCATGCCAAAGGGGACCTTTGCATCATGTATGACTTGAAGTCAAAGGCCTATTTTTTGGGCTTAACTTCCCTACTAATTGTCTGAATTGCAATTAAAGTTGGCTCAGACATTCATCTGTCCATTTGGGATCAACTGGATTGATTGATCTAAGTCAGGTCAAAATATCAACATTGACCAATCCACTCCTGATAGTCCACAACATTATGTTCAACTGCAAAACATCAGCATTTAGCTCAAAGCACTGAGTCGTGTTATTTGTAAGTTTTTCTGCTGCCAGAGCTTGAGTAAATGAAAAAACTGAGACAATAGTTTCACAGCAACATTGTCTCCACCTCTGCAGACAAATTTTGGTGAGGAAATGTTTCTTCTAGACTGATGTTCATGCAAACACTGGCTGCGTGTAGGTAATTAAGGAAACGCTGAATGTTTCCACCGTGGTGGATTTTGATACAGCCCAAGCCCTCAGTCTATACACTGTCCCTGAATCACTGTATTGCTCCAGGCTGATTTGGCCTAATAAGCCAGTTACCAACAACCTTTGGATATTCATCAGCTTCTCCACCACTTGGTCAGTCTCAGCCTTGACTCGGTAAAAATATTCTGACAGAGAGTCTGATCCTCCTGATTTGAAAACTAAACAGCTCAACTGGTGTGACATCTTGCAAATAAAATTGACAGTATTACTTGTTTTAATACAGTGGTAATGAGGGTGATTTGGGGTAATGGTGTTAACTAAACTTAATGGGTCTCATTCATGAAACGTGAGTAAATCTGTGTGTAGATTTGCACATAAAAGCTCACTCTACTAAAACTCTACTCCGGATTCATGAACGCTGCGGGAAACTCAGATTTGATCGTAAACACGTGTGTAAATTCATGAATGCCAACCCATCGTAGCCTAACAACACGCCCCCGGTGATCAGCAATTAGCATAGATCTCCATACATGAATAGCCATATAAGGAGATCCTGACCACCATATTAGGAGGTAGGTGCATCCTGCTCACCTGCGGCCATGACGCAAATGAGGAAAGAGGGAGAGAGAGAAAAAAAAGAGAGATCACGGATCAAAGTCATTTTGGGTGAAGTGGAGTCCAGAAAAAATATTTAATTCTCTTCTTTGAGTGGTGGTGTGACTGGGACAGGTCAAAGGCGTGGAGGGAAGAAACATATTTAGTGAATTAAGTAGGTCTATCCTTGGTTGATTAAAGAACCATTTAAGAAGTAAAGCCAGAATAGTTCGATATGAAACATGAAAAAAAATATATATATATACACACAACTACAGAGCTACAGCAGCGACGGGAAGGGGAGGTTCTTCACAGCCTCAGCTGTATAGGAGCATGGTTGTATCAACACATGAAGTTAGGCAGGTTATATTGTTACAGAAGCACCAGCCGTCTGTCACAGCTCCATCCAAACCGGTGCCGACTGCGCTGCTGCGCAGGGTGAAGTGTGCGTCCAGCGAGCGTGTACTGTAGCAACACAAAAAAGTTTTTTCCGGTTTTATGTCAGATTATTATCATCATTAGATGGAGCCTTGACGTGTTTGTGCGTGTCCGATCCCTAAAACGTCTCTCTCTCCAAATATTTCTAATTGTTTGTCATGTTTAAATTACGTGTTTCAAAGGCGTCGGCATATTTTGAACATGAGAGAGAGTAATACGGATTAAAATTGTAATTTTCAACAGTGACAAGCAGTATTTATTTGCATTCCTACATTCACACAAGCGCTACACACAGTCCGGAGCAGGTGTAGATTTTGTGAGTAGCTACAAAAAAATCAGCACTACTGAAAGATTGATGAATGCGGAAATCCATGTAAATTTGCGCTGCTCAGGGTTTACACGCAAATCCGTGCTGCTCACGTTTCATGAATGAGACCCAGTGATCCTTAAAGCAGAAGTAAGTGATATATTTGTGTTAATATAAGTCTTAAATAGTTATATCTTCCGACAGCAATCACTTACATAGAGTGTTTGGACCGAAACACGGGTCTGTCAGTCACTCTGCTCTGCTCTGAGCCGAGGAGAAAACATTTATCGTATCCTACAGTTTTTATCCAATGAGGAGAGAGAACGGCATGCAGGGCTGTGTGTGCAGCCAAGGGACGCCGTGAATGTGGCGACGTAGGGACGAGGACTGTTATGGTGCGTTCAAGGAAACTCGTAGACTCGTGTTTCCGTCCTGTGAAGTTGTATCAGTTTGATCTGGTACGAGTTCACGGGTCGGAAGTTACGAGTGGCCGTTATAGTGACTTTCACAGGTAAAACAGGTCGGAAAAACACGAGTGGGTTGCCTGGAACGCTACAAAGTCGTAAGTTGTGACTTGAAGCTGTAACTTATGATTTCAAAAGCCTGCCTCGAACGCAGCATTAGCGAAAACGACCGGATCGCTTACTTCTGCTTTAAAGCGGAACTATGCAGGATTTGGGCTGTAATTATTGTGGCTCAGAGTCACTGTGATGGTTGAGTGACCTGTTATGAAGTGAATGGGGTCTAGGCCAATGCGCTCACCCCCCCCACTGGCTGAAAACCGCACTTGCAAGATCAGTCGTCCGTCTCGGTGTTACAAATCTCGTCAATGGATAGAAGTATCGCGAGAAACTGCCTTACGGCAGTACGAGATAAGAACGCACATGACGTCATGCATGTCACGAATCGTGATTGGTTTGAGTTCGGAAAGTCGGAGGAAACCATGGAAACATGAAATGTTTACTGATGAAGTTCAGCTTGTGGCTAACGGGGAGCTAATGCTAACACAGATACACACACCATGGGTCTTTATAAGATAATGTAATACATCATGACACACACACACACACACCTTCGCGTTTTGGAACCTTTATTCCTGTGTGTGTATGTCTGTGTCTTTGTGTCTTTGTGCCTGTGTGTGGCTGTATTAGCGTTAGCTCCGTGTTAGCGTTAGCTCCGTGTTAGCGTTAGCTCCGTGTTAGCATAGCGTTAGCGTTAGCTCCGTGTTAGCAGGGCTTAGCAAACAGCAGTAAACACAAGCACGTGTAGGGGGGGTGGAGGAGGTGGCGGCGGCGAGTTTTTTTTTTTTTTACGACAGTGACATGTGCCTCCCAGAACTGTGGGGGAGCTCCGGAGAGGGAAAAAAAGAGAAACCAACGAAGGAGCGAGCTATTTCCGGCCGACTTGCATTGTTCTGCTTTAAGTTAAATAAAACAAGATCCCTAATCGCCACATTGTGCTTCAATGTGATGCCAATCAACCTGAAAGGGATACGGCAACGTTATTCTTCGTGTCTTGCCTCACTCCCGAGTCCATGACAAGCAGATAGACACCATCCTTTCGACTGTGCGTGCAGAGATAGAGCTCGTATCGCCCGTAATTAGCTTAGCTCAAACGCTGGAAGTTTATAGGTAGTGTTAGCCTGCTTCCTACCTGAGCCGAAATCAGCAGTCAGAAGCTGATTTAATTTTAGCTCTAAACTATATCATATCGACATTTCAAACATTTTTAGGCAAGAAAGTAGCCGTTTAGATCAGCAGTGTGTCGTTAATTTGTCTAAATACCAGCTGCTTACAATTTTGTTCGGACGAATTCGGCGCTACTGAAGCTAGCCGTTGTGACCAAGACACTTCCGGCTACTTTAACAAAATAAAACATCCGTTGCTCTTTACATACAGAAAACCATGACGATAGAATTTGTGCTTTAATTGAAATGAATTGAATCTAACCTACTCTCGATGTAGCTAGCTTGAACCAAAATAAACCATCTTTGCTTGAACCCTCCGTTTTGACCGATCTCGTCCCGTTACCGGCATTTGACAGCTCAAGATGCCTTACCGGAGAGTTTTGTCAGGTCTGACAGAGGACGTATCCCTTTAAAGTCTGGAGACACAGCAGTTTGTACAACATTTCATGTCAATCTTAATAGTTAAGGAGATACTTCAGTCTTGGTCGGACCTTTGTGACCATGAAGTCTCAAGAGGTTTGCCTGAAAACCATGGCAACAGTAATCTTCGTTTTGAAGAGTTGAATGAATTATGTTGTGTGGCAAACAAAGAGAAAACACACAGTGTTCTGCTTGGAGAAGGATTTACAGCAGACTGCATTAATACGCTCCTAGATGGCGGCCCAATATGTGCGACTGTGTCCAACTCGTGGTCGTCTGTGGCTCTGTTGATCGTTTGAAATCATTCACGCAGTCTGGTAAAACATCCCTCGCCGTAACATTTCTCAGGCTGCTCATTAAAAAAAATGTTCCACATGATATGAAAGCAGCACAGGCACATGAATGTTACCTGCGAACAAACTTATAAAATAACCTTCATCTCTGTAAGGGGGTGTTTGGATTTAATAGGTGTCTTACACCCTTGTTGCATCACTTCTTTGTTTTCTAATTCTCACCCAGGTCGACAGACAGCTTTTGTTTCTGCTGCTGCCACTTAATCTCCTGGATAAATACATTTTCTCCTCATCACGAAGCCTGTTTTCACTATTTGCACTGTTAAATTTGACTTGTTATCAAAACAAGTTTCATTTTGATTTACAAATAATTTCAAAGGAACTCTTTCATCTCTTTCATCTCACTGGTGGCTGAGCTTGAAGACAATTCTCGCTCCTGCTGTGCACTTCTGTACCCAAGACATAATACTTGTTACTATATCTAATTGTCTTCACTATGAATTAATTAACACAAATATCACCAAGCTTACATGAAAGAGAAGACGCCAGGTATCAGTAATCCTATGTCTGTTCACCAGCTGATGGCTGAGGGACCTTTTTATTCTCTTCAGTTAATTCCAAGTCAACACACTATACATAGTAGCACAAAATCACATTAATAATAATGGTAATAATATCAACAATAATAACAAAAGCAATCAATGTTGTGGCAGATCCAGAGTCAGAGATACAGAGTGAAGACTTCAGACTGGTTCAAATTCTTCACAAAAAAAGATAAAAAAGATAAAAGATGCAATTTTTAGATCACGTAGATTTCTGTTAGGAAACATAAAAGATAAAAAGATGTGAAGTGAAGGCATCGGATTTATAAGAAGGTGTTTGTATCATCAAACTTGGTTATAGAGTCTTTACAGAGAGGATCAGCCTCTAAACCTGCAAATAAAAAAGTAGAATCAAAACACAAGTAGTCCAAGTCAAACTCCAGGAAGACAGGAATGACTGCAAATGAATGTGTGTGTGTGTGTGTGTGTGTGTGTGTGTGTGTGTGTGTGTGTGTGTGTGTGTGTGTTTTTCTCTTCTTGTGAGCTGAACATCTTTGTTATCTTCTCCCTTGGTGGTGATGGAGTCACATTGTTGCCAAGTGATAGCGCAGACCCCCCCCCCCAATCCACCTCCCTAATCTGCAATATGTTCAGTTTGGCATGTCTAGTAATATTTGATACCTCTGGGGCACCTCAAACACACAGGCACACAACACGCACGCGCGTGCACTCACACAGATTTGCAATATGCTCCATTTGGCAGATTGCCTCATAATTGGTACCTTTTGTACTTGTCCACTTGTGCACAAACACATGCAGACACTCATTTGCATCATGATGCTCATGAGGACCCCTGTGTATTCCATTCATAAAATATCCCTGAAAGCCTGGAAAGCACAAACCACGAGTGTTATAATATTTTAATGTCATAAACTTCTAATGCAACCCATTTATCTAGCAGATTTCAGATTCCCTTTCAGTCACTGTGAGGACATTTGTTCTCTATCGGAGAAAGAAAAGCTCAAACACGCAGTTGGCAGAGTGTGAGACGGACACGTGTAGTATGCCATATGTTGACTTGGTTGAAAGGTCAGGCCTCTTGTGGTCTCATTAGAATACCCAGGTTGATTTTGCTGTAGCAGGTTGAGAACTCTCTCACACATTTATCGCTCATCGTTCCCCGACACCGATGTGCATCTGGAGATTTTCTGCCGCCTCGCCATTCAAAGAAAACAAACATTTTATTTTGAAAGAGGCAGACAGACCGGGGAGGAGAGACTGCAGGGTTTCCCCCAGTGTATTATAAGCCTGGCGGCCCACCAGGCCTTACTTGACCCCCCGCCAGGCTAAACATCGTTTATTAAATTTTTTGAATCAGTTTTTATACTCAATAAACACGTGATCAGGTGTCTTTTTCATCACCTGACAACGTTACAACTTCGTCGCACATAACGGGACACGTCACGGACATCATGCTCCTCAGACCGCATCTATGATCAGCCCGCTGCTTCACCAGCTGACCGAGAGGAACGCACCGAGTCCACGTTAACGTGAGCCGAGCCGCAGCTCCAGAGGCTCAATCAGCTGCTGTAGCAGCTGATAGCTGTTAGCTGTTAGCTGTTAGCACGTCGTCCCCTGCAGCGTCAGAGCTCCGGACTCCTGTGAGCCGCGGGGCTTTCACCTGATGTGAAAATGATCCATTGTTTCATTTTTCAGCTCGTAAAGTTCGCAATCACACACGTTTGTTCTGAACCGTGAGTGTCACGTTTCCATGACAACTGACCGGAAAAAGAGCGTGGTACGTCATGTGCACGTGACTCCAGATGTAAAAAATCTCGGAGCAAAAAAAAACAAAAAAACATGGATGATGGATCTATAATACATCCATGGAAATAAGGCTAGACTTTAACAATGGAGACACCAGGCAGTTGTTTTTTAGATTTTTAATGCAAACAGTTGATGTTATTTATTTAAATATTTTTTTAATAGCCTAATTATAATTATTAGGCCTACTTTTTTTGTGGTTGATTGAACAGCATTTCAAGAGTGCCTTTCTGTAAGACTCTGCTATAGCTGGTGTTTAAATATGTTACATAAAGTCTTATAATAACAGATGTTTATGATAATATTTTCAAATTTCTAGTCAACTTTTAACATTAATCTTAAGGCCTTATGGAATCACACCTGCTAAACGCTACTGCTCCATTAATGAATCTGTTCCCTACAGGGCCTTGCCATCGGTCAGGGTCAGGCCCCTGTCACAAAAAAACACGCTTGGGAACCGGTGGGCCGCCGGTGCCACCCTACCACCGGGCTTAACAAGTTTTCTGGGGGAAACCCTGGACTGCATTACAATAAGAGGGGGGACAGACTTTAAAATGTGTGTGTGTGTGTGTGCCAATGTGTCAGGATCTATAAAGTGCGCTCTCTCGCGGCTGAGTCAGCATGTGTGCGCACAAACGCACAGGGCGACAGCTCCAGGAGGCTGACTTGTGTGTTTATTGACTTAAAATAAATTCAGTATGTATCACCGCTCAAACTATATTTACTTTCAAAGCAACCTTAATGACATTATTCTTATCAGGAGGCAATGGAGTGGAAAACAAATCCATTTATGTGCTTGACAGGAACTGGCTGGTTCCCATTAGCTGAGTTTAGTCTGGCAGAGGTGAGCCGAGTTCCGGTCCAGTTTGGTTTTGGATCTTCATTGATTGGCCAAACCCAACGAGCTAAGAGCCAACAGCAGAATTTGGAAATAATGAGGACATGTTGCACAGGAGCAGCAGTCAGCGGCCAGGCCACTGACAGTTTGTCATTATTTACCCGGCACTTCTCTTCTTCGTAACACACATTTGAACGCAGCTGAGGGTGGACAGTAACGACAGCGGAAGGACGACCCAAAGATATACAGTAGGACAGTAAGCGCTCGTCGGTTTAATCAGAATGAAAACAGACAGGACTTAGATGAGACACCGCGTCATTTCATTGAAAAACTGGAAGGGAAAAGAGGAGAAAATGGCCATTATTTGTCGAGGTTGTGTTTGGCTTTGGACATCTTGTGGAAGAGTTTGGCTTGCTTTGCACCGCGGACAGGTTTGGCCTGCCTGTAAAGACAATAGAGACACTGGTCGTGAGCCAGTCGCTCAAAAGCCTGTGTCTCTGTGCCACGGGTATATTAGGCCATGGCAAAAGTTTTACCTGCTCTCCCAGCCAGTAAAGTCAAGTCAAACTTTGGGTGGCACGTTTACAAATGAATGCAGTGATGGAAGAGGTAGAAGACGGAGACGAGGGACACAACACGAAGCCTGAAACTCACAAACACACTGTATTATTTTTGGAAAGGGGTGAGAGCCTCACTATCAGATGTAGAAACAGTAGTATGTGTATGTGATAGTGCATGTGAGGGGATAAACAATGTGGGGGATTTAATATGTTGGCACTGAACCTGGAAAATAACTTTTCTGTAGTGACCATATTTTTTTTCTTTCTTTTCTTTTCTTTTTTAACCAAGTAATGTGTTCTGTGGAATAAATGGGATAGAATAAAACAACCTAGTGACAGACTAATTCTACTAATCCTAATCTGACCTTCAAATGCTACTTATTATCTAATCCGATGTAATGTTTCCCAAATGAAAACCTGTGTAATATCAACCAATTTTAATGAACCAAGCATCATATTCATAAATTATATTTGTGATCAAATCTTCACACCCATGCAGATACAACCACACATGCATGGGTTCAACAAATTCCATAGTTTTTTAGCAGGATTGTGAGAACACTACATGTAATACATTATTTATAGGTATTCAGTGTCAATGTCTTGTTTCTGTAGTGTCTTTTTACATTGTTGCCATAACTGAATGAGTAGTTTAGCTTTGTATTCATCTATTTTTTTTATTTTTACTAACCTTGCAAACATAAAAACCTACTGTAACTTCACTAAGATATAATTTAAAACCAAATATAACACAAAGGAAAAACAGAACAACTAATACCAGATTCATTGGAACTGATGTATTGTACAATAGATATGTAATTGTGCTGCCTAGAGACAGTCACACGCAGTTTTATACAGTTTAGTGTTAGGAATATCTTTTTTGGTAAAACAACACAATGATTTTTGTCTACTTCTTTGAATATATCTAAAAGTTTGTATTAGATTTCTGTTTGATTCTTTGTCCATCGAAGATTTTAAATTGTAAAATGTTTCGCATGGCATCATAATGGAGTTTCATTAGAAAGAGTTGTCTTCTTCTAACTTCCTAGCTGGTGAATTGAGTGCAGCAGCCTCCAGGGCAGGAGACACAAAGCTCCATCACACGGTTGTGCTTCTGTCACTGGGAACTGGGGTCTCTCTCAGACATCAAGATCGTCTCTTGACGTCTCATTCTGAGCCCCGGAGGTGACGCTGAGTTTAGAGCTGATCCGCTGTGAAAAGACCCAGTGGGGAGGTTGTAGATGCTGCTGTGGTTTTGGAATGATCAACACACAGCTGTCACTTCATTTCCCCAACATCAACATCACCACTGTTCACCAGAGCAAGGCTGGAGACTGGCACCTCAGAGCAATGACATGGGGTTTGATAGAGGGCCATCTTCAGTCCTCCTCTCTGAAGACAGGGTCATTACATCAGTACCTCAAAAGCCATTAAGTCTCTTTATTATTCTTGTGTCTCTTTGGGTGAAGACATGCAGAGGTGGATGTGATGAAGTTGAGTATGCAGTGTGTGGGGTTCCTCTCTTGTTCTTTTACCTCCAATAGTGAATGCTAACATGGTATTTTAGCAAGTAGCTAAAAGCAGTGTCATTAAATGTGATTAGATGTCTTGAAGTGTTTTTTAACAAGTGTGCATTTAGAAAACTGTGGCCATATGGCACAAAAGTCTCATCCTAAAGAGGATTCATGTAAGTCTGGTCGCTGTTCCTCTGTTTTGCTAACCCTCCACCTGGTCATGTGCATTTGTTTACAACAAAGCCAGAAAAAGCCGAAAAGATTGCGGGTTACGGAGCGCGTTTGTGTCGTGGTGTGCAGAGATGAGAGCTGGGACACCGGGGGTAGTTAACTATCACAATTACTCTGGAGCTTTTCAATGAAGGTAAAAATGTAGCATAGCCGCCGGAAAAATCCTGCATAGTTTCTCTTTAAGTCTCTGAAATACAACAATTTGAAGATAGGGCGTTGTTTTATCCAAAACCAAATATGCTAATTAGGTAGAAAACACATTTTGGGCTTCCCTTGTCTTCATCCTTTCGGCCTTATGGACTGAACAAGTTGACCGCCGACATACACGATTGGTACAAAGATAATTTACTGATGTGATTGCTCTAACTGCATCTGAGCATCTTACAATACAAAGTGTTTCAAAGTGTTTGTGAGTGGGTATCACATGGCCTGCAGGTCTTTGAATTGTAACTTCACTAAAATTGTCTGATTTCTACAGTCCAGCTATGGCTGCACTTATGTCTTAAAACGTTCAAAGAAATTGATAGGTTTTACTCAGCTGTTGTTACTGAGAGCTGAGTCTCTCCAAAACGGTTGCCAGAGATGCATTACTGAAAAGCTGTCATAATTTTTTTTTTCTGCCACTAATGAATCATTAGATTTTTTTTCTCTCTGCGTCTTGCCTCTGTCTTTTCTTCATATGTCTCCTCCTGTAGCGTTGGTCCCTCTGTCCTGCTGTATTTCTTTCTCTGAACATAAAGAGGAGTGAATATTAAAGACGCATCCCTGTGTTTTCAAGTATTTACTGATACAAATCCTCCAGCCTTCGGCCAAGCTGTGAATATTTTTTATATTTAATAGAGTTTTACAGCCCCACCCACCACCCACCCCTCATATAGAAACACATAAACACATTCTCTCTGCAGGCAATGAAATTCAAACCACACACACACAGTTCAGTTCCTTTATAAAGACTTATCTTAGCACAGTCATCATTTCTCACTGTCTCAGCTGATTCCTCCATATTGTTTCAGAGACATTACTCTTTTTTTTTTAAAATACATTTTGATCAACCAAAACATGTCTCAGCATTTTACATTCAAATGTCTACTCTTGCCAAATCTGGAAGGAAGGAAAAGCCCTTAAGAATCTTTTTCTGTAATAAAACTTTTCTCAGTTTCAGAGGACAGATACAGTACGTGTCAGACTTCCACACCTGTGTGTTCCTATCAGTGACAGCCTGTTTTTTAGCAGACAGCTGATCTCTTGGTTTCTCCATGACTGAAATATCTCACCATCTATTAGCCGGATCGTTATGAAATGCTTGCAGACACAGAGGCCAGAGGGCGGCCGCTGACATTGGAGATTCTCTTGCTTCACTCTGAGTAAGAAAGAAAGAATATAAACTAACTTTGGCAATCCCCTGACTTTTCATGAATGCCTTCACTTCCCATCATGTTCAGCTGTATTTTGTGTTGAGCACTAAATGAAAAATATTTACACACGTCACTGTGATGGCTACATGAAACCTTAAACTCCCTCCACAGCTGTCTTCTGATCATTTTCAGGACACACATTTTGAGTTACAGTGTTAACAGAGTTGTAAAACAACTGCACACTGTAAACATAACTAAAACAAGATAAAATATTGTTTTTGTATTTGTGACATTGTGTACTGTAAGTAGGGTAAAATAGTGTTTTAATCACTTGGGAAGAAAAGTAATAAAACATTGTTTCCACAGAGTAATTTAAAAAAAACAGTTCAGTTGACCCTAATTTCAAAGAGACTGTTGCTATTTCAGTCAATAACTAGCTCCACCAAAGAGGTTAAAGCAGAAGTAAGCAGAATGTTTGTGTTAATATAAGTCTTAAATAGTTATATCTTCCGACAGCAATCACTTACATAGAGTGTTTGGTCTGAAACACGGGTCTGTCAGTCGTTCTGCTCTGCTGTAAGCCGAGGAGAAAACTTTCCTTGTATCCCACAACCTTTATCCAATGAGGAGAGAGAACAGCATGAAGGGCTGTGTGTGCAGCCAAGGGATGCGCGTGAATGTGGTGACGTAGGGACGAGGACCAATAGATCCATGACGAGGGCGGGGACTGCTAACTCCATCGGCTGACAAGAAGTTAGCAAAAAACGACCGGATTGCTTACTTCTGCTTTAAGTTTCTATTTCTTTGTTTGTCAAGATGATAATGCAAAAATAACTGAACTTAGAGGAGGCAAGGGGCCTATGCAGAGGAAGAACTCAGGTAGAGTACTGTAGAAGATCCTGGAAAAAAACGGTTTGAGTAGGCAAGTTTAGAAAATACATAATTCAAAAGTCCAAGACCCTTTCTTCAGACTTCTCTCTGAAGCCACACCTCCAGAGCCAAGGGGGCAGTTGTCGGTCTGAGAAGTGAAGCTCACTTCCGCGTTCAAAAAACTGCAATCCCCTCGAATTCCTCTGGGGGCTGGTGTCAGAGGGGAGCATTCCCCATAGACCCCCATGTTAAAATCGCCGACTTTACATCCTCAGTAAACATGTTAAAAGCCTGGTGTCAGAACGTTTTTTCGTCTCAATCGATAGTTTCTACCCCCGCACACACTCTGAGGGGGGTGAATTTTTTTTTAACTCTACCGTTTTACTGTTATTAGGTTAAAATTCTGGCCAATTAGGGCGCGGAAACGTTGAGTGACAGGTCCGAGCAGCTCCGTGGACAGCTGCTTCGAGGCCAGTGGGCGGGTTCTCGGCCGGCCAATCCAACATGGCGCTGTTCAGGCCGCCATATTTGAGTCACAAAAACGACTCCCCAAAACCAATGGGTGACGTCACGGACGCTACGTCCATTCTTTTTACAGTCTATGTCCAGAGCACAAGAACGCGCAATACCTCTTTTCTGCCATAACGTTGCTGCACCCGTCTGATTACATTTCACAAAGTAGCATGCTCTGACCGTGGCGTCGTCTTTTCCGCACGCAATTCGTACCTGCGGGGGGTGGGGGGAGGGGCCGATGGCAGTTTGATAGACAAATCATGATCCAATGAATTAATTCATGGTGTTCAAAATGATTGGATGGTGTTTTTACAAGATTGTCTGTTCCACAGGCGACTGACGTTTTTCATATTTGTGAAAAAGCATTTAATGAATTGGTCGCAATCCAGGAATTTCAAGCGATGCTGTAAAAAATGCTCCAAAAAAAGATCTCCTCCCCTACCTTTAAATTCTGGATTATTTACTAAGAAGTAGATTTTTTTAAAGTCTGGTGTGTGTTTGATCTGCACTCACTGAAAGTCCTTTTAGTCGCTACTACCACTGGAAATGTGTTTCTCTACTACTCCCTATTAGTTAAGCAGGAGGTTCAACTGAATTCTACAGACATGTTACAGTAAAGTCAAAAGATGATGTTAAAGATAACACATTTTAACCACCGGTGATGTTACACAACTTTCTGTCAGCACACACATGCGTGTTCACAAAGATGGAGGATAAAATATTCAGTGATAGTTTTAGCTGATGAGGCACAACATATAGCCCACTCCGTCTGCACAAAGCTGCACACACACACTTTACATTATCCTGACTATACTGAATCATCACCACTGTGGTGTGGTTTTGCTTTACTCTGAGTTCTTCTATTTAGCATTTAACCCACAGGTTACAGTCACAATGTGATAACTCTGTTACAAATAAGCTGCTGAGCTATTAAACTTATGAGTGTGTACACACAAAGAGCTGTTTCAACCTGCAGCAAACTAACCTGACAGAATCAGCAGTGATCAGCACAGCTTTATCAACAGTGAAACAACTGACTGGGCTGCAAACAGAAAAGCATTACCGTATATTTGTAGATATGCTGAAACTGAGGGTGATAACGATGACAGGTTATTGACTGTATGATTTAACACTGGTATGCAGGGGCAAATTAGAAGGGTCAATGATATAGAGAAATTACGACAGTAATTTTAATATCATACCTTGGGCTACATAAAATAACTCGTCTCAGTGTCATTTCAACTGACTCAGTCTGGACAATTTAACTTTAATTGAAAAACATGGGAGAATAAATTAAATGAAGGAACATGCATTCCCTATTCTTCATTCAAATTGCCATTAGCTTCCACTACGGTGGATGCTAATCTTCCTGGAGTCCAATACAATCCTTGTATTGCAATATGTTTATACATATTATGTATAAACATATTACAATTCAAGAGTCCACACACACTAATGAAAGACGGTTCTTAAGCTCTTACCCTATTAGTTCAGATGGAAGCGGCCGGCTCATAATATGAATGAAAGTGCCTACAGTACGTTGTTAACAACAACAGAGCAGAGTTATCTCTACTAACAAACAAGATCGGTGAAGTGAAGGGACACAAAAAGGTAACATTGCGAGCAATAAAGCTTCAAGCTTCCAACTCTGTGCACGACACTGCTCTGAATATTTCATGCAGCACTTTTTATACCTGTGTAAGCACTCCTGGAGTTGTGTCTCTGAGTTTATGTGACCCATCTGCAGCATGATATGATGATATGACGCTCCTCACTTGGCAGAAACATCTTTCCGAGTCAGTTTTGTCGTTTTTTCACTTTGTAAACATTGACAGCAGACACTGTTCTCCAATTGTAAAGACGTTGTATATTCTGTGACCCTGGGACTGAGCCGAAACAACTGCAAATACGAGGGAAAATCAAGTCCAATAGATTTGTGTTTGCTGAGAGATTGGATGGCGATGCAGAATTTATGTGTCCCTCAAAATTTAGCGAATAAGAAAGAGACTGATGCACGCATGCACAGAAAATCCAAAATACATACACCCACAGCCGTACAAACCATACGGAGTGTCTGACAAGTCATCCATTCTTTCTCTATAGATTCAGCTTTATTGAATCCTCACAGTGAAATACAGCAGATCCACCCCTACGTCGCCGTACAGGAAGGGCCAAGGTGGCATCAAAAACACAGCGGTGCTAAAGTTAAAGGCTTTACATCACTTCCCAACACTCTAGGAAATTTGCCATGAAGCTGACAGCGCTGACAGTGACACGATGACTGATGAAACAGCAGCTTTTCCTGGTAACATTTTTAATTCCACATCACAAACTGTGAGATTAAATGGACACAAGTTTGATCCTGTTGCACGTTGGTGACAGGATGTTTTGATGTTTTGTTGTTTGCCTCATCAGAGCATGTAAACCGTAACCTTTGACCTCTGTTACTAGTATGGTGACTTGAATATGGTTCAGTGTTTCAGGACAGTCTCTGTTACTCTGTTGGTAAAGAGCGCTGGTAGAAATCTATACACACAGCGACACACAAACACACACACACACACACACACACTTTGAATAAAAAAGGACCCAGGCATCAACAGTAGTAAACACAGCAAGCAGAAATTGGACAGAATTCAACCCCCCCTCTCTCTGTACCGACACAGTGTGTGTCTGTGGAGTTTCAGCAGATGGGGACAGCAGCAGGGAGTGTGTGTGAGCACATGTGCACACACACACACACACACAATATATTTGTGTGTAGCTTTGTGGGTGTCCGTGAATCCCTCCTCAGTGCTCTTCATGCGCTGACCTCAGGAGTTGAGAGTGCAGACATTTTGGATCCCAGCCATGGTAACAGCTCTCCATATATCCATTATATGATATCACTCCAAATCCCACTGAGCTTGTAATGTACAGTGTCACTGGCAGAAACACTTTGTGATGCCATTAAGAGCATCTGAAGCCATTTGTGAGCTTTACTTTTGCTGCATAGCCAGTGTTAGCAGCTGTTTACTTACCAGACTTGAACTGAAGTCATTGTAGTCAAGAAGAAGTTTGACTGCCTTCTGCTTCTTAAGTTGGTGGGGTGGAGTGGGTGGGTGGGTGAGTAATATTTTACTCAACATTCATGTTTTTGTTGTTCAGTAAAATAATTGATTGTTCATACAAGAATTAAACCTCTACTCACAAATAAATCTGTTGAAATGTCATGTTTTTTAATTGTATTATTTGCATGGATGTCTGCTTATGGCAAAAAAAAAACAAAAAAACATTTATGTTTGGATATGATAGGCTACAGTTTGTTTAAATTACCCCCAATCTCCAGTTAATTCCCAACAATTCCCATGGAAAGTTTCCAATTTGGAATATTTCCAAAATTCCCCAGCTTAAATTCCCATGGAAAGTTTCTGGAAATTTACCAGAAATTTACTGGAAATGTTCCGCCCCCTTGCAACCCTATGAGTGAGTGAATTAAGTTTCATGTTAATGATGAGCTTGTAAGATAAACAGCTGTTAACGATAACACTATACAGTATATCAGTGGTGGTCGATCTTGGAGACTGTCCCAGTCGATCTTGATAATACCGGAAAAATTAGTTCAGAAACACATTATGCCCGATTGATGTTCGGCTTGCTTTTTTTTTTTTTTAAGCGCTGCATTAAATTAACCAATGAGATAAGAAAACAGAGGAACGCACAGTCGATCAGTGCTGCACAGAGAGTGGTTGTTACGTTCAGGGTTCTCGTCACTGGCTGCTCCGAGTCCGAGCAAAGTGTGGCCCGGCAGTTATCAACTGGGCACATCAACGTTTGTGCGGCACCGGTGCATGTACGTGGAGTCGCGGTAGTAAAAAGCTTTGCACGGACATGTCCGAGGAGGTGCGCTATGGGTCCGCGCAGACAACTGACAGACACCTGGCTGTGTGTTATGAGCAAAACTACAAGACACTCCCAGTGCTCAGTCACAGCCATCACACTGACACAACTGCAACAGTTTTGCCTTTTGATGGCGTTGTGATGCTGCATGAGGACACGCAGCTGCAGCTGCAGTGACTGAGAATTTTGCCAGCACATTACAGTTCTTTCTGAAATACTGATAATGTTGTAACTTGCATGAAGCTTCACTTGATAAACGTAACACTTAATACTGTTAGTGGTTCCCAAACTGGGGGGCGCGGTAAACCGGCTGCGGAATCGCTGCGAAGCTCCGAGTAACGGAAATCATGGACGAGCCGAAGCCCTCCCGTTAACATCATTGCATTTATCAATTGCTGTGTTTTATTTTGAAAATTAACCGGATTCTCCCGCTGTTTCTTTGTGCGACTTCCTGCCCGGCTTGACAGGATCGCTCGCGGCTCACAATCGTTAACATCACAGGGCTCCGATCCTCGGTGCTTCGCGGCGATTCTTTGTGTGTTCATTTTGTGCGCGCTCTTTAGATACTGACATAAACGCACACACAAGCTGTAAAGTTGGCTCATCTGACAGCTGTCATTTGGGAGGTGAAGGCAGGGTTTTCCTTTAATTGTCCTGACGTTGATGGAATCGCTACGAACTGTAGGAATATTGCTACACAAAAAAGTGGAAATTTTCTTATCAGCCAAAGGGGGGCCCAGCAGAGAAAGTTTGGGAACCACTGAGTATGATCTGTTTTTTTCCCTTTATTGTTTACTATTAACAAATTTCCTCATAGTGATGGGAAATAGGCCACATGCCTTTATTTTTTGTGATGGACTGAAATTAAGTTATTATGAATTAAGAATAATGTGAATTATTATCAAGACAGGGATGCCCTTACAGTTACAGCAGTTCTTGGTGGCATCAATTTGAAAGCTCAACCTTAGTGTTTGATGTAATTCAATTACAGTTAGGCTTGATAAAATGCCTCAAATTATAAATACAATCTGGACCGTTGTTTACGCTCAACGTTTCAATAGGTAGATCTTGCCTGTCACCAAGGTTGAGGTCAGGGATCTCGGGCCTAAAAAGGTTGGTGACCACTGCAGTATATTATCTAACGCTGGTATGCAGGGGCATAATAAAGGTCAATGCCATAGAGAAATAATGACAGGGATTTTAATATCATAACTTGGGCTACATAAAAGAACTCGTCTCTGTGTCACTTCAACTGACCCAGTCTGGACAATTTGACTTTAATTGAAAAACATGGGACAATCAATTAAATTGAAGCCCTTTCCTAAATGGGTAATTTAGGGAAAAAAATCAAACTCCTCTGGCTCCACCTACCACCTACCTACCACAGCTTGTACACACGCATTGCTATCAGCTTGTCAAACGCAATGGCAGAGCAGCCAAACAGTATGAAACTGCCAACGCCACCGTTGACAGCGACTGCCTACACAGTGAAAAGGAGTAAGAAGAAGACCGTTGTTGTTACAGCTAGCTAACCTCGCCCCGTCACCAAAGTGTGTGCGTAACCAAGTGCACTGAGCCAAGTGTGGAGAAATGGGATAGGCCCCAAGAATTTTGTCATAATCCAAAACGTATTGGACTCCATTTTGGATCATCCACCCTGAGTCTGCCTCAGTCCAAGGTTTCCATCGATCCATGGTCCATATCGCTTGTCTGTGGGTTGGAGCCAGTCCCAGTTGACACAGGACGGGGTCTGGGTACATCCTGGACTGGTCATTGGTCTATCACAGGGCTAACAGACAAACAACCAACATTTACTTTTTCCTTGCCACTGTCACCAAGAGCTGCTCTGGGTGATGATTGTTGGTTCCTGCAAATAATAATATGAAGAGAAAATCTAATTAAAAGTACTTTGAGATAACTTCTGTCGTCAGTTGTCACTAAATGACTTAACTTGAAGCTCTGACAACCCCATTGTTCAGGAGCTACCAAACAGCAGATAAAGTTAGTAACTGCTGGTGAACACTGGGGAGCATCATACAGTATATGCTAAAAATGAAAATGCATTCCCTTCAGGAAATGACAGAAAGCAAAACACAACTAACAGGAGAGTAACTGTGGAGCTCGGTTGTTGTCTGAGCAGCTTGCTGTGCTGCCTCCAAGTAGCCAACTAATACATTCATGCAAGTTTTAAGGAAAGTCTTTGTAATTGTATGTGTTAAATGAAACCTTCCCACCATCAATACATAATATTCACAACAATGGGACACCAGGAATAATATCCTCCAGGAGCCCATAACCCGGAGTGCTCTGCTAATTAAAAGCAGTAGGCTTGTTAACACCTGCCAAAACAGGCTTACTGTTGAAAAGGTTTGTTTTTCTTACAGTTTCAATGCAGCACATTGTTTAAGAAGCAAGCTGTGTTGACTTTAAACTAGTAATGGTTAAAAAAGCCACTAATAATGTGAGATTCATGACAAATTCAAAGGTCATAATTTTTGCCTGCAGCACTGACATTGATTTTGGAATCGAATAGTGTTTATTGTGTATTTATGAGTAGGTGGCTTCAGCATTGATTAACAAAATCCTGCAGATCAGATCAATGCATCTTCAACCCCATCATTGATTTTCATGATGAATATGTATTGTAGGCTATAGCAACGCATTGTAACCACTCCTTTGCTCTCCTTCAGTGTGTGCTTGTGGGTGTGTGAGTGTGTGTGTGTCCACATGTGAAACACATATTTCACGATGACAAATGAATACAACATTGACCAACAACAGTATGTAATGAAATGGATGTCAGAGACATGTTTCTTGTTAAAACATAAAAGTTTGAATAATCACCCATCATGCATCACAGAAAGGTGATACTGGGCCAGGAGACCATCCATCACAAAGTGTGTGTGTGTTCCATAATTTGTGGCTCTGTATGCATGTTTGAGTGGGTGATATGCTTACCTTGTTCTTTGGCAGCCACCTCTCTCCTCATTAGTGTGTGTGAGAGAGAGAACCAGTGTGTGTGTGTGTGTGTGTGTGTGTGTGTGTGTGTGTATGTGTGTGTCTGAAGGAATCTGGATTCTGTTGGTATTTCCCAGTTCACCATGGTGCTTGTTGCAGGCAGTCACTGGAAACTGAACATTTTTGAAGTCAAATTAAAAGTGGCCAATTTGCAGCAGCAGCAACAGTTTTCTTCATGCAACACCGACGGTGAGCGTTTAGACTTGAAAGATAAAAATGAAGTGAATTAAGAGGTGTGCCAGAGAAAAGGGAAGATCGTTCCCATCTTTCACCCTATGACAGGCTCTCCTCTCAGGAAATGAAGTGATATTTAATTCAGAAAATTCACAGTCTAAAGCTGGAAGACGAAAGTGTGTGTGCATATGATGAGGTTGGTATGTAAAGTGACTTATATGACCTCACTACCGACAGCAAGTGTGTGTGTGCGTGTGTCAGGGAGAGAGAGAAACTTTGTCACTGTCTAGACCTCGCTCTACCATTTTCTTTCTTAATTTACTCTCTCTCTTTGCCTGTTAATGTCTATGTGTTCAAATGAAAAATGTATTAATGATTGAATACGGCTGAGACAGTGGCAGTACATTGACTGATGACAGAATGTACAGGCTCATTATTAAAGGTCTTATCACCTCTCAGCAGACACAGTTACACACACACACACACACACACACACACACACACACACAGACCTCACTTCTTGTTCAATGTCATATGCACTTGTCATCATAATCAACATTTTGGCCTAACTTACCTTTTTTAAAAGTTGCGCAAGGATCTTTGTAGGTCAAGATTAACCGATAAACCAAGAACTCTCTCACATGGTCCTTTAATGTAAATGTTGTACAATGTCGAGTCAGTCAGCGAAAATGAGATACACATAACCTTAATCTAACTGTAAACATATTACAGAACAGACTGTAAGATCCTGTCAATCATTCTGGTTGAACTCATCTCTAAAAAATACAAATACATTTCCTTATCGTCACTTATCTAAAATGAGTAACTCTAGTTTCCTACTAAAATGACTTTCTTGCCTTTGGCCCTCATACATTACATAATAATCATAATAATTATAATATTAGAAAACGGTCTACAGAGGTAAATTTAAAATTATAATTACAATTTATTTTTTCAGTTTTTCTTCTCCAGAGGTTTTCGACCTGGGAATGTTTGTCCCTCCTGCTGTCCTGGGTCAAGGAAGGCAGGAAGGAAGGAAGAACAAAAGGAATGATGGGAAAAAGAAAGAAGGGGAAAAGGAAGGAAAGATAGATGGTGGAAGGGAACAGATTGGGTCAAAAAAAGAAGGAAGAAGTAAGGACGAATGGAAGGAAGGGAGGGAGGCAAAAAGGATTATGGAAAGAAGGAAGGACAAAGGGAACAATGGGAGGAAAGAAGGAAGGGAAAAAGAAGGACAGAAAGATGGAGGGAGGGAGGGAACAGACCAGGTCAACTGGATCAAAAGAGGCAGGAAGAAGAAGTAAGGACGAAGGGAAGGAAGAAGGAAAGAAGCAAGGGAAAATGGATTTTGGAAAGAAGGAAGGGAGAAAGGAACGATGGAGGAAGTGAACAGATTGGGTCAATTTGACCCAGAAGGACAACAGGAGGGTTAAAACATGTATGATTATGATGGTTCTGATTTCTTTCTGGTGAAGTTATTCATGTTTTCTTTAATTAGGAACATTTGACACTATAAAACAATAGATTGGCTGTCCAAAAAAATAAATAAATCACAATGCCAAAAACAGCAATAAAACCTGGATTGTCTGATCTAAATAATAACTTTATTACAACTTAATGAGGGATTTAATTGTCATTATCACCATTGCGATCTACAGGCTTCTTCCGTACAAACACTGGGAGACAGAGTGAGTGTTGAGTCTGCATCTGTGAGATGCCAGGGAGGTAAAAGACAATTTAAAAGTTGTTGCGTTGCTTGATTCTTGAATATCCCACCTGCTTGGTGTGCACCTCTGTAAGTGAGGTAGAGATTGAGAGGGAGCACTATAGCCCACAGATAGCAGGAAGATAATTAGAGAACTCTCTCTGGGTGGTTGAGCCACCCTCATCCCCTACGCTGGATATAGTGTGTTTTCCCATCCATGCTGTCGGTGGGACCGGAGGCAGTTAGGTAAGAGTCCCTTAGCTGATTTAAATCAACTAATTAGAATCACTAACTATACAGTCTCACACACACACACACACACACACACTAAGGTGGTGGTGGCTGAACGACAGAGTAGTGATGCCAGCTGTGCTTCTCAAGGAGTTGGTTATACTGTATCTAGACTCTGGATTTCCATAGCTGTGAGACGTGGATCCTTTTTTTTTTTCATTTATCTCAGTTCTTACAGTTTCCTGGTGTCACGTCTGAACTGCCTGTGGGAGTATTTCAGCTGGAGACATGGAGAGAGATCGCTGGGGTCAGACGCAAATGGGTTCTTCATTGAGATCCCCTGGAGAGCCTTTTACCCTCTATTGAGACTCATCAGCTGGGCTTGGATCGTACTTCCTACATTAAGTGCATTTGTGTATGATGAAATTAGATTTTAAATAAGAGGATCCATCTCATGAATCCTTTTCAGAACCTCATCATAGTCATATTTGTTACATTCATATGTGCATGGATGTATAATAATAATAATAATACAATGTTATATTTCAGTATTATAATGGGTCTGTGCGCGCATGTCGTTCAAAGCTTTGTGACTTCTGAAGCTTCAAAGCTTTGAACGACATCAACAGGTTCATCACTTTTTTGTGTCGCCCGGAGACACTTCTGTTGCACTGTGAGTATTTGCAGCATATGTTGTTAAATCTAGGAAGATATTTAGTGAATTAGCTCATTTATTCACTCTCTGGCTCTCTGGGCCTCCTTTATCCAATTTCCCCATCCACTAGAGAAACAAAGCATGCTTAGACTTAGTGTTTATACTAAACTGCAGTACTTCCACCTCTAAGATAGAATATAGAACTATAACAAACTTGATTAACACTAATTTTCTTAAAAAATCTCAGCTTTAGTATTTATACAGCTCAGTATTTTAGAGAGGACATGTAACACTGTGTCCTCTGTAGTTCTCTCCAGTTAAAGTTGTTCACCTGGTTCCTGTCACACTGACACTCATCAAGTGTTGTTCTTGTTCCTCTGCAACCTCCTCCCCTCCCTGGAGAGCCGTTCATTTGTAATTTATGCCTTTAATCATTCAGCTCAATGTGCAGAGTTAAGACGGAGCGCTTGTTTTCTCCATCGGGATGCACCTCCAGTGTGCCGCTGTTCCGGACTAGATGCTATCTGCGATAATGGCCCACAATGCATATGGCGATGTGAATGTGGATGGAAATAGAGGTGTACTTTGGTTTAATGTTTCCCCTGCCTCAGCACTTGCACCAGGGTCACATTAAAGTCCATCGATCTCACACACACTTGCTTTTCATGGTGTGTTTCACCCCTCGGGCTGCGGCTCTCACCAAAACAGCAGAGGTTGCATCAGAAATAAGCATATGTATTTTTCACATAACAGCGGATCCTCATAACCATATCGCCATAAAGCTGGACTTGCGTCATTCCTGCTATGATTCAGGTTCTTGTTCAGAGAGGTTTTTTGTCAGAGTAAAATTATTCACCCTCCGCATTTCCTGAGTGGATATTGAAATCTGAGGATGTGTCCATCAAGTCTGCTTTCTTAAATCATTTAAAGGAGTACACATCTTTTAGGAGAATCAGCCTGTTTATTGTATAATAACTAGCAAAGTTAAAGCAACGATAAATGGAGGTTTAATCGGCAGTAGTAAAAAGTTGGGCGCAGTTCTAACTTGAACACATGCAGGTAATTCAGCACTCACATGCCAACCTTGCCTCATTGAGGTTGCATTTTCTTGATCTGAACTACCACAGCAAGTACCTTTTATAAGAAGAGTGTTGGCTACCAAATTATTTCTGATCCACAGACTTCAGACAGAGCACCACCTTCCCTGATCTGAAGCAAGTAGCTTCCGTTGCCTAAACCCGACCACAGACAGGCCAAGAGCGTTGTACACCTGCCATTCATCCAAACCATCTTCTATGTGAATGCACTGCCAGTAATAAACGTGTAAACTCATTCATTCAAAAAATACATACAAAATTATCTCTGATAATAGTACTACCAGAGTTTTCCCTGTTGTCACTTATTGAAACATAATTTCTACACAAGGTCACACATGACTAGGCCTGGGACGATAATAAATTTTGCTGGACGATATATTGTCCCACAAATTATTGACGATAAACGATATTATTGACACATTTTTTTGAGAACAAATTAACCACTAATATAATAATAATATTTCATAATAATGCAAGTAGACCCTTTTAAGTGCGATAAACTTTTATTTCTCATGAGTATGTTTTTTTTAACCATTGTAATTGGAATGGCAAGAACTTATATAGCTACTATCCTAAATAAATAAAATAAACAAAAAATAATAAACAGTGCAGTGCAGCTCTTCTGTCCAATAACGTTATACACCTGAAGCTCCACTTTTCATTCAAACAAACTAATGTGACTTCCACAGATGTAAGATTTCATCAATGAGACCAGCATTTATCTCCTAAAAACTATTAAACCAGTCGGTGGTAAACCTCTAAAAACCTGCTGATAAGTTTTCTTAGTCGTTTTCTCCCCCAATGACGGAGATTGACCGGTGTTGTGGCCCAACTGGTTTTTAAGTTAACTGGTTACCGTGCTGAACAGCTGCAGCTGTTTTGCGCTCCCTCAGCAGATTCGTCACAAATTCACAAACATACACAACATTACCAGCGAGTTTCAAGCCACAATTCACATCTACCGCGGCGAATATGCTGCTGTGAGTGAGCACTAACAGTTACGTACCAGCCACATGGAAAAAAAAAATAAAGTGGAGAAAAAATAATCTTCACATATTTGCGTGGGTCGGGACTCGATCTCGCTTCAGCAAAACCAATTACACCACTAACCACCTGTCTACCTCTGTGAGCCACTCAAGCTCACAGGTGCTAGCTGTTTCACTGCATATCAGTCAATTACGTCACTACAGGTAACGTTTTGACTCGAGCTGATCTCAAACAACAGGTTACCATCGGTTTACCTTTGAAATACACGGACAATGCCTCGGTGTTTATTGTTCTTTTTCCTCCAGTCTAATCAACATATTCAGCGCTACACTTCTCTCCGCACAACACTACACACTATGACAAAGCCTGTCATGTTGAGAAAGTGATGAACTAGCTCGGAAATACTGTCAAAATACGCTAAACAATATGTAAACAAAAGCGAAACACTTGAGCCACTGCATGTGTACATGGTTGAAAAGTACGACTTGCATTTAATCACATTACTGTATTGCGAATGTTTTGTGTACTTACATTTCTTTACACTTCTCTACAGATCTTATGAAACGCAAAACGTATTTATTGGCGTGCATTACAAGAAATGTTCACTTCAAGTCGCCGTGGTTCGAGGAAGAGGCAAGAGGTGAAGTTAACCTGTTTCTGCCTGCTGGGTATGATGCGTTCAAGGGAACAGGGCAGCGTCGGACGTGAGTCGGTTGTTTGAAATTTATTTATAGAATGTATTATTTGAACTAAGATGAAGTGTGACGATGATGATTTAAATTGACATGCCCAAAATAAACAAATTGATTGATTGATTGAGACCATTCTATAAATCATTTCCAAACAATCGACTCACTTCCGACGCTGTCCTGTTCCCTTGAACGCATCATATTCACCGCAGCCAGAAACAGGTTAACTTCACCTCTTCCTCGAACCACGGTGACTTTAAATGGACATTTCTTTTAATGCATGCCAATAAATACGCTTTGCGTTTAATAAGATCTGTAGAGAAGTGTAAAGAAATGTAAGTACACAAAACATTCGCAATACAGTAATGTGATTAAATGCAAGTCGTACGTTTTTCACCCATGTACACATGCAGTGGTTAAAGTGTTTCGCTTTTGTTTACATATTGTTTAGCGTATTTTGACAGTATTTCCGAGTTATTTAATCACTTTCTCAACACGACAGGCTTTGTCATAGTGTGTAGTGTTGTGCGGAGAGAAGTGTAGCGCTGAATATGTTGATTAGACTGGAGGAAAGAGAACAATAAACACTGAGGCATTGTCCGTGTATTTCAAAGGCAAACCGATGGTAACCTGTTGTTTGAGATCAGCTCGAGTCAAAACGTTACCTGTAGTGACGTAATTGACTGATATCCAGTGAAACGGCTGGCACCTGTGAGCTTGAGTGGCTCACAGAGGTAGACAGGTGGTTAGTGGTGTAATTGGTTTTGCTGAAGCGAGATCGAGTCCCGACCCACGCAAATATGTGAAGATTATTTTTTCTCCACTTTATTTTTTTTTTCATGTGGCTGGTACGTAACTGTTAGTGCTCTCTCACAGCAGCATATTTGCCGCGGTAGATGTGAATTGTGGCTTGAAACTCGCTGGTAATGTTGTGTATGTTTGTGAATTTGTGACGAATCTGCTGAGGGAGCGCAAAACATCTGCAGCTGTTCAGCACGGTAACCAGTTAACTTAAAAACCAGTTGGGCCACAACACCGGCCAGTGAGCTGCTGCAGACGGCTGCAGACTGTGGGAAGCCCCGCTCCTCCTGCTCGCTGCTACCACATTAGCTCCAAAAACGTCGGAGGAAATCTCCCAACAGGCGATATGTGGATAAACTGACCACAGATTGGGGGCCTAAACTGTGACTTTCTAAAAAGTGACGTGTTAACAGCGCGGCAGCAAGAATTACGGTAAAATAGTTTTTAGTTGCTTAGCTTTACAGCTAGCGCTGCCGGTTGCTGCGAAATGCATTCTGGGAAACAAAGATCCTGGATGACTGAAAAGAGGGTTCACTCCTTTCATTCTGCAAAACAAACGGCCCAGGTGCTGAGACCGATGCACAGAGTGAAGCCTCTTGTCATCCAGCCTGGTTGGAGGCAAGAGACCAGGAAAACAAATACGTGCGCATGCACATGGCGATTTATCAAGGCCGGAAAAACTATCGAGTTCATTTTAATTTATCGTGCGATTAATTGATTTATTGATTATCGTCCCAGGCCTACACATGACTAACTTTGCAAACAGCTCTTGCTGATTTATACTGGGTTCAAATTACCCTGTTTATTAGGTATTACCAGATTAGTCTGTTGTTTATATTATATTAAAACATTATATTATATTATATTATTCTGATGTGTGTCAAGACTTGCAAGACAATCTTAAAATGTGGAAATCCACAAATAAGAAGGCAGCATACTTTGTTACTGTGTAGCAGCTCTGGCTGTTAAAAATGTGTTGTCAACTATTTGCATTTCCAGTATAGTCAACCTATCAGGTCCATGCTGCAATACCCTTCAAAACGAATGACAATGATGTAGAATACTAAGCATAATGTGGAGAAGCGTTTCCATTATGTTTCTAGTGAGCCGTTGTGTTAAAGACAAGACAAGTCGATGATCTGCTCAGCAAATCAGTGTCTTTGTGTCCATGTTCTGGTTTTAGTAAAAATGAAGCACCTAGAGGAACAAACTGAAACACATCAATGACGTATATATATGCCTGTCATTCAGACAGCTGACGCACATCTCACAGGAATTGTCATAGCTCAGAGATAAATATAACACAGTGTCACAGATTAAAAGCCGACAGGTACAACATGCAACACACATACATTTTCACAAACACACGCATGTGCATTTGCAATTTGCATATTATATCACACACACAGTGGTTGAAAGGGGTTGTTTTTAATGACATATCAACTCCCTATCCATTTAGAGCAAATCAAATCAAATCAGCTTTATTTATATGGCACTTTTCATACGTTGCAGTAGCACAAAGTGACTCACAAAGAATAACAAGGTCAAACATGAATGATTTGCATGTACGCACAGTCATATAAGATATCACTTTCACATACACACATGCTCACAAAACATTCATTCACAGTGGCAATATTGCGACATTAGAGACAGAGCAGTGGATGTGATAGGTGGAAAATTATGTAAGATCTTAAAGAGGTATGAAATTGTCAAATATTTTCCTACCCTCTCTGCCATGTTGTTTTCATGCAAAAACGACGAAAACAAATGAGTTGTGTATTGGTTGCTAGAAACCACACCCCGACTCTACCTATTGTATCTCTTCAACATCAGACCTTTACTAATGGGACAAAAGCATATAATAGGAATCTGGCTATTTGCATCAAGGCCAAAACTATTGATTTATTTTCTCATTAAAAAACAACAAGTCATATCAGAGTGGATTCAGGCAGGAATAAATGAGTCTTACTGTGAACAGGGCATGACATACAAGTCCGAACGCATCGGGACTAAACAGAAATGTCTCTTGCCTCTCTGCTCCGCCCGGCATTTCATATTTCTCCAAAAGGTCAAACCAATTTGATTTACAGAATATAGTATCTGATTATGTGCACTGAACAACTAGAGTGGACACATTTGTTTAAAAGAAAAGAGGGAAAGGCTGACAGTGTAGTTTAGCCCAAGCTCCAAGAAGTATTATACACTGAGTTGTTGTACACATTGAGATTCATGCACAGTAACGGATTATTTGCATTACTATTTTCTATTTTCCTTTGACTTCAGTTTAGGGAAATGCTGTATTTTATTGCTCCACTGCATTTAATTCCTTTGTTAATTTGCAAAATATGAATGATCAGATCATGTATGTTTATGAGGTTGTCACTTTTCCCTAGGTGGCTATTGTGATCGTTTCCTTTGGGTCCATGTTCACCAGTTGTGTTTATTTGTTTATCGAAACTCATTGCCAGTTTATTCCACTTTTCATTTACAAGAGAAAAAAAAAATCTTCCTTCTACTAGTTACACAGTGTTGATTTTCAAATCCCCCAGAGGTGCTGATAAATAGTAGTTACCAGTGCAGTGTTTTCTCTGTATCTAATAAACTCTTGGTCCATGACAAATATGGGGATGGACACAGCTGATGATGATTAATTACAATATTCATCATTATAAAGTAAATCAGCTGAAGAAGCAGCTCAAATATGGAGTATGTCAGGCAGTAATGTGGATGAACATTGAGTGAATATAATGAGTTGTGGCATGTTGTGAAGCAATACAAAACAAAAAGTCAAGACAAAAGAAAATGTGTTGAGTCTGGAGTTAATCCAGGTGAAAGACAGCCGCAGCAGTGTGGGCCTGCGCTTTTATCCTCTATAGGAGACCACAGTCCAGATCCTCACAATCCGGCCGCCTGCCACAATTACGTTCCTCGCTTAGCTGGAGGACACATAGTAAAAAGCACAGTAACTCATCCACTACACCAACATACCAGGTTAGGCAGGGGTCACTGCAGCATGAGGACGAGATTGCATACATCTGCAGGTGGTACCTTATACATTCCTGCCAGTGTTTGTGTCCATTTCACAGATTGTTGGATTGTAATGCGCCAACAAACTGCAGCAAAAGAGACTGCTAGCCAGCAAACCAAAAAAGGTCAAAAGGTCAAAATGAAGTGATCCCTAAAATGCTGAGGGCATTCCATTTGCAGCACAAACCAGTTTAAGGTCAAACTGCAGGATTAATTAACATCATGCTGAGTAAATGTTGGTATAACTATGAATACAGCTTCAAATGTTAAGAATTGCCCTTTCTGTTCCCTTGTAATGGGCAAGTTTCACATGTTGTGAAGATGAGATCAGAGTTAGAAAACAAAAATACATAAACTGTGTATTCACTCCATCCGTGGCCATAAAGACTGCAGTGACTGTTTGTTTTAATCTGCAATAGCAAGAACACCTGGAGAGCTGCTGTCAGATCAGGATGATTCAGAAACTGTCAGTGTTCTTAAATCATGGAAATGTTACTCAAATGACTTTTAAATAGTTTAAACATTTTCTGGCAGCCACACATGTTCATATGTCATATCTCATTTACAGGACATATTTTCACATTTTTCCATGCACATTCACAGACAAATACCAGATTTATATTCCATCCAAATAAGACAGTAGGAGATGAGCACTAAAGCAAATTGAGTGAGTACTCTGTCTAAGGTCTGTCTGTTGATTATTTCGTTGTCTGTCTGGTTGAACTGAAGCTCACGACACTACATAACTGACAAAAGACCAACTATCATTTGAAATACAAGTGTATATGAAGCATTTGGCCTAATACTTGGGAAGCTTTTTATGAAACCAGATCTGTAGTACGTCCATTTTAGTTACTGGTAGTAGTCCCTGCACCTTGAAGGTAGTGGCTCCAATGGCTCATGAACTATACGCTTTGTACTGTAAGCAACTTGGTGTATTTCTTGTAATATTATCGACAATTAGGCTTTGAAAATAAGGTAAACGTTAGGTTATAAGTGAATCAACAGAAACATTGCTCTTAAGTTAGCAGTTGTGTGAAGTTCTTCATACACTGATGCGTGTACAGTTCACAATGATAATGTAAAACATCTTTTGAATAGTGCTACATAATGGCTTAACCCTTTAGGGCAGACTGGACCCTACAATTATTCATTATAAGTAATAAGCTGGTCTGGATGGACTGGAGCTAGCCTGTTAGCATGCTAAGAAGAAAAGAACTGAGAGCAACAGAAGCAAAACAGACAGGATTAATGGTGTCTTCTACTGTTGGACCCAAAGCCTTTCTTCTAGTGAGTTGTTAATGCTAATGCTGTCAATGTAGCAACAGCAAAACTTACGCAGATCCTTTGAATTAGTCTATTAACTCATTGAGTGCCAACCACGTAATTTCTCGTTTTTCGTTCCCATGCGTTGAGTGCCAAAAACGAAATTTTTCGTTTTTTGCTTTTTTTTTAAATTATGAAAATAGACACTTTAATACACATTATATGTAAATTTGGGGACTCTACGACGAGGAGAACTGAAATAGATGACGATCAAAGTCACATGACAGCTCATGATCTGGAAGTTTTTATCATAACTCAGCTTCTGCAAACGGAGTTCTGCATGCAGATGCAGCGCAGCTGCTCCGCTGCTGCTCTGCTCTCACCCGCGAGGCTGCAGCAGCTGGGAGCTGAACCAGGAAGCTCTCAGCCCACTGTCCCGCCCGGTCTTCATCTGGAGCAACACCGTGTCCTCCCCAAAGTCCTCCCGCGGTAAAATCTGATGGTCTCTGGGCCAAAGCAGACCGGCACCACCGACCCGTACCACAGACGGACCGCGACCACCGGCGGGACCGGTGTTCGCGAGCCGCTGTGGCCGGCAGAGCCTCACGTTCCGCGGCGAGAGGCTGTGACACGGCACGGTGCGTCTGTGTTATTGCTGTTTAGTGGCGCCCCCCCCGCCCCCGATGGTGGTTTTGTGAATAGAACAACAATTGTTGTGTATATTTATCTTATACGAGCCCTTTGATCCAGAAATGCGAGTGTCTGAAGAGCGACAGACACAAACAGCGCACCTTTCATAAAAGACGCTCTATCTCCTTTTCTAGAAAAAAAGGAGGGATTTTGGTGAAACCCAGCCATGTTTAGCTTGACTTTTCTCAGGAACGGAGGCACGTAGAAACAAACGGTTTGTGGCCATTTGAAGGATAAAGTTAAACCTTTCAAATGAGCTACAGTATGTGTTGGTGGCAATAATATAGAATACACTATGGCTCTAAAATAAAAAGTCAAATATGGTCTAATTTGCCGGTACACTTGACTAAAACTTTGGAAAGGAGCGCGGCACTCAATGAGTTAAGGGCCTTCAATCACCCTCTATATCCTTGCATTTTATTTTCAGACATCACACGGTCGTGCAAAATTAAACTCCCATACACTATAAAATCTCTGTGTTCTTGATTTCCCTCATAGTCACGGTGGCTCAGACACAGGAGCAACTCATGCAATCCTTCTAAGCTAATGATGCTCCACACATGCCCCACACCTGCACACCCAGACAAAAACACACTTCCACATCAATACAGTACTGTAATTTTGAAGACAAGCAACCATTATCCAGAGTTCAAAGATGTCAAATATATGCCTGTGTGTGTGTGTGTGTGTGTGTGTGTGTGTGTGTGTGTGTGTGTGTGTGTGTGAGTGACTATGAAGCTGTGTGCTAAAAGTAAACAGCAACCCCATCATTATGATCTATTCACCACAACACACCTTTTGATATTCAGATTTTTATTCAGGTTAACACAGACCCCAAACACTCTCAAAGACAATCTTCTCGTGCTCCGATACAAAGTTGGCTTTTGTGAATTTATGGCACATGGTGCTGGTACATCCGGCAGTGTGACAGGTTTTTGGTAATTTTGTTGTCAGTAGCTCTCAGCAGAGACTTTCTGCATTTCAAATAGCACAATTTACATAAGAAGCACAAAGCAGTAAGGGAAACTGTGTGAGATCTGTTAGGTGTGTGTCATTTGATAAGAAAAAAACATGGATGTATGTGGAAGAGACGCACTGCACCACTACTTAATCACTATGACACAGCTCCTACTGTGCCTCCTTCTCATTCTGACACAGTCAAGTTCACAAAGAGTCGCCAGCATACCAGGCCAGGTGCAGGATATTACACCTGAGCACAACTGACAGAAAGGACACAACCAGCTCCAATGCCACGGAGCAACAGAACAACAGAAAGAGAGGTAGAGTGATAGAGGGTTTGACAGTGTTATGGGGTGAAAGATAAAAAACAAGGTGGAACGGAAAAGAAAAGAAAAGAAAATCAGTTTGCACATCAACAGGATTTTTCTAGTTGCTTTGAAAACCACAGAAAAAGCATTTAGACTAACGTGGGAGTGGGAACACTTCATTGCTGTCCTCGCTTTCCTCTGATATGAACTCTGAGCTTTGTCACTGTGGTTGTTGGTGTTACAATGCAAGAAATATGATTACAAGACTACCAATACTTAAACAGAGACCAGTGGGCAGATACTGATTCATTATCATATGAACAGACTGTAGAATGATTTCTATGTGAGTGTGCATTTTGTAAACCATTTAGAAACTTTCAGATGGCCCTTCTTCACACAATGAATAAAGTGACTGATTCCTGATGATATCATCTTCCCACTGACAAGCTAGAGCTCGGTACTGTGGAAGAAACAAGACTTGAGCCATGTTAGCTGATTGGTAATGGTGTACTGGGATGCAGCAGTGGTTTTTAGCTAATTGCTTACTATCATTATGCCAACATCAGTGAGCTAACATGCACACAATGTTAATGTTCAATGTGTACTGTGTTCAAAGTCTTAGTTTAGCATGTTAGCATGCAAATTAACACTAAAAACCCTAGTACAGTTGAAGATAATGACGATGACACTAGCAGAAAAACAAAGGTGTCAAAAAAGTTAGTACAAGTCATCCTGACAGGTACATGAGTGTCTTTCTTTTTTTTTTTTTTTTTCAACTCTCTTTATTGATTTTTCTCATTTTGAACATAGAACACATCAGACACAACAAACATCTTACATATTTACACGTACACGTTTACATAAAAAGGGTCATTTAAATTGTATTAACTTATGTATCTCAAAATGAAAATATAATTTAGATTAATTTAAAAATAAAAAAAGGAAATAAAAAAGAGTATACGTACCCCAATGTATACATTCTTCAAAAGTAAAAAAAAAAAAAAAAAAAAAAGGGGGAGACAAAAACTAAACAGAGACAGGGAAAAATAAATATTTGTATATATATAAAAAATAGAATAAAATAAAATAAAATACAAAGTCTTTCCTTCGAGAAGAGCATTTCTATAGCTTGCCCTCACACTATGTTGTGATTAAAATAATCAATAAACGGTTGCCAAATACTATAGAACTTTCTTTCCTGATTTTTCAGTGAAAATCTGATTTTCTCCAGCTCTAAATGTCTCATAACATCTGTCATAAGATTTGAATAAGTTGGAGCTGCCTTTTGTTTCCAATTAAGTAATGTCAACCTTCGTGCAAGTAGGCTGACAAACGAAACCATGTTATGCTCCCTGTTGCTTTTCGTTATGCTTGAATCAATAATTCCGAGAACCGCCACCAATGGATCTACATTAATAGGTCTATGTAAGATATTTGATAGAGTCTGAAAGATATTGTCCCAATAATTTGATAACTTCGGGCAACTCCAAAACATATGGCCCAGTGTTACTGGTCCAAGTCCACATCTGTCACATGAAGGATCTACTGAGGGAAATATTTTATGGAGCTTTTGTTTTGACCAATGTAAACGGTGTATTATTTTAAATTGCAGGAGGCCATGTCTTGCACATATTGAAGAGCTATGAGTTTGTGTTAGGGCTCTCTGCCATTGATCTTCTGTGATCCCCCTGCCTAGGTCATCCTGCCATGCCAACCTCAGATGATCCATAGTATCTTTGCCAGCCAGATTTGACAGATTTTCGTATATCTTGGATATTCCTCCCTTTCTAGAAGGATCTTGCATAAGTATCAAATCCATTGAGGATCGATTTGGGATATTTGGATATGATGGATTATTCTTAATAACAAAGCTCCTTATCTGCAAATATTTATAATACTGTGACCTTGAAATATTATATTTTTCCTGCACCTGTTCAAATGTTGGAAAAACTTGATCTATGAATATATCCAGGAAGGTATGAATTCCTTTTTCAAACCAATCCTTAAATAATGTATTAGTGAATGAAGGTGCAAAGGTGTGATTTTCGATAAGAGGGCTTTGAAGTGAACAAGACTGCCAACCATAAGATTTTCGAATTTGAGACCAAATCTTGAGTGAGTGGGAGACGATTGGATTATTTAGTGAGCCAGGGTCTACAGTGGGCAGAGCTGAGAGCAGCATGGCTGGGAGAGAAGAAGGGTGACAACAGGCATTCTCTATACTTAACCATAGCAGAGGCTTTTTTTGTAGCCAGTAGGTCATCATTTTAATGTTGCTTGCCCAATAATAAAATTTAAAGTTTGGCAACCCCATGCCTCCTACTGATTTTGGTCTCTGTAAAAAGCTCATCCTTAATCTAGGTTTTTTCTTATTCCAGATAAATTCTGAGATTATTTTATCTATGCTTTGAAAAAAACCTTTTTTGATATATATGGGAATACACTGATATAAAAAAAGAAATTTGGGGAGAATGGTCATTTTGATTATGTTAATTCGACCTGCTAATGTTATGGAAATATGGGACCATCTCTGCAGGTCTTCTGTTGTAATGTCTAGTAATTTTTGAAAATTCTCCTTGTATAGATCTGCAAATGTTTTGGTAATATTAATACCTAAATACTTAAACTGAGTTGAGGTCCTAAAGGGTAATTTATCAAGGAGTTGTTGGTCTTTTATGGTCTTTATTGGGAATAATATACTTTTGCTGATATTTACTTTATATCCCGATAGTTGTCCAAATTTGTTCAAAATTGAGATTATTGCAGGGACTGATTTAGAAGGGTCGGAGATGTATATTAATAAATCATCAGCGAACAGTGAAACCTTGTGCTCCTTGCCTCCTCGATGAATCCCGCTATATTCTTTTGAAGCTCGCAAAGAGACTGCAAGAGGCTCTATTGCCAGTGCAAAAAGCAGCGGCGATAGGGGACATCCCTGGAACGTGTTAACCTAAAGTACTCCGATTTAATCTTATTTGTCTGTACTGAAGCCATTGGGGATGCATAAAGGAGCTTGATCCATGAAATATATTTTGAACCAAAACCAAACCTTGACAGGGCCGAGAAGAGATACCCCCACTCGACCCTGTCAAAGGCCTTCTCCGCGTCCAATGATAATAATATTTCAGAGAGTGAGTTGGAGTTAGATGTATATATAATATTGAATAGTCTGCGGATATTATGTGTCAATTGTCTGTTTTTAATAAAACCCGTTTATTGTTGGGAGTACATTTTCTAGTCTAATTGCCAATATTTTAGCTAGAATTTTAGTGTCTATGTTCAGCAGACTCACTGGTCTGTAAGATGCTGCTTCTAGTGGGTCTTTACCTTTTTTGTGTATTAAAGAAATTGTTGCCTGATAGAATGTTGCCGGAAGAAACCCTGTCTCAGATGATTTGTTAAAAACTTTCAAGAGAAGAGGTGCAACCTCCGTGACAAAAGTCTTATAAAATTCAGGTGTATACCCATCCGGGCCTGGTGCTTTCGAGCTTTGTAAACTGCGTATTGCTGAGGTAACCTCCTCTAGAGTTATAGGCTCCTCCAACAAACTCCTATCATCCTGACAGATGGAAGGGATCTCCAAGTTATCCAAAAACCTCTTGTATAGTTCCAGAATTAACTGCTGTTTCACTTGTATATAGTTTAGAATAAAATTGTTTGAATTCTAGGTTTATTTCTGATTGGTCTTTTGTTGTATTCCCCGAACCGGTGTGAATTTCAGTTATATGTAGAGGCCAGATATTCTTATCTGGTGAGCCAGTTGCCTTCCTATCTTCTCCCCATGCTCATAATATTTATGCCTGGAATGATTTATTAATTTAGTTGTCTCAGCTGTAGATAGGAGATTGAACTCGGTTTGCAGACTTGTCCTCTTAGCAAGCAGGTCAGGAGTGGGAGACACTGCATACTGTTTATCCAAATCAACAAGTTGTCCTGTTATATTCCCTCTTCTCTCATTTTTTGTTTTGATTAATTGGGCCGAATAGGAAATAATCTGTCCTCGAACAAATGCTTTTAGGGCCTCCCATAAAATACTTTTAGAGACATCAGGAGTCTTGTTGGTTTGCATATATAAAGCAATCTGGGATCTGATAAACTCTACATGGGTTTCGTTAGCTAGTAAACCGTTATCCATACGCCACGTTTTAGCTGAATATTTACAGGGAAAGTTTAGTTGCAATCTTAGTGGGGCATGGTCTGATAAAACAATGGCTTCATAATCTATATATTTCACTAGTGTAAGTAGTTTCGAGTCTATAAAAAATCAGTCAATCCTGGAGAAGGATTTGTGTGGCTGAGAGAAAAATGAATATTTTCGTTGGCCCTGATTCATATATCTCCATGCATCTATTACATTAACTGACTTTAAAAAATGTTGTAACAGTTTTGCTGATTTAGATAAAGAATGTTGTTTGTTCGATGATCTATCGAGCACTGGATCCATTACAAAGTTAAAATCGCCAGCTAGAATCAGGTTGTGGGTGTGAAGATTGGGTAAGGAAGCTAGTACTGAACTTATAAACCTCTCGTCATCAAAGTTGGGGGCATAGACATTCACTAGAATTATTGGAGTGTTATACATTTCCCCAGTAACTATTACATATCTGCCATTTGAGTCAGAGATTACATCTGATGTAATTAAGGGGATATTTTTATTAATTATAATGGCAGTCCCACGTGATTTGGAATTAAAGCTAGAGTGAAACACATGTCCCACCCAGTTCCTATGTAAATGTTTATGTGTGTGGTTTTTGAGATGCGTTTCTTGTAAGAAGGCAAAACCGGCTCCCAATCTCTGCAGATGTGCTAGTACATTACCACGTTTCACAGCTCCATTCAACCCTTTGCAGTTCCAGGTAATTAGGTTCACCACACCTTCCTCATCATTCATGAAGGATCTGTTTGGGTTCTTATCAATGGTCTAATCTGGAAAAAAAAAATATGATGGCAGCATAGATGATCCTGCATCCATACAGAGGAAAGAGAGAAACAAAAAAGGACAAAAGCAAACAAACAAAAAACCACAAGACATGTACGTGTAGTAACTTCTAACAATCTCACATCATCTAAACTTTCGAACTTTACATCTACCCAACCCACCCCCCGACCCTTCCCAAACAAGTGGTGGGGGAAAAAATTTCTTAATAAAGTCCAAAGGCACCTTGCCATTTAACACACCTCAAAAGAGGGAGAGAAAAGAAAAGAAAAAAAAAGACTTGGTCTCTAAGCTCCATTTAACTATGTTTCTGTATTTAAACCTCCAAAATCTAGTTTTTGTTGTGTTTAACACAAAAGAGGAGCAAATAATAGTACCAAAAAATAGATCTGTAAGTGAAGTGACTCATATTCATCTCTCAAATGACCTTATAATTTGTGTAATTAGTTGTCCACCTTGTTAAATTATATTACAGGTTTAAGAATGTATACATCCGTAGCCCAAACAGAAAACGAACGTGCAGTGATGGACAGTGTTGATAAGAGAGAGGGATGAAGGGAACAAAAAGAAATTATCAATAAATCAAATACAAAATCAGTTACTTCGAGTATTTCCATATTAATCCTGAGTCATTCACAATAGTTATTGATACCACAAATTTTAACATAAAGGGTATCAAACTCAGATCTCTACTATTACTTGCGTTTATGGGGATCAGTCCACTTTGGCGAAGTCCTCAGCAGCTTCCGGGGAGTCAAAGGAGTGTCTCATCCCGTCCAAACTGACAGCGAGCCTGGCTGGGTAGAACAAGCTGTAGGTGACGTTGGCCTCCCGGAGCTTTCTCTTCACTGGGTTGAAAGCGGCGCGCTGTCTGCTGACCTCCGGGCTCATGTCTGGGAAGATGTACACCTGGTCTCCTTTGTATGTCAGTCGCCCTTTAGCTTTGCCCAGATCCAGTATCTTCTGTCTGTCTGTGTAATAGTGAAGGCGGACGACAATGGCCCGGGGTCTCTCTCCGTTGGTCGGCCGCGGGGCAAGTGTGCGGTGAGCCCAGTCTATAACCACCGGGGATCTGAAGTTGTCGGCTCCGAGCACAGTGGGGAAGAAATCCGCGAGGAATTGAGTCATGTTGCCTCCTTCAGCTCCCTCTGTAATGCCGACCAGCCGGAGATTTTGTCTCCTGCTTCTGTTTTCTAGATCTTGGCATTTGTCCAGCATTTTCTTGCATTCCTTACTGATTAATTGTTGTGACTTCTCCAGCGCAGTTACTCTGTCCATCGTTTCACCGAGCGCGGTTCCCATCTCTTTATATTCGTGAGCTGTCTCAGCCTGTGCCGAATGGAGTCGTGTTAGCTCGCCTGCTAGCTCGTATGTCGGCTTTTGTTTCTTCACGGAGTGAAACAATGTCCGTTTTGATTTCTTTAAACGATGTCGCGATCTCAGCTTTTATCTGGACCAGCACCGTTTCTCTGGATGTCTGTAACTCCTCTCGAAGCATCCTTAAAGAGAGCGTGGTCTCGGGCGTGGTATCAGGTGTTTTCTCTGGCGTATTCACTGCTGCGCTGTGGTTTTTGGGCTGCCTCGTGTGAATGGAGTTATCGTTTTCTGTATCTGCTTTCCTTGCTGTTTCGATTTGCGCGAGCTCTTCCTCATATCAAGAGTTTGTTTTCAAGTGGTAAAATATTAAAGTTGTGTTCAGTTTTTGGAGGTTTTTCGTTTAATAAGCGTTTCTGTGTCGGAGCTCTTCTCCTCTGCTGCCTACTCCATCAAGCAGAAACCGGAAGTCGTTGACATGAGTGTCTTTCTAAATGTAATTTGCTATACAGCACAACAGTCAAGACATTTAACTCCAGTGTCAACTTCAAGGTGGTCGCTAGAGGGAAGTCATTGAGATGACTAATGGCACAGGACGGTGTAGTGTGGCTGAGGATCAGGAGGATGGAGCAGCTCCTCCACTAATCACAGGTTTGGTGAGCTGATCCCCACTTCCTCCGGTCCACATGTCAAATTGTCCTTGGGCAAGACCTTGGGGCACCTGGTGGATGGACCAGTACCGTACATGGTGGCTTGTTTTAGTCAGAAGCTGAAATCCCCCCCTTATAGCGCACTATATAGTGTGTTTGCCATAGTGCTGTTCGAATTCTCTGTGATTAATTTCATCCACTATGTAGTGAACGACAAAACACCCACAATGCACTGCAAAATTGAGTGAACAAGCGATGTACACTACTTTCTACTCCCGTATCCCACAATGCAATGCAGCCGTGTTTTGCCAGAGAAGAAGAGCAAGATAATTATCATGTTAGCTACGATTTCTTTAGGTTGTTTAATAAACTCCTCAGATGTATTTGCCTTTGCTCCGTTTGCCTCGCCCGAGGAGCAGGAGTTGGGCGAGCAGCATCCGAACATTAACAGGCAGCATTAAATCAATCTAATAAAGAAACTGTAGTAGAATATGTAGTAAATACGAGCTAATAGCCACAGTTCACACGCGAGCCGTTACGGCTCACGGTCGGGACACACAACAGTAGTTGACCAAACCAAACTTCATATTTCAACATTTTATTATCCGAGAGACACAACCACGCAGAATCACATCCTCAAATGTTCCTGCAAGTGTCCAGTTTTACTTATTTTATTTTATGTGTCTGGTTTATTACATGATTCTCGGCACGTCTGCTTATGTTAACAGCAATACCTGGCGCATCTGCTGATGCAACCACGTTCCGAAAATTACCGTGTAGTGTCTGAATTCTCCTCCCGTCGTTCCCTACATCGTGTACATGATATAGTGCGCTATATCATATACACGATGTAGGGGATAGGGAGTGAGTGAATGAGTGGATGATTTCGAACACAGCTAGAGTGTGTTGGTGAATAAAAGGTAGCTGGTTCAGCACTTGGGATAGAAACATTATCTAAGTTTTACCATTTGCCGTTTATCCTCTGGAAACCATGAATGTCTGCATCCAGATTTCCTAGCTAACAATCCAAATGTTGGCATTCGTGCAGCAGACTGAATGACATAATAACATAGTCCTAAAATGGGAGCTAGTTTGTTTTTTTGTGCTTTTTCAAGTCTAAGCTGATTTTGCATTCATCTCAGTTTTGTTCTTTGACAGTGAGACTGACAGATGTAAGAATTCACAGTGCAGTACGGCATGTACCTGGGAATACCAGTCACCTCCACTACCTGCTTCAATCATCATCAGGTGATACATCACCAGGGATTTACTTAGTGACACCAGAAATGCACTTCTCAGTCTTTGTGCCCTCGCACAGAACGGAGAGATGAGTAGAAATAGTGAAATCCACCAGTCGGAGGATTATTAGACACCTGGAGGCAGGAGGGGAAAGGTGTTGGACAGCAACAACAGAGTCCACTGAGGGGAAATTGAAAGGTGCTCCGGGTGGAGGCAGAGAGCGTCTGCTGGTGATCAGAGTAGAAACAGTCAGTCACCTTGTTTGTCCACACAGAGACGGACAGGAGGAGGAAAGAAATCATTAGGGGAGACGAGCAGTACCATGGGCCGGCTCCGTGGCTGAGGCAGCCTCTCCTAAACCGTGACAGTCGGCCTCTGCCGTCTCTTTGTATTGGGCTGTGTGACGCTGTAGGGCAGCCATCAATTGGAAGAGCAAAGGTCAGAATTCTACCTGAGATTTTCCTCACAAAGCAGTGGAGCTACAAAACTAGTGTCCACAGGTGTTCTCAGACTAGACCTACATTTTCACATGTACGATGTTCTCTCATCTTCAGGTGTATTTGCCCAAGCGATACTGCTACTTAAAGCGGAGGAAGTGGCTTGTTTTTATTTTGATCGAAAAGAAAAATACCTGTGTGTTACATCCAGAGGTGTCACCTGTCACTGTGAATGAATTCTTTTTTTCTTTTTCTTACAACTTAAAGCAGAAGTAAGTGATATATTTGTGTTAATATAAGTCTTAAATAGTTATATCTTCCGACAGCAATCACTTACATAGAGTGTTTGGACCGAAACACGGGTCTCTCAGTCCCTCTGCTCTGCTCTGAGCCGAGGAGAAAACATTTATCGTATCCTACAGTTTTTATCCAATGAGGAGAGAGAACGGCATGCAGGGCTGTGTGTGCAGCCAAGGGACGCCGTGAATGTGGTGACGTAGGGACGAGGACTGTTATGGTGCGTTCAAGGCAACTCGTAACTCCTGTTTTTCCGACCTGTGAAGTTGTACCAGTTTGATCTGGTACGAGTTCACGGGTCGGAAGTTACGAGTGGCCGTTATAGTGCACTTTCACCGGTAAAACAGGTCGGAAAAACACGAGTGGGTTGCCTGGAACGCTACAAAATCATAAGTTGTGACTTGAAGCTGTAATTTACGATTTCAAAAGCCTGCCTGGAACGCAGCATTAGCGAAAACGACCGGATCGCTTACTTCTGCTTTAAGACACAGTTGTACATATGAATACTTGAATATATGTGATGAATGTGTTTGTGATTTTAAAAAGTAACCTTTGTGGCTTTTAGATGTGTAAAGGAATGGTGAAACAATAATGTGACGCTGTGCCCACCAGAACCAAAGCTCATTATTTTAAAGCTCTGGCTCGCTTGTGATAATTAACCTTCCCCTCTAACTCTTTCTTGCTCTGTTTCTCTTACAGCGCTCCAAACCACTCAGCCGCCGACGGTCCTCTTCCCCCCAGAGAGACAAGATACAGTGATAGAAATCACACCTGGTAAGAACCAACACCTCTTCTCTCTTTATTTATTCTAAGACTTAAGTGGTAATCCTTGGGGTCCTCATTTTTGAAAATGTCTCCATCATCGGTGTGAAGTGTTTATATGGTGGTGTTTGGTCATGGCATGGCATTTGTGTGCCCTACTGGGACACTGCTACCGACACTTCCACTTTAGCCTGGTCACAACAGAAGTGGCCGGCTTGAGTGTGACTGTAGCGTGACCTTCATCTGCCTTTTCCATCCTTCAGTGACAAGGATGCCAAGTGGGCAGGTCTAAAATGCAAATGGATTTTGTTTAAATCTGCTTCACGTTGTCTTTTTCCTCAACAACCTCCATCAACATCCCAAAATTGTGGGAGAGAACAAAATCCCAACCCGTCACGGCCCTGACACTCTTATTACAACGTATCACAAACTATAATTCCACCTTAACCTCGTCCACAGGAGTGATGCCTCCTTTCTACCTGCCAATGCCTCATAGAGTTGGCTGATTTGATTTTCTGGAAAGTAACCAAAAAGCATGCACATCCCCAGGCCCAAATGGGACGGGTGTTGGATCCAAAAATGAGAACGAGAGGATAAAGAATAAAAATCCGCACACCAAGGCAGCTCTCCCATAGAGAAAGAATTTATTAGCGTGACGTTTCGAGCAAAGGCTCTTTTCCAAAATGCTAAAAACTGATTTGATTTTCTGACCATCGTCATGAACAAGGAGCAGGTGGTAGAAACCAAGTAAATACAACAGAAATTGTCAACGTTAAGTGCTGAAGTTGAAGGCAGCTGGACTCCTTGAGAATTCTTGAAATCAATTCAATTCTTTTTAAGAATTTTAAAGGAGTCCAGTCGCCTTCAACTTCAGCACTTAATGACTACGATGACCTGGATGACTGAGAACCTTCACCTCAACTTCTGTAGCTATTTGTTTAAATATGATAGAATTATAATGTATTATAGCTTTAACTTGAATGTGAAAATGTTATTCTATTCTATTCTTTAAAGGGATAGTTCAACATTTTGGCAAATTGGCCCATTGCCATAATTACTATAGTCATAGCAGTAGGTTCGTTACTTTTAATTGTCGGTGTAAGCTATTTTTAGAACAGCGGAGCGCAGCAGCTGGCTGCTCAGAGCTACGCTATGGAGGCTAACCGAATTTCTTGGTTTCCCTCATTAAACTCATCAAATACAAAATCCCAAAACTCCACAGCGCTTTTGTAGACAAGTTGTGACCTGCACAACCACCACGCTATGAGATAATGACGGAACGATACGAAACGGAGCCGTTTTCGAGGTAAATTCATACAAAACCGCTGAAGCAGTCTCCGTATTTACCCTGTATTTACCTCGAAAACGATGTTGGTAATAATGGTGAGGTTGTAATTACTGGTAATGCTGGACCAAACGGTTAAGCACACTCTAGTTAGATAACTTCCTATACCATCAATCATTTTGTGGTGATAATGTGCAGTATCTTTTGTAGCCTGTGGGTCTCACATGATCAGCCAATAGATATGTTGAACCCTGTAGGGACATTTCCTGTGTGTATAGGTTGGTAAGAGGTCAGGTTCATCTGAAGACCAGTGTGTGTGTGTGTGTGTGTGTGTGTGTGTGTGTGTGTGGGTGGGGGGGGGGGGGGTCTGGGGTCAGACAGCTGAAAGATGGCGGCTCTGTGAGGACTGGGCTGCTGTGCTCTCCGCCTGTCTTCGCTCTCCCCATTCCAGTCCCGCTGTGTTTTTGCTCCTGTATCTCCTCTATACTGCGATGAACAGTGACTTATGAGCAAATATGTACTCAATCCAATTTAATTTGTGCTAAAACATTTACAGAGTCCGCACAGGATTCGCTGCCTTATCTCCTGATGAGAACTGGCAGACAGTCAAAAGCATGACATTTTCAAATTCACTCTTTTTGCTTTGATTCGTCATCACTGGCTGATTTTCAGATTGAGAGGAAAGGATGTTTGGATTGGCAACTTACATCAACCTCAGAGTTGTGAGTCTGGCTCCATTAGCACTACATGAAAACCAGGAAATTAAGCTGCGGGAACGTGAAGAAAAACCTATAAACTGTTTTGACGGCAAAAAGAAGAAAGGTCTGAACCAATCGTACGTAGAATGAATGAAATAAGGAGAACAAGAAATTCTGAACTAAAGAGACCTCATTAGGATTTTCCTGTGTACAAACCAGTGTTTGTTGTGTTATGCTGTGGGCCCGGTTGGCTGGCCTCCTTGCCAGCTGTGTGTGTGTGTGTGTGTGTGTGTGCGTGCGTGCGTGCGTGCGTGCGTGCGTGTGTGTTGAAGTGCATATGTGCCTGTATTCATGTGTGTGTCCTGCTGTTCAGCGGTCTCTCTGACAATGTTTTCACTGTAGGCAGAAACATGTTCGGGATTTGTGTATGTACGTACGTACGCGTGTGTGTCTGTGTGTGTTGCACGCACACTGTGTGTTTCCATTAACTCCAGATTGATGTAGTAACAAATAGGCCCTAAGGCCTATGTACACTGATTGCAGCAGGGACACCTTTTAATGGGCACTGCAACTTCACCCCCATCACACACACACACATACACACACACACAAACCCACCTACAGCAATAAAGGCTGCGCAGTGAGACACATATGCACACACACACACACACACACACACACACACACACACACATACACACAATCACTGTGTGACCCTGTGGTACATTTTTAATTATCATTTTGTTTTAACCTGAGGGAGATTTACATCAGCAACCACAGTCATGTTGTTCATTTTCCTCTCTCCCTCCTCTCCCCACACCTCCATCGCTCCTCCTCTCTCCTTTCACTCCCTAATTTTTTCCCTTCTTCTCAGTCACTCTTTCTCTCCTTTGGTTTTCTTTCCATTCTCCTTTCTCCCTTTTCCCTCTGTACCACCCAGCATCCTTCCCTTCACTCCTCTGCTTCTCTTATTTTTCCATAATGCTGTAGGTTATAAACACGTTTCAGTTAGCTCATTGTTATTATACTAATGTGGGCTACGGGCAACAGAGAAAAAGAGGTAATAATTAAGATTGATTCATGATACTGTATGAACATAAAGTAAGATACAGGGGGAAAAAAGATAATGCTGACGTGGGAGTCGTTTCCACATCCTCTGGTAAATAAATTCAGCTACATTGTGGAGGTGTGTAATGCACATGCCGTACTATCAGAATTATTAGCAGCTTAGAAAGAATGAAATTAGCTGAGAACAAATACATTATCTAAATGTCAAGTGCATATTAGATGCATTGACTGTAATTCAACTAGCAATAACTTCAGTTCTCCTGCTACACATCCACTCTTGGGTTAATAGGAGTACAATAATCATTCTGCCTTAAGAAACATATTAGGAGTTCATATTTTCTCATAAATTTCCTGTCATTTTTGTGTCTGACTCACACTAGGGGAAGAGCTTTTTTTTTTTACTCAATCAAAACCTGAATGGAGTCGTTCACTGGTTACACTTAAGCAATAAATTGATATTTTTTGGTTGTGTGCATCAGAAGAATGGAGTCGACAAAGCCAACTGATGAATGTAGACAATAGGATGAGAAGGGATGTTAATCTAAAATCAGCAAATGGGCATGAACTCAAGCAGCGATTCATTCTGTTTATTTGATAAATTGAACATCCGTCGATGTAATAACTGGTTGTGTGAAATGTTCCTCTCATACATCACAAGTTTAACAGATTGTTGGGGTTCTTCATTTACTATCAGTGATTTGTCTCACCAGTGTCTCGGACCTAAATGTCAGTCATATTAAAAGCCAGTGAGGCTCAGCTAATTGTTATAGTGTTAGATGAGGATGTCCCTCGGTCACTGTCCACAAACAGAAACTCTTCCAATGTTTGACCCCGAACTCCAACATCACTTCTCCACTCCCATTTTCTCTTTTAAAGGGATAGTTCACCCAAAATTCAAATTTCCCTCATTATCTAGTCACCCTCATGTTAGTCTCGCTCGCCAGACCCTCCTCCAAAGAAGAAGGAGAGTCTGGCTGCTCCACCTATGATTCTGTGATCAGAGAAAAAAACGCTCCGGCCGTTTGGAATTTTTTCAACCAGTCACAATCGTTGTGGTCGGCGCCGTAGCAACGGTGCGCTTGCAAAATATTGCCGGTTGGAAACTGGATTTCGGTCCGCGGTGTAACGACGGTCGGCAATCGTTGACGGATATTTATTCTTTTGTTCAGTTTAATGGCGGTTGGTAACCACTGACGGATATGTATTCTTCTGTTCAGTTCAAGACACGGATGTATAATAGATCCATGGTTCGGTTCCTGTTGTTGTTTGTTGATGTTTCCCTTTACCGGGCGGACTGTGAAAGCTGCAGCACGGAGGCGGGACTTCTGCCGGGTGGCTCGTTCCGACCAATCAGAGGCTAATCGCAGCAACGCACTTCCGTCAGGCCAGACTACCCTCATGTTGACTAAGGGCTGGGAGAATTTTCAGAGTCCTATGTGCCTTCTCAGATTTACGGGGGGATCCGCGCAGCAGTATTTGTCCATATAATGGTTGTGAATGGGGCTCACTTTTCTTCGTCCAAAAAGACACACCAAAAAACATCCAAATACCTCCATAGTGCTCGTCTGTAATGTCCCTCTTGTACATGAGAAATTGTTGAGATTTGCACTGACACAGGAAGAGCAGTGAACTGAGACACTGGGAGCTTCCGCTACAAACAAGCTTAAAATATAGACTTATTAAATTTTTTTCGGAACAATTTCTCATGTCGGGGCTTCAATACAAGAGGGACATTACAGACGAGCAGTATGGAGGTATTCAAATGTTTTTTGGTGTGTCTTTTTGGACGAAGAAAAGTGAGCCCCATAAACAACCATTATATGGACAAATACTGCTGCGCGGAACCCCCCCCCCCCCCCTCCATAACTCCAAGAAGGCACGGAGGACTCTGAAAATTCTCACAGCCCTTAGTCGACATGAGGGTGAGTAGACAATGAGTGAAATTTGAATTTTGGGTGAACTATCCCTTTAATCACCTCATGCCTGGTTCAGTTTCAGCTGTTACGTAACAGCTCCTGGTACTGAACCTGGGCCGGTGTGGACCTAGAGTCAAAATGTCAGACTGAGACTTAATGAGGGTATGAGCTAAAAGTAACTGTTAGTGAAGTTTTTGCATAGCAACCTTATCACAATAACTCTTCTTTTCTTTTCTTATCATACAAAAACTTGAGTGTTGTGCTGAGCTGAAACTTATATACTGTACATCTAAGTTTCAACACTTATATTTGAAGGTGTAATCCCTAGGCTCTCCGTCGATGTTGTTTTCTGCTTTCCCATTTTCATGACTGATGTGCAATGAATCTCGGGGATGGGTTGGGCTGCAAAGGATCCACCCATTGAGGCCTTCATGGAAAACAAGGCAGGATTCCTCTTGCACACAGGAAGGAGCCTCCAAACTTTTGACCCTGTTGCTTTGACGCACTCGCACTGGCAAGTGTGTGTCTAATCTTTTTGTTAATCACTACCTTTCTTCCATTTGCTTGTCATGAAATGGTCCCACTATAACGCACTGTAAAATTCAAATTGGTCAGCTATATTCTTCAACTTTTGACTGGAATTAACCAAGAACAACTTCATGACAAAGCTTTAGCAGGAATAGGCTGTTTCCCCCTCAGCCTTGATGCTATACTGTAAGTAACTACAAGTAGCTTCACATGTGTGGATGGACATCTAAAACATCAAGTATATGTAACTGAATTTGCTCCACCACGAAGCAGTGAGGTGGCTTTACCAACATGTCATGTTACTAGATAATTACTGATTTAAAGAAATTATATTGATAAAGAAAACAGTGATCCACCCACACAGACTATGGGATATGTTCACAGATACCTTATACAAAACAAACACTCTCTCTCTCACACACACACACACACACACACACATGCTGTATGCACACAAACACACAGAGCAGTATTAAGTGCCAGTGTGAGGTTGGCTGTGAAAGGCAGGAGAAGATAAGGAGGCAGGCTTTCTGTCTTTTTCTTCTCTCTCCCCTCTTGTCTCTATACGTCTGTCTTCCTCTGTCCCCGCGAGGTGTCTGCCTCTATCTCAGTTTCCTTCCATCTGTCTGTCTCCCCTCTGCCGCTCTCTATATTCCTAACTATCCCTTTGTCTTTCTCTTTCAGCTCGTTCAGTCCTCTCATTTATGTGCTCTAAAATGGTGAAGCGTCATGTCATTATTCCCTTTCAAAACTGTCACCGAGAGATAACATAAGGTGGGATGGATACAGGATGAAATGAATGCAAGAAAAGTCTTTATATTTCAGATTTTCATTCATGAAAGGGACTTGGGTTGTGTTTGCAGTTGTTAGTCATCTCCAGACATGTAATTCAGAGCAGAATAATGAAGCACAATAGCTCTAAAGTGTCAAATTGTCTGCAACAATGGCATGCAACGATTTATTCATTTATTGTTGCGCGCCCAGTTAAGGATGATAAAAACCTTGTTTTTGTAAAAAAACAAAAAAAACAAACAAACAAACTTGTGCTTAGCATTGAGTGGAAATAAGTAAGAAGGTTAAACATGAATTTAGTTGGAGAGGAAAAACAGTGCAATAAAAGTGTGGAGGAAAGGTAATAAAGAAAGAGAGGAAACAAGAAAGGGAGGTAGAGACTTGGGGGGAGGATGAAAGGAGGGCAGAATAAGGGAAAGTAATGTTAATAAAGAAAGTGCCTGTGTATGTTAATGATTTTTTTGTGACTTATCCAATATACAGTAGGTTGAAGAGATCACGAAAAGGAATCAGGGTGAGGGTAGGAGTAGGAGAGGAAGGGGAAGAACTTAAACCATAAATGATGTAAGGACAGAAAGTAGACTGTGGGACTGAAAGAACAGCAAAAATATCTAGAAAGGTTTGTTAGAAAGTGGCCAAAGTGGAGGGAGAAATGAGACAGTAGGAAACTTTAAAAGGATGGTGGAAGATGCATGGATGAGGCAATGGAAGAGATGAGTTAAAGGAAGAGGGACAGTAAACGTTCCACTTATTTGAAGCTGCAACTACAGTACAGGAAAATCATCAGCCTGTAAATTACATTAAGTGTGGTGCATGTTTGGCACAGTAGCCACCATTCAAAACACAGAACATTATAACATGTGGGCGGCGGATACAGCAGTAATAACTCACTTTAGAATCCAAAGTGTTGGTCAAATTATAATATCATAGATGGAAAGGGGAGACATGCATGGCCATTAAATGATGATGTAAATATGGTGAATGAAAAAAGAAAAAGGAAGAAATGGGAGAGAAGAACTAACTGAGGGGGCATTTACAGGACAAGGGAGAGACCAAGAAAAGAGGAGGCGATGTGTAGACATGAGACAAGACGGAGGATGGAACGAGCAGAGGTAGGAAAGAATAAAGGGAAGGAAATAAAAGAGCTAGAGAATGCATTTCCTGAAGGAAATACGGATGAATGCTGAAAGCTGGAAGCTGAATGAGCTGAATAAATTGTTGAAACAATGCTAAATTAAGTGAAGAAATTGCTGAATCAATTTGGAAAAAGATGAAATAATATCTGAAGAGTAAAATTAAAACATGTAAGAAGGAGGTTGTATGAAATGGTTGGAAATTACTTGAATTGTTGAAGATCGGTATGAAGAAATTGAAAGGCTGGAGTCTACTCAGATTTATTTAAAACTGACAACTTGGGGGTGGTGCGTGGCGCAGTGGGTAGAGCGGCCGCCCCATGTAGAGGCTACAGTCCTCGCCGCAGGCGTCCCCGGTTCGAATCCCGCGTCGGGCAGACCTTTCCTGCGTGTCATTCCCCCTCTCTCTGCCTCCCCATTTCCTGTCTATCTCTACTGTCATCACTATCAAATAAAGGCAAAAAGCTGAAAAATATACTTTAAAAAAAACCCAAAAAAACTGACAACTTGAAAACATTGTTGAACCATTATTAATAGATGAAACAATATCTGAACAGTAAAAGTAGAACATGTGAGACGTAGGGTGTATGGAATGGTTGGAAATTACTTGAATTGGTGAAGAATAGTATGAAGAAATTGAAAAGCTGAAGTCTACTCAAATATGTTAAAAACTGCCAGCTTGAAAACATTGTTGAACGATAACTAATATAAATGAAGAAATATCTGAAGAGTAGAACTTGTAAGCAGGAGACTGAATGACATGAAATAGATGAAAATACCTAAATTGTTTATCATAAGGGTTAAAATATACATACATTTCTAAATAAAAAATGTGAAACGGCATTAAATGATTATGTAAATATGGTGAATGAAAAAAGAAAAAGGAAGAAATGGGAGAGAAGAACTAACTGAGGGGATATTTACAGGACAGAGACCAAGAAAAGAGGAGGCGATGTGTAGACATGAGACAAGACGGAGGATGGAACGAACAGAGCTAGGAAAGAATAAAGGGAAGGAAATACAGGAATTAAAGTTAGCCTAAAGGCTGACAAAGCAAGTTAACAAAAAGGAATGGGTGTTTTTTTTAGGGAAAGAGTGAGGAAGAAGTAAGAAGTAAGGAAAGGAGACGCACAAACACACTAGTCAATATGACTATTGTGTTGTGGTAGGAATCTGAGTTGCCGCATTATCAGTCACCACACATACACGTTCTTTCAGTCTTCATTCACTCGCAACCCACACACACCTGACTACATAATATAGTACAAGGTGTTTAGCATTTCCATCAGTGTCATAATGTGCAAACTCACACACACCCACACACACAAATCTCTGCCGGTGCCTTGATATAAACAGGCTGTTGATAGATGTAAGATGGGGAGAGAGAGAAAATACAGGGACACTGAAAGTTGAGAGGGAGGGGAAAGTGCATCAAAGGAATTGAGAATAATTGTAGGTGAAAGGAAGATCGATATGCGATGAAAGGATGATAAAGAATGGATTCTGTTCCTCTTTTTTTGCTCTGGCTTTCATTTGTCATCTGGTGGCTTCATGAATATGCTAATCTGCCTTTGTTTGCCACCTTGATGGAGAGGGACTGGTGGGAGGGAAGAGGAAGAGGAGAGGGTGAGAAAGGTATTTGACAAAGGTGAGGCAGTCACCTCAACATCTGCTTCACTGTGTTTTTGTGGGCTAGAATAACAGGAGCAAGAGAAACTCGAGTTTGGAGTAGTGGTCTTGAGACTGCAAGGTCACCAAGTTGAAGTCCCTGCAGGTCAGGAGGATATTAGCAGAGATTGAACCATTTGTATTGTTGCTCCAGGTCAAGTGCTGCTCAAGTCCCCGAGTTTCCTGTTTTTGCTTCTTCTTATTTGAGACAAACATGTAAATTGGTAGTTATACATGATTGAAGCAACTTGAAACTGATACACCAACCATGTATAGTACACGTCTTTGTTTTGTGACACCTCACGATGACTGAGTCCTCTTAGAAACCTAATTTTCTCCTGCACCACTATAATGATATCTGTAGCTCTCTAAAACCACTGCTATAAGTACTGTTGCTAGAACAGCAATGTGAAATGTGCCTCCCGTCCACATTCAGTAAGGGATGTGAAGGATACTGTATGTCTTGAAATGTTTCTCTGTATAGTCCTATATGTTTTTTCTCTTGTGTATTTCTTGTACTTGATCTTGAATGTTATCTAGTCGCTAAAAGTAACTAAATCAGGGTGTACCAGGTTTTATTATACTTTAATTGTTTCAATAGTCTCAGGTTTCACCCTGTGGTACAAGATGTGGCCCTGGAACATGTATGGATCCACCCACTGTTTGACTCTACAAATAGAGCACAGGTGTGTGATTTGCCCCTTAAGACAGACTGAAGATGGCTGTGTAGGCCGAAACGTTTTTGTCTTACTTATTTTTGTTTCTTTATTTTATTTTATCACCATGGTTGCAGTTTTTTGTTGTTTGATGGACCATTAAATCTTTGTTGCATCCGTTAATCTCTGGTGGACATTGCCATTTGTGATCAGTGTTGCTCACATTCAGTAACCAACAGGTATGGAGCACTTCAGATGGACATTGAGTATTTGACATCAGTAATTTCTTGATTTGATCACAGGGAACACAAGATGTTTACTCTTTAATTTTAAAGAAATGTTATTTTGATTTGGGCACGGTGGTCAAGTGGTTAGCTTGTACATCAAAAATGTTGCGAGTTTGATCCCCAGGCCTGGGTTCTTTATGTGTGTTGTCACGACCTGGCTCATGGTCGGACAAATAAAAGGAACTACGCAGGTAAAAGTAACAAAATGATAATTTATTTCCCAACAAAAGGGACCAAAATGATGGCAAAGCAAACAAAGGGAACACAAAAGAAAACGAGGGGCTGCGGCACACAGCTCTCCCTCCGGAGCCAGGCGATGTCAGGAAGAGACTGAGGCAGGAGGAAGGACCAGCTTAACACAGGTTGGGAATCGGCCACGCCCACCAGCTCATCACCTGCAGCTTGACAAGGCAGAGACAACCATACACGCACACACAGGCATACACAGGCAGGAGGCCGTCACAGTGTTGTTTGCATGTTCTCTCTGTAATGTACCTGTGTGGGTTCTCCCCAGGTTCTCCTGCTTCATCCCGTAGTCCAAAGTGTCCATAGGTATAAAAGTGAGTGTTGACTGGAGACCTATCCAGGGTGTACCCCTCCCTTGTCCTGTGTCATCTGGGATCAGCTCCCTGCAGTATACTGTAGTCATAATATGATTCATTTGCCCAGTTAAGGGCATCACATCAATCTGTAAACACAATGAAGACAATAGGAGATAATGCCCCTACTCTTCATTCACCTGTTTACTTTAAGTGGATTTTGACTTAAATGGGACAGCAAAGATTACATTTTCATCTTCATTGCTTCACACTTCACGAGCCCAAACAATTTGTGACAGCCTACATTATAACAGCACGAACAGGCTGCCTCATTTCAAAGACTCCCTTAAATGTGGCTAAGAAATGTGGCCTTATTTTCCTGTCCAACTGATGGATCCTTTGTGGCCCAACCTATCCCAGGACTCATTGTGAACTGGTAATGAAAATAATACAGCAGCAAACACCAATAGAGAACCTGAGGATTACACTTCTAAATCAAAAGTGTTGGGTTTCAGTTCAGCTGAACAGGTAGTTAGGGACTTTAAACCTCAAGTTTTTGGAAATACAAAGTTAAGTATTGCCCAGGTTGCTAGGTGACAGGAGCAGTGGTTTCTGACACAACTGCAAAGCGTGGACAGATCTAGTGAAAAGAGGAAATCCTCTGAAAACCAGACCGTCCACCTTCTGTTCAGCATTCACAATGTTTGGGAGACAGCTCATGTCTCCAGCGCTGCAATGTTAAATTAGTGCGCTTTTATTTTGGAGTTCACGTGTGAGATGGAAACTGTTACTATGACTCAGGGAGCCTAAACGGTTTGGTCAGACGTCAAAGAGCAATGGACTTCCATGGGGAAATGATCCAGCACAACTAAACCACAAATCAAATATTTCAGCTGTGTCTGGGTTATTGAATGATTAATTCAACACTGTTTTAAATAATGAACCTGCAACTCTAACGACAGAGGCCGGAGACGTTTTCTTTTATAGAAATATTTTTCACAATCAGAATCAACTCTTCTCCAGAAATGAGTTCAGTAGCAGCTGTGGTGAAAAAAAGGAGCCCTCACTGTTTTGTACACTGTGATCTCTGTGTCTCCATCACTGTCTAATTATTTCTCCTGCTGTCTCCCCTCGCTCCCTCTCTCTTCTTCAAACTCTCACTCTCTCTGTGGGATAAGGATCCTGCAGAGCCAGAATTGAATTTTTATTAAGTAGAAATCCCCTTTGAAAATCTACCTAACCAAGACCACTATGTGTGTGAAAGTGTGTGTGTGTGTGTGTGTGTGGTGGAGAAAGACTGAAAGGATTAATGATTGGAGTGTGATTGAAGCTTTATGAGGTTGGATTTTCCAGCCTGCAGTGCCTACACTATCTGGAGTGTCTGTGTCGGGCTTGACATATGTCACTAGTTTACATCTCAGGAGATCATAAAGTTTATGTTTGTTTTTAAATCATATAATACTGGATTCTGCAGATTTTGCAGAAGATTTTCAGTTGATATTTTTTCCTGTGTTTTTCTTTCCTTCGAGATCTCAATACCTTTACCCAGGTTTCCCATAAGACACAGCAGCGGCAGTAGTTTTGTATAAGTATCGGAATATATCCTCTGCTGCATTCAGGACTGTAACATATTCTGATATACCGGTATTTGTGTGCACTTACTCATTTGTATAATCCCCTGATAATTCTCCACTTCCCCGGAGAGTTTCTTTAAATTCTGAATTCTTGACTTTTTCCTCGGTTAAATTCAGACCTGCAGCTATACCGATCATCACGACGCACTGACTGAGACACAATCAATTATTCATTGAGGAAGGCGTTTCGTTTACCATATGAGTTTTAATTTGTAACACTACCACATCCTCGTCCAATTTTAATGACTTCACAAATTCATTGTGGATTATGCATATAGCTCTGGAAACTATGTTCGCCTACAGTTAATTTCACAAAGAACTCTGTGTGTGTTCATAAAACTCCAGTGCATGTTCGAAGTAAGTGTGTAGCAGAGAATAAAATGAGCAGATGAGAGCGGTCTCCATTTCACTAACAACAGCACAGCTCTTGTTGTATCCCGTCTTCTTCTGTCTCTATGCATTCATTCATTATGTGTATGACTTTGTGTGTATTTGGTCTCCAGGGGCAACACCTTTTTTTTTTGACCCCACTTAATATTTTCACACCTTTAACAGCTGTGGGAGCAGGAGCAAAAGGACAGAAGCCAAAGAGGGATCTTAAGTGGAATAGACTTTTCTATCACTTCTAGATGTGTAATGGAGGTCAAGAGGTCACTCCTCTGCTACAATAGGCAGCACTGCTCACTGCTTAGTTGACTTAAAAGGTTGTATTGTCACCTCAGGACAGTGAAACGCAGCTAGTATGGGCACAACTTTGAAGGACAGTAATACTCACAAAGTTGATGCTCCAATTGGTTTACTGAAAAAGGAGAATTTCAGCATTTTTTCTTTTATTCAACTGAGGTCTTATTATAATGGCCCTTCTAATTAAGGCTCTGAACCTGTTGGGAAAGACACAGTTTTGCTAATTAGTTGGAGCAAGAACCTTCCAGCTTTGAACAGTAGTGACATCAGAAAGAACACCTGTTACTGAAGTGAATGTTGAAACCATTCCCTTAACAATGATCGCTATTTTGTCTGGTGATCTACAGTATCAAATGTAAATAAAAGTATTTGCATTGTGCAATGTTCCACTGTCAGTATTATTATTTTATGCATTTATGCACATTTTCACACTAAACTAAAACAAGACAGTAAATTGGGTGTAAGAGTAAATATGTCATTGTTGGTGTATACTTCCATACTCACAGTTTATATTCTTAGTGCATTCACACTGATGAATATGGCAAAATGCAGTGTACTGTTGCACTCAAATCAGAAAAAAATTGAATGTAAAGCAATTTTTTTGTGCTCGGAGGCAGAAGGGGACCTCAATGTAGTTTCAAACTTGTAAAAAGTTTCTGAGGAAGGACGCGTTGTTAGCACTAATAGTAGCTCACTGTCCATGTCCATTGAGGGCAGAAGGACATTAGGGCTCTATTTTCGTGAACTGGCGCAGGCGCAGCGTATCAGCCCTGCGCTTCGCCTCCGCTTCGCCAACGAGGCGTGTCCAGGAGCAGTTTGCAATTTTCCTTCGAAGCGCAGCGGGGCGCATCCCGCCTACTTCCCTCCCACCGGCGCAAATGGCATAGAGAGAGGAGAGAAGGCGTGGAGTGGGTTTGACACAGCCGAGTCAGATCTTCACCAATCAAATGAGCTCCTCTCCTCGCCTTTAAAGGGCCCATATTATGCAAAATCCACTTTCTACAGGTTTTGTAGTGGTCCTATGTGTTCCCGTGGCCTTTCTATGACGCCTGGAGGTGGAAAAAGTCTGTTCACTCCCTTAATTGATTTCTACACTTTTTTGAGATCATGGGCCCTAGTTTGGTGGCGCAGTGCAGGTGGCGCAAGGTAACGCAGCCGGTCTAATGCAAGTTTCGACCAGCGCAGCCTAGTGCAAAGTCAGATTGGAAGATTGGCAGATCGCGCTGCGCTGAGATAGGCGTGGCCGCGCAGCAGGGGGAGGCGTCACAGATTCAGCTTGGTGCAGAGGAAGTTTCGTGCGAAAATGTCCCGCCGAGGCTGCGCTGAAAGCTCGCCACCTCCAACCAGGTCTACTCTCAGCGCAGGGCGGAGCGCAGCAGGTGCAGTGGAAGTTTGGCTGACTGACAGTGCACACACGTCACCAAGACCTCACAGTCAGATCTCCACAGTTCTAGGCACATTACAATGCAATAAATATCCACAATAACCTATTTAATGCAACTAACGGAATCAACACGTGGATTTATATCTATATAGATTGTCCCGTCACATCTGACGTCAGATCAAAGCAGAGATCAAAGGTTGTCGGCAGCGTAATGGAAACTCCACCTGAATTAACACAGCAGGGACGAACTGGCACTGAAAAGCAGCTGCGGATGTCCCAAGCAGGACTGTGAGGGTGGATGACTGCATTTTGCTGCCGTGTTGAGATACGCACTCTGCCCTTGTGATGATCGCTTTATTCATTTATTTACTTATTAATTCATTAGCGCGAGCGACCGCATCACGCAGCCGTATTGAAAAACAAAACACAAATCATCATCTCTCTTAGTCCACCACAACAGCCTCGGTATCAGATAGTCAGTATATAGCCTACTACAGTATACTCAGCATCTCTATCACAGAAAAAAAAGGAAAAAAAAGAGACGGACAGAGAGAGAGAGAGAGAGAGAGCGTCCTTTACGCTGATTTCATTCCGCATGGTGTTTGTTTATGTTGTGATTAGTGTAGGCTACACCTCTCATCTTGCTTACACAGGGTTTGAATAAATGTGAGTTTCTTTATTAGTTTATTAGTTGTTGTTTCTTACACTGGGCACCGGTTCTCAGTGTATCAGATCAATCCTGGTTAAGTATATTAGTAAACTCATTATTGGTCACTCTGAGCTCGGACCTCCGGACCGCACAGCTGTTTCCTCCTGGGAGAGGTTCGGCCTCTGGCGTCGCTGTCTCCTCCGTCCATGTCCAAGTATAAAATGACAAACTTGCAGCGCGCATCGCCCTACCGCGCAGTTAAAGGTGAGGAGAGGAGCTCATTTGATTGGTGAAGATCTGACTCGGCTGTGTCAAACCCACTCCACGCCTTTCTCTCCTCCTCCTGTCTCCCTCCCGCCCTGTCTCCTCCCTCTTCACCGTTTGCGCCGGTAGGAGGGACGAGGGGAGGGCTTGCGCTGGTCTGAGATGAACACACATGCTGTCTTTGTCTGCATCGGATCAAATGTCATTCTGTCCCTTCGTCCGTCCAGCTCTCTGTCCACTCTCTCCATGGCGGAAACGATTACCACGCGCAAAACCCTCATTTACATATTGCGGTTTGCACGTGTTTTCATTTAGCGGGTTACTCTTAGTAGATCACCTGTTTTGCGTGCACTAACCAAACTCGCAATATTATAGCGGGTGCAAACAATATAGCGCCCGCTATCTGGGATCTTAGTAAATCCGGCCCTAGGAATACTATATGGTAGGACAACTTAGAACCATGTGAAATAGTTGAAAAACAGTATAATATGGGACCTTTAAATCCGCCGCGCGCGCGAGGAGCACGTTTGATTTCACCGTGGAAGAGGGAGGCAATTGACTTGGTGCGCACACGTCACCAAGACCTCACAGGCAGGTTTCCACAGTTCCAGGCACATTTAAATGGAATTAATAATCACAATAACCCCTATTTATTGTAACTTATCTGAATCAGCACATACACGTTTATCTATATCGATTGTCCCGTCACACTGATGACAGATCAAAGGCTGTCGGCATGCGTAATGGAAACTCAGCCTGACTGAATTAACACAGATGAAAGATGAGGATGGATTACTGCTGTGTTGACACTACACACTGTGCCGTTGCAATGATCTGCTATATTTATTTATTTACTTATTGATTTATTGAGCCGCATCGTCACGCGACCATAATAAATAACACTGAAAACAAATAAACTATCATCTCTCACAGCAAGTGAGACGGGAGGAAACTGATGTTCTGGTCCGGTCCAAGCTGGCAGTGTCCGGTCGCGCGAACAGACCTCACGGGCTGATGATGCAAAAGTAGTCTGGGAGGGAGGAGGTTATGATGTTATCCAGGTTTGCTCTGACATATTGAGAGCTGTTGCCCAGTAAAAAAAAACAAAAAAACAAAACACACACACACCTTTCCATTAATAAAGACACTCATATTTAGTAACCCACTATTTAAACCCGTGTGCACAGATCACAACATAAACAAACAGCTGTGCGTAAAGGAGGCATCACGGAGCGTCTCTCTTTTTCTTTTTCTTTTTCTAACCCTAACCCTAACCCATGGGAGATGTGAATATCTGCTCACTATCTGATGCCGAGGCTGATGGTGGTTTGCTGTGAGAGATGATAGTTTATTTGTTTTCAGTTTTATTTGTTATGGTCGCGTGACGATGCGGCCGCTGCCCTCTAATAAATCAATAAGTAAATAAATAAATAGAGCGGATCATCGCAACGGGTTAGGGAGCCAATCACAGAACACACCCTAACCCTAACCCTAACCCCCTAACCCTAACCCTAACCCTACTATTATACTATATGTATACTATATGTGACTAAAACATATTAATAGTTCCTATTATCCTAGGTTGGTTACAGCCTGTGCCCGTGCTTGCTGCTTCAATAATTTGAAGCAGCATTTACCTTCCTCAAAACCTAACCCTGTGTAGTGTCAACACCTGCTCTTGGGACATCCACGGCTGCTTTTTTGTCCCAGTCCCTCCCTGGTTTCATCTGTGTTAATTCAGTCAGGCTGAGTTTCCATTACGCATGCCGACAGCCTTTGATCTGTCATCAGTGTGACGGGACAATCGATATAGATATAGGTGTATGTGCTGATAAATAGGGGTTATTGTGATTATTATTATTATTATTATTATTATTAATTGCATTTAAATGTGCCTGGAACTGTGGAAACCTGCCTGTGAGGTCTTGGTGACGTGGGCGCACTGCGCGCTGGGCAGTCAAAATACCAGTCCGCTGGCTGCGCTTCGCCTTGCACTGAGAGTAGACCAGGTTGGAGCTGGCGAGCTTTCGGTGCACTCTCCGCGCAGTCTATCGGCAACAAATTGTCACTGTGCCAAGGTGAATCTGTCGACACCTCCCCCTGCTGCGCGACCACTCCCATCTCGGCGCACAGCAGTCTGCCAATTTACCGAATCCGCTGCACACGTTGTTGCACTGGAGGAAAATGCCACTGCGCCAGGGCTCGCCTCGCTGCACCCCCTGAGTTGCGCCAGGAAAATAGGGCCCTAAATGTTAATTTTCAAGTGAACAACTGTCACATTACTTACCCTGTGCTACACCAGTGAGTATAGTGTGTACACACTACAGTGTACTACATGTGAGTGTACTGGTTCAGTATGATTTCCACCACAGCTTAGCCTTTATTGAATTTTCTTGGAATTAACAAAACACAGGTAATCTGCATGTAAACAAAGCAACAAGTGCTCATGAGTAAGTAGCTACTTTCCCTGGAGGTACAGTAGTTCTACATGCAGTTAGCTACAGCAGCTAATCAACGGTGTGACAGAGTCACAGACAAGGTGAATTAATTCATGTAGCTTTGTTTATTGGTGCTGTTTGCCTTTAGGAAAACAAGCAGCTATACTGGGGCTGCTTGTCATTCCCGAGACCTGCACTTCTATGATGGCAAATGCATTGTCAGCATGTTCTCCCATCAAAATGGGCCTGTTATGAAAATAATACCTGGCTGAAAAGTATTTTCATTGAAATAAAACATAATGATGATCACTTTGGAGAACGTCCCTCAAGCAGAGAAGCTGCATGTAGGAACCAATACTAAACTCAATCATATCAAAATAAAATACTTAGGGACTGTTCGTTATTTATCATCAGTGCCACCGGAGGGATTCACAGGACTTTTTTTTTTTTTTACATGACCCCCCTGTCGGAGTCAGTAAATTTTAACATGACCCTGCATTAAGCCTTATCAAAAGATACATGACCCCCCCCCCCCCCAGCCATCAAGTAGCCTACGTGACATCGTATCACGTAGCGCGTGACACTACATTATTTCATTTTGACAACCATGTGTGCAACACCTCATCAATCCATGCCATTTATCAGCTGTTATTAAAACCCAACTCATCAATAACAGAATCGCGATTTTGGACCAGCTCACATTACACAACAAGCCATTACAATTAATCCACACTCCAACCGAAGCAACAATAATGTGAACCGTACTCAACAACAACGTATTATTACAAGGTTTACGACAGATATGACAGACAACCGTGTGTGTGTGTGTGTGTGTGTGTGTGTGTGTAAGAAAGAGAGGGAAAGAGAGAGAGAGAAAGTACGTAAAACCAGCTAACTGTTAGCTACCGTAGCTCAGGCGTCGGTCTCCCGTCAGGTAAAAGCTGCCGTTTATTCCTCAAATGTAGTTCATGAAGTTGTCTCTGGTACAGTTATCCATCACTGCAGTTGAATTAGCCGCTAAACTGCTGGACGCTAAACCGGGGGGGGGGGCGTCTGTTTGTTTACAATTCACAAAAGCAACGTGAACGTACGTGCTGCTCAGACTATGTAGAGTTACGCAATGAGGCAGGCAGGCAGCGTAGCCTCTGTACGGTAACGGTACTGAAGTTAAACTCACTCACCCATAAAAGACGTGCTAAGCCGCAGGCAGAACCCTTATTGAGTTCTTGGCGAAGCGGTTAGCATCGTCGCCTGCCGTGCGGGAGACCCGGGTTCGAAACCAACTCAGGGCAGATCAGGCCAACATAAAATAACGTTGTGATTCGGGGGCCGTTGCTCTCATTGTCATCAGTGCTTGCAGCTTTGAAATGTCCCGTTTTTGTTTTGTTTTTGTTTTCTGCGGGCATTGCAGTGTCCTCCAGACAAAATGTTTAATGACCCCCCCTCACTGACCTTTTTTTTTTAGTGGACCCACCCCTCAACAAAGAATATTATGACATGACCCCCCCCCATTTTCCTCCGGTGGCCCATTCCATAAATAACGAACGGTCCCTTATTGACATGTACAGAACTATAAAGCGTAAACGTACAACAAGACAAACAAGAATTTAGCAAATATACTATAAATATTCTGGCTCTTAGATGTTTGTCATAACAGGTCTAATTAAATTAATGATACATTAAAAAAAAAAAAAGCTATCACCAAAGAACTCCAAGTATCTCTCCAAACTACCTACTCAACTGGGAATGAAGCAAAATACAAACAAAACCACATCCACAATTAAAATGGTCCCCTTACTTGAAGGCCTACAGCTGGTTAAACCACAAACGACATGAACTCAATCTAATCTTCCATGCAATCCTTCTTTTTAGTCTTCTGTTAACCATCGGCATGAAGCTGGAGAAGTAGAACACTCCTGGAAGTTTTGGGGCCCTCGAGTAACAGCTGTCACTCAGCCATCACCTGCCACCCAGTTCTGTCATCAAACCCCCCCCACACACACACACACACGCACACATGCACAGGCTACCACCACTGAGACCAAGACTATTAGCACTCCTAACCTCTTGTGGGCTCACTTGCGTTTTCTTTCATTTATCCTTTATTTTACTTTTCCTCCTGATTCTTGTTTCTTTATTCAGCTCACAGCCCAACCACACCACCCCAAAGGCAAAACCATCTGCTCATTCCTATCATCATTTTTATTCCTCTGTTTGTCCTTACTTGCAGTGGTGGCTGGTGATTATTTACCCGAGCTGGGTTATAAGCAACACACATAGCCTAATCGTTGTAATGTCTCCTCTGGCCTCAGTTACGGTCAGCTAAACCCTAAGGCAAAAATGCAACAACTGACACTGAGAGGGCTGGGTCTGACTCTGTGGACAACTTCTGTGGTAGCAGTAGCATTACTCAGCATAAGATGTATGTCTACATAATATGCACTTTTTGTAAACGTTGCTATTGCTACATAGCTAGCATTAGCATTAACAGTTAATTAAATAACATTCGACTTCCTTTTTTCACCAACGCTTGTCTTCAACAGGGGAATGTAATGCCAGTGTTACTTTGTGTCAGTTAGCATGCTAACCAGTTAGCCCCGGCCCCTTTCATCACTTCCCATCTCATTCTCTCTACCTCTACCTCTGTTTTAGTATCAATTAGAATTATTACAACTTTTTTTGTTTTGGTTCACCCTCTCAATTTTAAGCAGAGAAGCTCTGTTAAGGCCACTGTGTCATTACCTGTCCAATGTAGAGGAACTTTTAGCAGCTAAAGACCTAGAACAAAGGATAATGCTAAAAATTGTCAGGGGCCAAGAAAGAGACACAACTCAACTGAACGCTGACATTGCTTTGTGTTTGCTGAATTTGCTGATAACTAGCTGCTAACAATATATATATATATATATATATATATCCTATATGTATCTGATATAACCTGTTGCCTGTGTTGCTTAATTCTAATTTCCATAACCTTGAAGTTATTTGTTTGGTAGATCCATGTTATCCATTTGGCTCAGTAGGCTACAACAGTAGGCCTACCTACATTTTTCTCCCTTTCTCTTCTCTTTGGTATGTGTGATAGAAACAAGTATCAGAACCACTGCTGGTCTTGATGACAGCTGCTACAGTATGTATATTGAATAAGTTAAAATAATGTGCAGCTCAAACTCCTTCTCTCCTCTGCTATAAAACACTATAAGTCTGATCAGGTGACAGATCTTTCAACAGCACTGAATCTCATTCAGGGATAATGACTTCTCTGAGATGGTGTCATAAATTCAACAAAATTTGTATGTTTACATTGATGTGCTGATGATTTACCTATGTTAAGGAGCCACTCAGTGCTACTTTGGGAATAGGCCTATGTTTGTTCTTTACTAACCAAGAGCAGGTAGAGACTCAGGAACCTGCAATGTGAGAAACGCTATCAGCTCTGAATCTGTCGGTGACATTGAATTGAAAACAAGCCCCTCATGACTGGTCATTTAATTAACCTCGTGAAGCATATCTGCTGTAATCTCCAATCTAATTTCATCTGTTAATTTAAAACTGTTCTTAACGAGGCCAGCCCCCCAGCCAATCAAATGTCAGGTATAGAAGCATAAAGGACTTGGTTAATTAGAGCTGGTAGGAAATGTCCAAATATGGACAAAGAGCGAGGCTGGATTTCCTTTTATTACTTTCCTTGGAGAGTTATTAATTCTGTGGGAATCACCTCAGGTGCTGTGCGCTTGTGTGTGTGTTTCTGGGGATAAAACAAGTAGAGGAGGGGGAGTGATGGCTAAGATTAGAGATAAAGTTGGATATGGAGAGACAAAACAAAGACACAGAAAAAAGGGGAGAGGAAAATATTTAGTTTATTCAGAATAATCAAATGTCTCTTTCCAACTTTGTGGCAGCTTCATTTCCTGTCAGACAGGAAATTGAGCCTTAGCATATCCAGAAGTGATTCTCCATCTCATATTTATCAAACAATATTCAGTCTTATGGAGGATTGTACTGTCAAATATTATTAAAAATCTGCACAGGGCTCTCAGAGGATTTCGCATCACTCTAAAACATACAGTACTGAATGTGTCTTTACATCTATTGAAAAAGAAAATATTTATTATTAAAACTATGAGCGGTCGCCGGGCCACTTACCATTTCTGATATTCAGCATTTTTAGGATTGTCATGACGTTTTTTCTTTAAAAGTAATTGAGCTATGTCCTCCCCAAAGCACCATCTGATTAGTCATATGAGTAATCGATGCTGAAGGCAAACTAGCTCAAGCTAATGCAATCTAATATGACACTCCTGGGATAACTTCTCCTTCATCAAGGTGATCATTTTCATTTTTTTAAAAATTGTTATATGGCTGCTGTTTACCTGTAGGTGTTTCTGATATTAATCGATATAAAAAGGGTTGACAAAACAGCAGCTATTTTTGTGTTGCTATATCTGTTCCAAATATTGGTTGTTTGTCTTGTTGTGTTGTGTACTGTCCACCATAAAAAAACATTTCAGTTTCAGCTGACCCTTAGAAACTCTCAAATCAGTTGTTCCTGTTGAAAGTTCATATTATTCACTTTTTAATTACTTTTCAAGTTGTCAGAAATATTCAGTTGCTCTTGAGGAAAAACAGATTGTACTGGATTGATGCCATAGTGTTGGTTTGAGCAGTTTGTATATGCGTGAGCACATGAATATTTCAGCATATAAAATGAACTGACAGACTCAAGTCCTACAAAAAACACAGAGGGGCTCTGATGTGTGTTTGTCAATGGTTGACAGACTTGGAAACTGTGGTTGTTGGATTCAAAGACAAATGAGTTTGGTCCCTGCACACTCACACACACATTTACCCTGCAAAATGAGAAGAGGAGTAATGTAAAACTCTGAAAATGTCCTACATGAAGCTTAAATTGTGGCTCAGCCAGGATCTTGTAGAGGGCAACTGAGAGGGAGTGATGGACAATCCAGCATGAAATGAAGAACTACTTTATCTTTGTTTTCATTGACGTGGATACACGGCCATAGTCAGGACATGGCCACTGAGCTAAAGTCAGATGACAGGGAATCACTGTTGTCTGATGGACTCCAACAGAGTGGATATCCACAAGGACAATACTGTAGTAGTGACCAAAGACTGTGGAGCCTACCTGTAAGAGCATGACATGGCAGGCTACCTGTGAGAGTTGTACAGCAGCATCAGAGTTCAGCAAACACCACAGCTTGAGGGATTTTTCATCATAACTGGAAACTGCTGTGGTTGCTGGAGTTTCCCAGTCTAGATCATTTGATGTTTTCCTGTTTGATGTTGCACCAATGTCCTGAATCCAGATTAGCCTTCTCCTTCTGCTTCCAGGCTTTATGCTAAGCTAAGCTAATTGACTCAGAGCTCTGGCTCTTATGAGGGTGGTGTCAGTCTCCTTATGTTATGGCCCTTTTCCACTACACTCAGTACGTTTACATGACACTTGAAAAAACCGAATTATTGCCTTAATCCGACTATAACTGGACAACTGAAGTGCATGTAAACACCTTAGTCCGACTGAAATCGGAGTTGAGAACTCCGATTAAGACACCCAGATAATGCGATTGGAATTGGATTTTCTCCGTCATGTATACACCTTAGTCGGAGTATACCTGGACAATGCATGTGCGCATGCTCCACAACAGTAGAGACGGCACAAAGTGGAGCAGAGAAGCTGCCCGAACCCGGCAAAGTAAAGAAAAAACCCAACATCAGCGCCGATTCAATGCATTTCACACCGCGCAACCAGCAAGAGTGTTTTATTTAAAAAAAAAAAAAAAAAAAGAGAGAGAGAGAGAGAGAGGAAAAAGGAAGCCCGTATCCTATTCTCAGCGCGCATCCAGCCCAGACTGGCGCGTCTTATAAGTTGTTTATTTTCAGTTTTTTACCAGGTGACAGAAAAGTCAACAGGACAGGGGGCGTATTAACCCGCTGAAGCAACGGGTGACGCCGCATGAGGGGGCGGACCCATCAGTTATTCGGTTTTTTCAGTTGCATGTATATTGAGACAAGGACAGAAGTCCGACTTGACGCCAAAATCAAATTTTGAGCATAGCTCGATTAAGCTCTGCATGTAAACGTACTGACTGTTACAGCTCTACTCGACTTGGTCCTTTTCCAGGGGCGTCACTAGGTTTTAAGGACAGGGGGGGCTTAGCCCCCAGTAGATGCACAGGATGTGAGCGAATGTAGTGCGCAAGCACGAACTTTCACAATGGCCCAGAAAAAACACAATATTTAGAATTTAGAGTAAATTTAGAGTATTGAATCATGGGCTAGTTGAATCTAAGAATCCAACTACTTTTGAATTTTACTGTGTAAAAGTAGATGCTAAAAAAAGTGAACCTGAGTAATTTTTCAGGTGTTTGACTATCATGGATATGTCCAGGTGGACTGGAAAACTAATTATATTTCACTAGTAGCCTGTGTCATAATGGTTATACACTCCATCCAAATACAGCTGTTTTTGGCTCATTTTGATTTCACCCAGACCTCCTCACATTTTCCAATTCAAATAAGACCAGACAACAGAAATGAAGTGAGACTCCAACTGTAGCAGATATTTATGGTAAATAGTGCACATTTCACCCTAGAAACCCCTTCATCTTCTACACAACCAGGACCTTCACAAGAAATTTCAGATTTTTTTTTTTCTGAGCTGAAATAGACATTGGGGGGTTGTGCAAATGACTGACCCTGAGAATCATTTTAATTTGAATATTCTGCTTTTCTTAGTAGTTTTATTTGGACTAGGTTTAAAAATATATATATATTTATACCTAGCCTATATTGTTATCATGCTGTTTTTATATATTCCTGTGTCTTACCTGATCTTCTGCATATTCAGGGCATGTCTCTGTCTGGCCTCTCCATACAGCATTTCTCTCCCTGTCTGTCTGTGCTGCCTGCAGTGTCACCAGATATCATTAGTATTTTAAATTGATCCATTAAATAATCTGTTTTTACTGCTAAATGTTATTTTCTTTAACACAGCCAAGCTATAAAGTACCAGATGAATGTTACAGTAACACATTACACACATACACAGCACACACACACACACGAGACAGACAGAGAGAGAGAGAGAGAGAGAGAGAGAGAGAGAGGAACACACACAGGAGTGTTCAGGATCACTGTTTAAAAGTTTTCCCCACCAGAATCTAGCCGAACTTTGGAGCATTATTTAGCCCGTTTTCTGACAAGCTATCATGCCATGGTTGGTACCAACAGAAGCCTAGCATCTCCTGGTTTCATATAATATCTGTATCTTCGCTCTAGCTTTAAAACTGATCCGATTACAACGCAATTAATATTTCACATGAATTCAAATTTTATCGCGGTCATTTTGACAACACTGCTATTTAGAGATGTAGTAGCTTACTGTCTGATGCCTGCTAGTCCTCTTTTAGCCACAGGTGGACTGACTCTCTCCCTCTGTTGACATCGGAGCTCCTGCAGCCCGTCGTCGGAGGCTCGGAGCGGAGCTTCAAACAAGCCGCCGCTACATGGGCGCAACCAACTCACAGCTGGGAGGGGGGTGGTCACACACTCAACAAACTAATTAAATTAAACAAATCGGAAATAACAAGAGACAAATGCGGTGAGAGCTGGGGTTCTTAAAAGGAGAATATATGTCACATATATATAAAAAAAAAGTCACATAATAAAAGAACACCAAATTATTTGGGGGGGCTTAAGAATATTTTAGGGGGGCTTCAGCCCCCCTAAAATAGGCCTAATGACGCCACTGTCCTTTTCCATTACAGCTGAGTTATTCATAGTTCCTCCTCTGTGTGGCTACGGCCACGTCGTCTTGCTCTCTTTTATCGAACCTCTCGTCAGCTCCAAACACACTCGTCAGCAACTCGATTACAAACCACAGCAGTCATTTAACTCACGTAAAAGACTAAAAACAGTCTCAGTACAGCTCAATGCACTGTTACCAGTGTGCTTTTAAAATTCTCATGTAGGACATCACGCTTGCGACTCTTACCGTGACGACACTCTGGCCAATCAGTGGAAGGCACTCGGTTGACGTCACATAACCAAAAAAGTACCAAGTACCAGGTACTCAGTGCTAGTGGAAAAGCAAAAGAAAACGAGTAGAGCTGTGACGAGTCGAGCCGAGTCAAGCTTGTGTGAAAGGGCCATTAGTCTCAGCAAGCAGATGTGTATTTTCCAAAATCTCAAACTTCCTCTCCTTTAAGATGAAGACAATACAGTTAACCTGTCAACATGCAGTGTACGCAAAGTTTGGGTACACAGTATTTGATTGGTCTGTTATGGAAAACTTACACAGGAAGTGATGCAGTTTGCCTCTTACAGAGACTCACAATTCATTAACCAGTGAAAATGGCATTAGAGCACCAGGCACAGTATGAATGACAAAGAGGTTTGCAGGGAAGTGCAGCGCAGCAATGACCACATGGCAAAAAAAAAAAAAAACACTGAAAGCTAATTATTCCAAAGATCAGTATTGAAATCCCCAGAAATGTAGCTGGCACCAAGGATGGGATTTAGGAAGCACGTCACTGTCTCATTCACAGCTTTGCTAATAATAGCAAGGATTCAGAATTAAAATGGAATAATTTGTTAGAGGCAGGATGTCTGTAAATAGACAAAATGACAGAGTGAACAGCCTCCCAGGTTACAGCTGAGCTGCCCACTTACTGACACGTGGATGTGGATGTGTTTGGCCTGAGAGTGTGAACGTGTACGTCTATATCTGCCGATCTGGCCTTACTCTGTGTGTGTGTGTGTGTGTGTGTGTGTGTGTGTGTGTGTGTGTGTGTTTTCGCACGTGTGTGAGGCACCATCTGTGTTGCCGTGTGCAGCTGCGCTCCCTTGGAGCCCAAGACCCAAAACTCAGCTGTTACCAAGACAACCCCCATACCCCCCATACCTGGTCCACACACACACACACACACATACAGTGTTCAAAACCACCTAAAGGTCTTACATGAGCAGATGGACAGAGAAGTATCATATATTTGTAATGAAGTGTGTGTGTGTGTGTGTGTGTGTGAGAGAGAGAGAGAGAGAGAGGGAAACAGAGACAGAAACGGGGAGAGACAAGCAGATGGACAGACTGTGTTTCACTTGAGATTTCCGTCCCCTCTGCGGTAGTGTGCATGATCTGAAGATGATTTTGGTCTCTGCTGAATTTTCTGTTCGTTAGATCTCTTTCTCCACTGCCCACAGATATTTAATCAGCCATAAAAACATCTTCAATGTCCCTTTGGCCAGGCTCAGGATAACAATAATACTGCATCAGGCTTGCGGTAAATCAGTCTGTTAAAGATAGCACCGATCCTGCGTGTCCAAAAAATCTGAGACCACTAACCCATTCAGGTCTGGAAGTAAAATTCTCTTTCATTATCTACATAGACAGTGTTTGGTAACTGACAGGCGGAGCGCCTCAAAACCTTGGACTGAAATCTTTTCTGTCTGAATCATCAGTACCAAAGTTCAGCAACTATATTTGAAGATATTGGGATAGACAGTCAACAACTGTGTACATTAACAGTGTGAGGAAAGGGGACTTTTGGGGTGTTTTTGTAAGAAATATTTCCGGTTGTGTCTCCATTTTACCCTGCAGTGCAGGATACTTTCCATATGCGCATGTTCAAATTGTGAGAGTGGAGATGATTCATTGTACAGTGCCCTAAATACTCCCGCGGGGGAACAAATACGTTCTGACTTCCTGCTAACAATTACACAATGTAATGCATCATCCAGGATATTTGCATGTGCATGACAACTAACATGCAAGTGCATATTAATGTTGAGAATAAACAACTGATGGATGCAGGGGATGAACAACCAGTTTGAACTCTGCATTAATGCCTGTGGGGATGCACAGTTAATGTGGAGCCTCAACTCACACTGTGGGACACGGTGTTGATTTTTATGGATGAAGAATTATGTTATTTTTTCTGCTCCATCAAAGTGCTATGGCTCCTTTAGACTGAGGTCATGCAGTGCAATCAGCGTAAACCGTATATATACAGTACTTACTACATCCTCCATTAGAAACACCTGAACACCTGCTTATTCATGCAGTTATCAGCCAATCATGTGGCAGCGAAGCAATGCATAAAATCCAGTGGCTCGCCTCTCTTCACATATTCTTTATATATTGATGGCAGCAGAATGATCTGATGGCAATACTAATTTTATTTTAACACTAAAGCTCAGAAGCCAGACTAATTACACACTCCCTCAGGTGTGGCTTCACTGTAGCAGATCAAGGATAAAGATCTCCTCTGTTTGGTCACTGTATTCTAGGGTTGTATATCTCCACCACTGAGGCCGATTCGATACGCATCTCGATACGCTGCCACCGATACGATACATTAACGATACACTGAAGCTCTCGTCGATACGATGCGATACGATTCACTCCTGTTCGCGATACGATGCGATTCAAGAATGATTTGATAACGATATGACTTAATTACAAAGAGATTTGGTTCGAAGATGTATCCAGTTCGATACAGCTGTGATACGAGAGTTTCTTAGCCCACATCAGGTTTCTTACCTCAATACCACTATTCTGCTTAACTCTCTGTATCAATTTGAGGGATGTAGCCCATATTTTGTTAATTTTTATGGGGCAAACAACTCATATTTGTAAGGTATAATAGAGGTTTTTACTCAAAAATAAATGCAAGACTTATATTGAAATCCAGCTTAATCATCACCTATGGGCTTCTAGTCCTGTGTAGTGGTAAGTCTGTATTTTGGTCTTTTGCTATGTTTTAATAATAATAACTTTATTTATATAGCACAAGTTTACAAAGTGCTTCACAACACAACATAAAAGAGACAAGTCAAGGATGTTTTGTTGTGCATGGGACATTTCTGGTGGAGAGTCTGTGTTTTCTCTCCAGCCAGTGACAGAGCTCAGGTGAAGCACCGTGCAGCAGACTCAGAGTAGGAAAGCTACTATGTTAGCTCTGTCCCGGATGCTAACCGCTACCGCTAACTAGCGGTTAGCATCCGCGGCTGCCGCCGCTTCCCACCTCACTACAACTACAACTAGTTACAGCCGCTGACGGCCGAGTATTGACCCGTTGCTCCAGTGCTTCAGGTCGGACTGTTTACTTTTCTTGGCGGCTCTGACTACAGCTGCTGCTGCTGCTACCTGTCAATGGCAGGAGGCTGCACACGGTAGAGTGCCTATAGAGAGAGAGTGGCGACAACGGAAGTTCAAAATGCTGGCCGATCACGTGGTCCATGTAGCCTCAGAAAGTTCCCGGAAGTGCTTGGCGGGCAATTGAAAGCAATAGGAAAACCCCGATAATTGCTAAATAACGGTCAATAAATGCTTTGTTTTGCGGTATTTATATGCTTGTGTTAATTACTTTTAACTGTGTTAAGTTTACTTAACCCCTACAGTCATCAACAGCAATAAAATCGTAGCATTTTCTCTGTTTTTATCAAACTTTCAGACTTGAATGAGGCAAACTGACAGGTCACTGACAACATGTCTGGACTCACAACTGCATAATGATGTGTTCAAATAGGAAATCCATGCAAATGCTAAAATTTTATTTGAATTCATTGTAAATACACGTAATTCTATCACTATTTGTTAACTATTCTTCTTATTAGGCTATGCTTGTGTTGCTTTGAACTCTGTTAACTTGACTAAACCCTTACTGTTGTTGATAGCAATAAAACGGTAATATTTCCTCTTTTTTTTTTACTTTCAGACTTGGTTGAGGCAGAGTAACAAGTGACTATGATTTGACAATTGACTACACAACAGCATTATGATGATAACTCTAATAGAAAATCCATGGCAAATAAATTAAAGTTTAATTTTAATTCATTGCAAATATATGGAATTTTATCACTATTTGTTAACTGTATACTTATCCCAAACTTACTGTAGTGATGCATAATAAAACACAGAGTCATGTTTTACCCAGTGCACTTAATATCACAATAAATTCCTTAAAAACAGATCTACAGAAGTCAAACAGATCAGCATGTCAAGCTGTTTGCGTCCTTTCCGCTGTATTGTCCTTGAATATAGTCTTCACCATGGTATGCTGTGCTGCACGGGGATGCTCCAGTCGCTTGGAGAAAGGCCTGCACATGTATGGCTTCCCCAAACACAGGGACAGGAGAAAAGCATGGCTGGCTAAAGTCAGAAGGAGCAATTTAAACACCTAGATTTCAACAACAAAAAAATATGTGAGGTAATCATATTCAAACAATTTGCTCTTTCACACACTTTCAAATACCACGCCACTGGGAAGTTTAATATTTTTTTAATTAACAGAGCAGAACAGGAAAAAACAATGCAAGAAGAATCACAGAATCACAGCTCCTAAAACAGTAGCAACGACAACAGAGGGCAGAATCCATTGGGCTACATGTAATAAATGTCACCACCGACATGGGTAGCCCTAAGCAGGCCATGTGGAAATCCTTTGGGGTCGAATAAAACATAGGTGACACATCCAGCAACACCAGACAGGCATTTCTTCTTCATGGCTGTTGTCCCACATCTGGTGAAACAGTTAACACATAAGAGATGTTACATCCTTGTCATCATCACTCCTGAGCTATAAGATCTTTGGTCCTTACTCGTCAGTTCTCCTGACGTACAGCATCAATGTCTATGATTATTGATTAACTATTTATTGCTCTGGCCCATACATTCTTCATTTATAAAAATATATATTTCTAGTTATAGCTGACATAGTCAAAAAGGTGATCACTAGTCACTAGTTGCTGTTTATTTACGGGAGTCATAGTGGATGCTGCTGTGCTGGGGTGCATTACATTCAACAGTGTTCCTCTCCATTAAAATACTTGAAGGCAAAATATGAGCAACAATTGTTGAGATAATGCAGTCCAACACACAATGATCTCAACAAATAACATAAAGTACAATGAACACTACTTTTCTGATGTCAACAAAAACTGAACATGTATAAAATTTATGAAAGCAGAATTTATGGCACAGCTGGTATAGGCTACTGCACTGCATGATGTTGCACAGGTGTATCAAATAATATGACCAATAGTTTATATAATGTTTAGTATGATTACTTGAGAACATGCCATGGCTAGATGTGTATTTTAATCAGTCAGTGGTTTAACAAATAAATTAGCAAATCAGAACATTTTCCCATGTTTGAGACAGCAGTCCAGAATGTCCTCATATCATAAACTTCACCCATCTTTCCGCAGCCTCAATGATATTAATTTTATGTTTAACTGCAATCACACTCCCTATACATTAACCTCGCTACTAGTCTGACAATTGACAGCGTTGGATTAAGTTATATTTAGAGAACAGAATTACATTTAGCAGCCTGCTGCATGTGTTGCTATCGTTAGCCAGAGTGCTAGCCTAAACTTTTATCTGTTAATATTCTCTAAATATTCAAATCTAGACGGGGATAATCCGCCAACATACTTAATAACTCATGTCGATTTAATTCAGATGCACTACTGATATGAAAATGCCATTTTTTAAACATTTTACCTTGAACAAGTGCTGCTCCGACCAGCTGCTCCATTGGAATACATTGAGCGGCGGTTAGCTTATGCTAACTTCCGGGAACTTTTGAGGGGCTCCATGCGCCGCCATTGCTGTGAAAAAACTGAACCATTGCAGTGAACGGAGGTGGCGCCACTCTCTCTCTATAGGCACTCTAGCACACGGCTTCCGCAGTGGTGCGTTCAGGTTGCCTCGGAAAATGAAACGATCGATGTAACCAAGGAATTTGCCGATGTAGACAGCTAGAAGAGATGCACCGCAAATTCAACCATGAATTTTATCCGATGTGCCCTGAATCTACCGGTGCAGTCGCATCGCAAACGTTTATATCGGACCACCGATATGAATCGGTGAATCTCCACATCCCTACTGTATTCACATGCAGGTGTGGAAGTATCATCATAGATCATTGGTTTTAAAGGGATAGTTCACCCTAGAATGATATTTCGCTCATTATCTACTCACCCTCATGTTGACTAAGGGCTGGAAGAAGTTTCAGAGTCCTCCGTCCCTTCTCTGAGTTACAGGGGGTCTTAGCGTAGCAGTGCATTTCAAGGCAACGGTTGTAAAGGGACACCAGAGCTCTTCGTAAAAAAACACACACAAAAAAACATCCAAATACCTCCATGATGCTCGTATGTAATGTCCGTCTTGTGCTGAAGCCCCAAATTGCGTAATTGTCCCGAAAAAAATTAAATAAGTCCACATTCCAAGCATGTTTGTAGCATTAGCTCTGTGTCTGTTGTCCGGTCTTCCGCTGCCAGCGCGCATGCGCAAGGTTCGCACTGAGACCGACTCGAGTCTCAGTCTGGTTGCGCATGCGCGCTGGCAGCGGAAGACCGGACAACAGACACAGAGCTAATGCTACAAACATGCTTGGAATGTGGACTTATTTAATTTTTTTCGGGACAATTACGCAATTTGGGGCTTCAGCACAAGACGGACATTACATACGAGCATCATGGAGGTATTTGGATGTTTTTTTGTGTGTGTTTTTTTACGAAGAGCTCTGGTGTCCCTTTACAACCGTTGCCTTGAAATGCACTGCTACGCTAAGACCCCCTGTAACTCAGAGAAGGGACGGAGGACTCTGAGACTTCTTCCAGCCCTTAGTCAACATGAGGGTGAGTAGATAATGAGCGAAATATCATTCTAGGGTGAACTATCCCTTTAACATCCTCGATTAATGGTGTTTTTTATTCTTACATCATCACATTATATATTTTTAATATTATTACATCTGACAGTAGGTTTTTACTGTATGTTAAATACAAGTATATGCAACATGCAGGCATGTACTGTGTCCACCCTTTCCAATAAACAAACAGAAAAAAAAAAAAAACTTTCAAGCAATTATGCTTTTTGTGTCACCTCGTTTTTCTCAGCACCTCCCACATGTATCCAGCGGCCCCTGGAGGTCCCGACCTCGAGGTTGAGAACCACTGGTATGTGACAAGAGTTTTAAGCAAAAATTGATAATTGGTGCCCCTCAATTAGAGCCTGAGTACACTCCGGCTCCAGAGGAGCTGTCTGCACTTATTAAGACCACGGGTGTTTTTCCAAGCTTGTGCAGCTCTTGCAGAATGTTTTCTTTTTTTAAACTAAGCGCACAGAAGCAATATTTAAGTGGAAAGGATCAGTGCATTGGTTAAGTCCATGTCACTGGAGCATGATGCTGCTGCTGGAATTAAACAATGTGCGTATTCAAGCTTTGTCTGGCTGCAGCTAGCTGTCAGGAAGGGCTGGGTTCTCTGCTGCAACAACAGATGGCATGAGAAGAGCCGCACACAGAGAGACGGAGGCCTCGTCCCACAACAGACAACCTGCTATGTGGTGTAAACACGAAAATCAGCTGTGTCCCGTAGCATGAAGCTACATGCCTTTTTAGTCAGGCACCACGCTAACAGGGTGCGTGCACTGGTAGGGCTACGCTCTCTGGCACAAACTGTACTGTTTGTCTGTGCTTCCAAAGACACGCAGGGGGTAAATGTTAGATGAACCATTGGCAAGAAGAATGACAGTGGTCTGTGAGCAGCTGTGTGAGCCATCATCAGCACTGACATGTCATTGTTTGAAGTGCAGAAACACATCCATGGAGAAATAACACAGGAATGCAGCTCTTCTTCAGCTCAGTGCTTCAAGCTAAATGCTGCCATAGTCTAGCCTGGCTAACACCAGACCTCATCTCAGTGGAGATTGAGATTCGGTCTGGGAACCTCCCGTTCATTTTTTCATATTTGAGGTCTGGTTTACGAAAGCCCAGAGCTGTTTATTGGGTGCTACGAATGTCTCTCAAATGCGTACGTAGCTTATAGCCAGTCGTATCATACCTGATGACGTATGTAGAGCGACAGAAATCCGATGAGGAAAAAAATGCTAAATGCTAAACCTGCGGTCTAAACTACTTAAAACACTTTATAACGCTGCATCGAAAGGTAAAGCGTCTGCCACCATGTTGGATTGACAAACTATCAAAGTTGCTTTGGTGTGTCATCATCATCTTGCTGCCCTCTCCCCCGTTCTGTGATTGGCTCCCTCGTTGAGGGAAAAAGTGGGTCCATGGTTTCCAGGCTGACTTGCAGAGTGAATAAAATGGCGCACAAGGCAGCATGGGTACCAGGCTAGCCATAGTCATCATTTAGAAGTATTTGTTCATAGGATGTAGTATTTGATATTTATGGCCTGATTCATTCCCCCTGGGACCATCAACATGTCTGAAATGCATCCATAGTTACAGTCTGGACCACTGTAGTGGGCTGACTTGACCATGCAACAGACCTAGATTGTGTTTCCTAAAGCCTTGTATGGCTTAAAAATGGAAATGAATAAATAAAATCATGTGTATGAGCCCACCAATAGATCTACCAACTTTTTAACATATTTCAATAATTGTGATGAAATGGTTTCAGGTATAAAGCCACATGTTTATGTAGTTCATCACCTCAGAATAATACAGATGTGTGTATCCTGGCTTCTCGGATACAACAGGTTTGCAGAGACACGAGTATCTGATACTGTTTTGTACAATCGGGCCTGACAGCTACGAAAGGTTCCTTTCATCCCTCTCTGAGCATTAGATGTGTTTTTCTCTTAGGTCCTATTTGATACACTTCTTTGTCTCGTCCTTCTTTTTACCTCCTGAAGCCGACTGCACCTCAACCATGAACTCCATTATCCTCCCCAAAGCAAGTCAATTACCTCACATTATACAAACTGCTAAATTAATATCTCTCTTTAACTACTCTGAATGGAATCAGTGTGTAACGATCTCACTGCAGTTGATCTAGTAAGCTAATTAAAACGTATCCATCTGTACTGGAATGTAGTGGCTCCACTGACACCACTGGATTTCCAGGGGAAAAGGGATAATTCAATTCAATAACCTTTATTTAATGTTATTCTCGGTGACAAGTAGGCCAAGGTTTAATGAAGGGGCTGAATCACAGATGACATGAAATATAAAAATATATCACATCTAAGTCGGCAATTCCAAGTCTATTAACGAAGGTGCTTTTTTTTCATAAGCACTTGTCAAGTCAACTGATGCAAGGTTCTCTGTGTGTGTATGTGATTCATGTCCCTCATTAAGGATTGTCCTACTTCTTTCCCACAATCCTTCACCTGACTGTTATCTGCTTCAACATACAGATAGTGCTTGGTTTCTCATTTCCTGTGATTTCAAAAGTAATATGATTATTTTACCTGTTGACATTTGACAATATGTCATTTTAATGAAGACAGGACCCTAGTTTACTGGCTGTCCCTCAAACAGACAAAGGTATTTCCATATCCTAATAGTCCAGGTGAAAGGTTTCTATTACAGATAGAGAGAACGGGAGCAGGGCTGTTTTTTAATGCATTTAAGAAGAAAAAAAAAATTCTGTTTAGTTTAAAATGTAAAAGCCACTCCTTTATATGATATGACTGGATTGTTAATACAGATGCTTTGATGAGTAAACAGCACTTTACAGATGTAGGTCTCAAAGCTGACACTATTTTATTCACAGTTGGGTAGATGAGTTCAGAGGTCAAACACTTCCATCTTGGGGCTTAAGAGATGAATAATGGAGCTGGAAGGAAGAAAAAGATCATTTTAATTAATATTAATATTTTCTTTCCTTTAAACTTTTCTCTTTTTGGGGAAAAGTTGAGTAACTGCTTCATTTGGTCACAGTGACTTACTGAAAAGTGTTTGGTTTAACTGAAACATTGTCGGAATATTTTATAGGCTTCTTTGTCTGTAAAATGTTGAGCAGGAAACTGACTACAGCTGTCAAACAGATCTGATGGCGTAAAGATATGTTTCCTTTAAAACGTAGGGGAGTAAAACTAATATCGGTCATAAAGTGTAGCCTACAGTATCCCGGGAACCAACTGGTCGTGTGGCGTGAGCATGGCGCCTGTGGAACGTGGTGATTTTCATTCCAGCTCACATGTTAACAGATTAGAGAGGACACACTGGCTGTGTGAGACATGTGTGTTTGTCACACATCCCGGCCTCTCGCCAATTTTTCACACGTGCCGTGGCACGGCTCGCGGCACAGACCGACAGAGGGAATGGACCTGTTGATGTCATACCAACATCATGGCAGCAACATTACACAAACCTGGCGAGCTTCCATGCGTCTAGGCTTAAATCGAAATCTGGATCTGATACAGAAATGTAAAATATACGTGTACCTTTTTAGCCATTTCTGCAGTTGTGTAGAGACAACGTTACTTTGTTGTTGTTTTCTATCAAAAATACATAGACATGATGTGTAATGTAGTGACTCAATAGCAGAGACGCAGCCAGTCTGAACACACACATGTGAGTCTTTGGGGTAGCTCAGCAATAGGGTTGCAAAATTCCATGGGAATTAACGAGAATATATGGGAATTAACGGGAAAATATGGGAATAAATGGGAAAAAATATGTAATTTACAAAATTGAAGGACGGCCCTGAACAGGGAACTTAAATATAGTTGGGGAAAATATACTGTAGCATAATCTTGGCCAAAACCAGATTTAATCCAATATAGTTAAGTAATATTTTACTCACCATTCATATTTTTGTTGTTCAGTAAAATATTTGATTGTTCATACAAGAATTAAAACTTGATAAAGTTCTACTCACAAATAAATCTGTTGAAATGTCATGTTTTTTAATTGTATTATTTTGCATGGATGTCTGTATTTTTGTATTTATTTATTTGCACCATTACAAAAAAACAGAAATGAAACAAGAATAATAAGGTTAAAAACCTTATATGGGCTTATAAAAAGCACCTCCCCAAGAAATATACAAACATTCAGAAGAAAAATCAACAACAACAATGCTTATGACAAAACAAAATATTTACATTTATGTTTGGATATGATACAGTTTGTTTGTGACCCCCAATTTCCAGTTAATTCCCATAAATTCCCAATAATTCCCATGGAAAGTTTCCAATTTGGAATATTTCCAAAATTCCCCAGCTTAACTTTGCAACCCTACTCAGCAACATCACCACTACACTCACATTATGCAGCCAGCAAACAGGAGACAGGTTAGCTCATTGACTTATCAATACATCTCTTTAAAAGCAGCGGTTAGTAGTTTGACTCGTCTACATGGCAGTGAGCAGCCGTGAACAATGTGATCAGAGCTGTGTTTCACATCTATTGTGTTTCAGGTGGATGATCCTGGTCTCTGCTGTGCTGCTTTCAAACTCATCAGTATTTAGTTGATGTTGGTGCTAATAGCCGAAAGAAGAAAAAAAAAACCCAGACATGCAGGGTTTAAAAAAGGGCATGGAGAAAAGACAGTTAGACACAAAGAGATGGGAGAGAATCTGTTTTAGTGAATAGAAATGCCATGCAGGGAGAGAACAGATGAATCCAAAGAGTGACAAGTGGAACAGACTAATGATGTGAGTAGCTACAATAGTAAGAGGAGGAGAAGCTGAGAGGACTCTCTCTCTGTGTCTCTATGTATTTCCCAGCATCCTCTGCCCCTTCCCCTCACCGCTCAGGTAGCACGAACTTCACATCGCTTCCCCTCGGGATCATGTCATTGCAACAACTGACATCACTCAGAGCGAGTCAGGCTTCACTGATTACTGTGAAATTCATGTCATTTCACTTTGACTGTTTGTTTCACAGAATACATTTCTGAATGGTAATTTGGCAGAAAACGACACAAGATGTAATTCTTATGGATGGGTGTTGTACGACAGGTGTGTGTGTTTTGGAGCTGATTTCATTTTGTTAAATTCATGTTCATTGGATATTTGTTCAGCGACATTGAATTAATCCATCAGATGCCATTAATCAGTGTGTGGGATGTTTACAGCGTTGTACATTATTTCTTGATTGTCAAACTGTCAGGAGTTGTGTTGTTTGTCCTCCTATTAATAATAATAATATGTCTGAGTCCTTTGCTGCGAAATGCAAGCTAGTGCTGAAAATGCTAAAATCTTCTTTTGAGAAGTGTGTCAGTCTTAAAGGGATAGTTCAACATTTTGGCAAATTATGGCCTGTTGCCATAATCCCTATAGTCATAGCAGTAGGTTAATTACCTTTAATTATCTGTGCATGTTGTTTTGAGAACCGCAGGGCACACAATGGAGGTGAACGGTACACGTCCCCTGTCCTTCATCAAACTCATCAAATACACAATCCAACAACTCCAAAACTCGTTTTGAGGGACAGGGGACCTGTACCGTTCACCTCCATTGTGCTCACTGAGCAGCTCACGTCTCTGCCCCGCTGATCTCAAAACAACATGCACCGATTATTAAAAGTAATGAACCTACTGCTATGATTATAGGGATTATGGCAATGGGCGAATTTGCCAAAATGTTGAACTATCCCTTGAAGTACCCCTCTCACCGTAGCATCGTTTAGAGTGGAGCAGGCTCCCCATATAGTCCTCGCCGCAGCAGGCCCAGCTCAAATCCACCGGTGGCCCTTCTCTGCATGTCACTCCTCTGCTCTCTGCCTCCCTATTTCCTGTCTCTCTATAGCATCATATCAATTAAAAACATAAAAGCCCCCAAAAATACAATAAAAAAGGACCCCTCTCACATTTACATGTCAGTTATATATAAATTCTTACTTCAAAAATATGATGCAGCTTTAGACTTAACGTTTGGCTAAGGGTAACCATATGTCCTATGCTGTGATCTTTGTTTTTATGTCTGTTTATGTGCATGTATGTGGTTATGAAGAAGAATTTCTTTGAATTAATCAGTGTTCCCACACCTTTTTGAAAAATAATTTCAATGACTTCCCAGATCCAATTCCCTCAAATTCAAAGACCCAACTGGGCACAGTTTGAGACACAGATCAAGGTTAGTTACTGTTGCAACACTAACGGTTTTTATAATGAGAACTAGCCAGCTCTGTAAACTCACAGACAAAAGAGAGAGGGGCTTGAATGCAGAGAGAACATAGAAAAAAATATCAAGGAACTTCATTTTCTACAGATATTACAAATTCAAGCACTTCCAAATATCCTTGTCTGGTTATGTTAATTTTATTTTATTTCTTAAATTAACTAACCTTCAGTATATGGAGGTTAATTTCATTCATTTGAGAGTTAAAATGAAATCTGAAGTGACATCACATCTACACCAGCCATGTTTGCCTCATTTGTTTTAATCCAGGCTGATAAGAACAGATCAAATATAGAGAAACTGCAGCTGCGGACTTCTTGCAGCGTGAATGTGTTCTGCAGCGGCAGCGACAAGGAAACACAAGGCTTCGCTGGCGGAGGGAAACAGATGTTGATGTCTGATAACCAGCAGTTTCCTCATGCTTGGATAGCAGCGTTAGAAAATGAACTAAGGGCAAAGCACGGTCTGGACTGATGCTCACATTCAGCTGCTTCTTTATGTGCATGTACGTGTTATGAATGTGTGAGAGGCGGCATTAAAGAGCAGAGACAAGTCTCTCAGGCTGAAGCTAAATTACAAAGAGAGGGATGGGATCATATCAGACCCGTGTCACGCGACCTTGTTTACAAACTCGCTTGTGATTGGACAGAGGGAGTCACTCCAGTGCTGTATACCAGAGGGAACAACATCTATAGGTGTGATCACATTGGACAGCAGTGTGAAGTGATGATGGGCCGACTTGAGAAAGTCCCCATCAATCACTGATACAAAGTCTTTTTTTGGTTTGATATGGATGACAACAAACACACCAGTGTCCTCGTAGACGCCCTGCTGCTCCAGACACTTAAAAGCCGTTTTCCCACTAAAATTAGCGGGTCGACGCGGGTTTTTTAAACACGGGTCGACCCGCTAACAATCTGCATTTTCCCCTTTTCCCATTGACCAAAATGAGCCGAGTTTGACCCCCAGCTGGGGGATCAGACAGAGCATTAAGCCTGGTTAAAGCCTGGTTTATGCTCGACGCAGTCGCGAGTGCGCGAGGCTCGCCGCCACAAATGACATAAACGCACACTAAAATCCCACTAAAATTAGCGGGTCGACGCGGGTTTTTTAAACGCGGGTCGACCCGCTAACAATCGGCATTTTCCCCTTTTCCCATTGACCAAAATGAGCCGAGTCTGACCCCCAGCTGGGGGATCAGACAGAGCATAAAGCCTGGTTAAAGCCTGGTTTATGCTCGACGCAGTCGCGAGTGCACCACAAATGACGTAAACGCGCACTAAAATCCCACTAAAATTAGCGGGTCGACGCAGGTTTTTTAAATCGCTGTCGCGCACCTCCAGGATTTTGAAACTTGGCGCGCGCCGCGCGAGTGTCGCTCGGTTCAAAATGGATGAATTTGAGGGAAGACTGGCTGAGCTGGTACGCTCTAGCATTTGTACAACTCGTAATTAGTTATAATATTAGTTACTCGTAATTAAAGTTATAAAGACCATCAAATGACCCAGAACTCGAGGAGCTATGCAAATCCGGTCCCTCCTCTCCTCCATGTGCATCTGTTTACAAGCCGGCGAAAAATCAATACATGGAGCGATCGATAACGTTATATAAAGTCTACTACACTGATGTTGCAAGGACGGTTGGTTTTCAAATCATGTAGTTAACTATCACAAATACACTGGAGCTTTTTAATTAAGGTAAATAGTAGAGCTACAGGAGAAATCCTGCTTACTTCTTCTCTGTTTTTAGTTGCTTCTGCTACTTCCTATTGTGTTTTTTATCTACCGCCCCCTGTCTTTGCTACGAATATTGCAACGGTGAATGCGGCAAGTGTAAACACCTGTGCGCTCTGCCGAGGTGTGCGCGCCAACTGCCAACGGAGCCAGGCGAAAGTATAACCAAGGCTTAAAGCAGTCGCCCCACTCTCATCCGCGGTGCAAGAAACACACACCGTGTCATGCCACAGCCGCCCGCCGCGGAGTGTGACGTCCGTCCGCCGAGGCAGACGAGGCAGACTGGCCGACCTGCGGAGCACTAGGACCGCGGAGGACAGCGAGTCTGCCGCGGCCGTCATGACGGACGTCCGCAGCACAAGTCAGTTAAACAGGCTGTCGCTTCTTTTTTTCAATCGTTTTTGGTCAGTGTTCTTTGATCTTTTGATCCCAGTCTCGAATGAGAGCAGAGCGGAGCAGAGCTTTGTTTTGGTACATGATATGAGACACGACCGGCGCGATGACGTGGCGGCACGTAACGCTCAGCGTCATCACGTAAATTAGCGGGTTGACGCGGGTCTGGCATTCCCACTGCAAGCCGATCAGAGCCGAGCTGATTAAGGGCGATTTTAACCCGCGTCGCTTGCCGAGTCGTTTGACCCGCGTCGACGCGGGTCGACGCAGCTCGGTGCGCTTTTCCCACTGCCACCAAAAGCCGATTGTTAGCGGGTTTAAACAGGTTTTTTGACCAGTGGGAAAGGGGTAATAGAGAACCATGCCGGGACGTCCTCTATGATTTGTAGACTGGGTTTTAAGGCTGGCGTTCTGATTGCTGGAGATCAACACACACACACGCACATCCACCCTCATGCCACACAAGTGCAAACAAAGTAGATGATTTTAATCACCATAACATGCTGAGAACACAAACACACCCTCAGGGTGCTAATCAATTATTACGGAGCACACACACACACACACACACACAAAATCAAGCTAAACTAATTTTGGCTCTAATCAATTTTTTTCCACAGGTTTCTGCATTGTGTGTGTGTGTGTGTGTGTGTGTGTGTGTGTGAGTTCTTGTACATACTACGTTGTGAGGACCGGAAAGAGTTTTTAACCAACAGAGTGAGGACATTTTTGGGAAGTGAGTACATTTTGGCCGGTCCTCACTTTTTCCAAGGGCTGTTTGAGGGTTAAGACTTTAGGTTATAGTTAGGTTTACCCTGGTGAAAAAAAAGTGTACTTTATTGTATTTCAAGTATATTTGTATTTTGAATAGTATATTGAAAATGTAATTATACAAATTGTACTTTATATAAATATATAAAAATTACACTAACATCACACTTTCACGCTAACACTTTTAACACACTTGAAAATAATTATACTATATTACACTTTATAGAAATATATTAAAATAAAATATACTTAAAGTGAAATTTATGTGTAATTTCTAAAGTGTACTTATTTGAAATTTGTTTTCACACATACTTTTGATATATTTTAAAATGTATGCTAAAATTGTCATTGTAAAATACAATGATAACATATTTTGAAAGTATACATTTTAATATCAACACTGTAATATTAAGTTTGAGTGTATTTTAAGTTACATTTGAGTTTAATTATAAAGTGAAGTTATTTATGCTTGTAGCCTACTTCAGGACATTTTGGAAAGTGGTATTAGCCTATGCACCTAAACCCGTTTATTAAATTTTGTGCTGTGTGTTTGGCAAAAAAAAAAAAAAGATAGGCTACAACCTTACACGCATGAAATCACATGAAACAATACACTTAATTAACACTTAACAATCATCCACAAGAGCGTTGTAGAGTTGTTGGATTGTGTGTTTGATAGTCTCCGTAGCGGTAGCTGAGCAGCTCATGTCTCTGCCCCGCCGATCTAAAAACAGCTTGTAGGTTACCGTCAATTACAGTAAAAGTAACGAACCCTATCCCTAAGACTAGGGATTAACGGGCAAATCTGCCAAAATGTTGAAATATCCCTTTAAGCACATTGTTTTAATGTTATAATGTCTGTTGTAACCAAGGTTAAAAGTCTGTATTAAAAATTAGTTGATTGCATATTAAAACAGCTGAATTCATATTTAAAAAGTTAATTAATAAATACTAAGTTATGTTAATAATTAAAAACAGATACTTACCTATAAAAAGAAATTTAACAGTGATAAAATATTTTTTTATACGTTTATTTTGAAAGAGATTGGCTGGAGATGAGCTGTCAGCCAATCGGGAAGAAGCTCCCGCCCCTTGACCTGCTCAGAACAAGGTTCACTTCCTCCGGAGCCGTTGTCAGGAGAGCGAGCAGCCCATGGATGTATTATATTAACTGGATACCGGACCGGAAAATGGCCGCCGTTCATTTCAATGGAAGTTGCTCGCCTGGCGCATACGCCGAAAAAGTTTCTGACTTCCGGGTTTACTTCCGCGTTATGCGGCCCATAGAGCATGCACAGTTGAGTCACCCCCCATAATGCTCTGCGGCCTCCCATCATGCCCTGGGGCAATGAGAACGAGCAACCGCCGTTCTAGTTTTGGCGCTGCGCGTTCATGTATGTGTTACTTGTGGAGTTAAGGAATGAGTATTAAGACTTTTACAGGAATCACACGGACTTTAAAACAAAGATAATGATTTAAAAAGTAAGACGGCTGATCGTAGGTTTACTACGGTCGTTTATATGATCGTTAAATCGTTTTGACAGTTAATTAATATACATGTTACACTGAAAACGAGTTAGTCCGAACCTGTAAGCTTAAATCACAATGGAAAATAAATCATAATTAACTGTATTTTTGTTAAACATGACAGAGATGACCACAGAACACCTCAAATAATGTAATGAGGGCTTTACTCTTACCTTTTTTATATTGAATAGTATATTTAACTTGCTGCACAGTTCACCAGTTGTATCTACAGGATGTTGGTGGAGGTATTATAAACGTAGTCACACGTGTTTTGTTTTTAATCAACCACAGCTGTGATTAAAGAAAATTAGAACTCTTTGGCAAAAACATCTTCCTTTTAATAATTGTCTGTACTGGCTGTGTTCATAGTTTCATCATCATCATTAAGCCTTCAGGTGGATGAGACTCTTTGTAATTCAACAGTTTAACTTACAATTTAGCTATACAATATTTCCACAACACGCAGAATATCAGTGTCCACTAAATACAGCTGTTACAGAACCAGACATTTTTAATCAAACACGATGCCTCAGACACAGTTGCAGATGTTGGATTTGGTAGAAGAAGAAAAAAGTCACAAGCATGTTTGTTTTTTTCCGAACAATTTAATAATATGATGAGTTTAAGTGATCATTTAGCATACTGACACTGAACAAACACACACTGACGACGGTGAGGAGGATGAGGAGGATGAGGAGGACGTCCACGGTTCTTCCTCCGGCCCCGGTAAAGACGGGGAGCAGCTGCACCGTCAGGACACACACACGACACACACCGACCATGGAGGAGAAGTCTCGGTTCCTACATTTTACCACCGTGGCATTAATTAAGCCGTAAAATAAATTAACGTGAACGGAGCAACAGGTGTAGAACATCAGCCGCGATGAGACACTGTTGACACACACAAACACATACAGCATAAATTACTTATCAAGCTAAAATTACTGAAAAATATGGGTTTTACAGGAGCAGTAATGTAAAACAGTCCGGTTTCACGTCAGTAAAAGCAGTCACTACGAGGCGATCTCATCAATTAAAACGTTACGTTTAAGAATACGAGTTGACAAGAGACTAATAACAGATATTAAATATCATAAAGTTAAATTAACTCGATGTGACCAAACAAAAACTCACCTTTGAGCCGTGTTTTCCACTTTTCTGAGTGATTTTAGCACCGGACAGAGTCTCATTAGTTTCAGGCATCCTCGGTCCCGAGACACACGACCGCGCACTGCTGGTGCACGGACACAGCCGTGACGTCACGGCCAGAAAAGAGACTTTTCTGTGGCTTTTCTGGCCGTTAGAAAACATTTTGACGGATAAAAAGTCCATGACTTAAAAATATAGAATACAAAGATTAGTAATTAACGGAGGTTACAGCTGGAGGTGTCCTGTGAACAGTTTTACAGGCTTCTCTTTTACTATTGCGGTCTATGGGAAAAATCCTTTCTGGGCCGCATGGGATTTTTTGTTGCAGTACCACGGGTGGCCACTGGGAAAAATCGGCGTGCCTGCTGAGAGGATTACAGGGGGGCTGGAGCAGCCCCGCATCGAGCACGACACTTAGCTTGTGAAGAGGAGACACTAGTAAAAGTTGATAAAAGTGATTAAAAACTACGGGATAACTCCGGTGACGCCCTGGACCTGTGAGAGTGAAGCTAGAGGGACCCGACATCTCCACCAAGAAGAAAACGCATCGGTGAGAAATCGTTTTTTCCATGCTAAATGCTAACCGCCAGTGCTAATCAGTGCTAATACCAGAGACCTTACCCACTCGTGTGAATCACTAGCGTTAAAGCTAGCACTAGCTTCATTTTGAAGGTGCAATATGAGACGTTTTGAGAATTGGTTGCACACTGAACTGTAAAATCTGATGATTTAGCACAGTATCTGCGTTTTTAGCACGCCGAGTCACTATTTTATGCTAAGACATGGCAGAAGGTGCACACTGTACGTCTTCTTACTGGTATTAATGTTATATTTGCATGCTTATTACTATGTGAAGACGTTATTTTCATATTATTGATGTGGAGAAGTTATTTTAATAACTTAATCTCTGATATTTTGAGAATGTTGCTATGATATTATTGGGTGTGGTGTCATATTACAATGTTTATTCAGTTAGAAATATTCTCTGTGAATTGAGTGGATTTAACATGATTTATATATTGTATTTCATGATTGAGAGTTGAGAGAATTAAGAGAATGTTCTGACATTACTCATCATAGGTCAGGTTTTCCTGTTGGATCCTTTGAACCTTGGACCTACCCGGATGTTGGAGCCTGGATCGAGACGTTTGATGGCGAACCACAGCCTGGAGGACAACTAGAGATATGGTGCCCGCAAAGAATCAAGAACCTGGATCCTTTCATCACTTCATTACACACACACACACATACACATATCCAACACATTCAACCATGCGGTAGGATACAGGGTTTCCGCTACATGTAATTGATCGTGGCGCACCGCCACGGCAAAATAAAAGCCGCCACACCTTCAGAATGATGATTTAAAAAAAAAAAAAAAAAAAATTGTTTTATGTTAAAACAATGTAAAGCAGGGTTTCCACTAGGGGTTGCACAGACTAGTCCCCTGCTCCACAATGACGTTTTGAGCTTGACGTCGACTAGTCGCTGATCGTGTAACAGTAGGCTACAAGAGTAGCGGCTTGAAACAACAGCTGAGTGCGCTGAATGAAAAAAATACGAGCGCCGTCAAGCTGGATAGAACGAGCGCATACCAGACAGGAAGTCGGGCACAGAAAAGGCGAGAGAATCCGGTCAATTTTCAAAATAAAATAAATGATGATTAAGTTTGCTTGTCCGTCTATAAATATTTGTCAGTTGCGTCTGCACACAAGACCCACATCCATACATACAGCGCTAGAGACAGACCTGTGTGTGTGGAAAACCGAGTAGCCTACAGACAGGTCGATGTTTGACCGGCGCGGAGAGAGAGAGCAGGAGAAGCTGCCGCTTCCGCGGGCAGTGTGTCCGGGCTGCCGGCAATTAAAAAAAAAAAAAACTCCGCTCATATCGACAGTTTTACGTCGCGCACAACAACAACAGCAGCAACCAACCAGGAAAAACTAAAACTGTGAGTGAAACTGTGACTGAGCAGGACTGTGATGGTGACGAGGCCTGTGTGTCGTTTTCCTCCCCAATTGTTTAATGAACAGTAGCTACAGTATTTTCTTTTGCACCTGTATAGGAGTGTAGCTATGTTACAAAAAAACAAACTGATTTACAGCTTGTTGTTTATAAAGCTGCTGTTCTGTGGACTAATTTCTGTGCGTGAGCTGTCAGTCAGTGAATACAGATTGTTGCAGAGCATTTCCCTCCTCCTGGGATTTTAGTTATGATGGGAAAAATATGAATGATGTCATCAGCGACTAGTCGACGATCCGGTCTCGTGCACACCCCCCCCCCCCCCCCCCCCTCGTCGTCGTCGATCAGACCACCCTCGCCGCCACTCTTTAAAAAAATCCTGGAGGAAACACTGGGATAGATCCTCTTCACTTCCTCAGTGGACTGAACATTTCATACTGGGAGTGACTGAAAAAAGAGGTGACTTGAACTTTCAAACATAGCTGCAATTTTTTTTTTTTTATGTTCCTACTTACCTGGGTAAGAATTGTGTTACACTGTGTATGTACATGTGTTTTGCTTATCCTTCTTTAAAGGACAATTCCAGGCAAATTCAACTTGAGGGTGTATGTTCTTATCATTTTAAGTCTAAAAGAAGGAATGTGAAGATTTTCAGTTTAATCGCTCCTGTTTTGTGGTAGCTTGGTCTGTCCCCGCATCGCTACGGCAGCAATGAATGGGAGTGGATGCAAGTTCCGCTGGTTAGGCTGTTTACATCCCTCAAAGCCGCAATTTTTTTCCACAGACAGCGTCAGATGGTTACTCAAACATGCACTGAAAAGTTTCTTTACTTCAAGCAAGCCGACATGCTTGTAAAACTAGATCTAAATTCAAAGTCTCACGCGAGACCCTGTTGCCGTGCTCGGTGCATTCAGGGGTAGTCAGAAAGCTACCGTTTGTGTCATAAACACAGGAATATCGACTCTTGACTTGCTTCAAGTAAAAAAAACGTATCGGCGCATGTTTGAGTCGCCACCTGACGCTGTCTGTTGAAAAAAATGTACACTTGAAGCAAGTAAAGAGTCGATATTCCTGTGTTTATGACACAAAAGGTAGCTCCTACTGCACCTGAATGCACCGAGCACGGCAGCAGGGTCTCGCACAAGACTTTGAATTAGATCTAGTTTTACAAGCATGTCGGCTTGCTTGAAGTAAATAAACTTCTCGGTACATGTTTGAGTCGCCATCTGACGCTGTCTGTGGAAAAAAATCTGAAAAAAATGCGGCTTTGAGGGATGTAAACAGGCTAACCAGCGGAACTTGCATCCACTCCCATTCATTGCTGCCGTAGCGATGCGGGGACAGACCAAGCTACCACAAAACAGGAGCGATTAAACTGAAAATCTTCACATTCCTTCTTTTAGACCCAAAATGATAGGAACATACACCCCCAAGTTGAATTCACCTGGAATTGTCCTTAAAGGTGTATTTGTAATGTTTAGGTCTGCTGCCTGAAATAAACCTATTTCTATTTTCTATTTCCTATGTACGAAAGAAGCAATATTTGAAAATGTGTTATTAAAGTTTTCCTTTGAAAATGTTTAAAAGCCATATGTAAATGTTTCTACATTTAGAGATAGTACAAGTTTCTGTATTATTTGCAATGTATTATTATAATTTGGATGTGGTTTAAATACATTAAAGTATGTTTTTTTACCTGGAAGTAGTCCCACAAGTCTTTCAGCCTTTAGTATACTTGTAACACATTTGCATGAAGGTAGAAAGTAGTATACCAAAAGTATAATTAAGTATATTTTTAATACACTAACATCTAATTTTTAATGTACTTATAATACAAACAAAGTACACTTTAATTTAACTAATTAGGCATGTATTAGTACATGAAATGTCATGTACTTAAAGTGCACTAAATATACTTTAAGTTGTTCCACTTTAGTACACAAAAGTACACTAAATACACTTTAAGTTGAGCTTTTCTACAACTTAATTACAATTTAAATATACTTAACACAAAATTAGTTGTTCCAATTTAGCACTCTTCAAGTTAACTAATCTTAAACACACTTGAAATATAATGATAATTAGTGCGGCTTGAAGTACACAAAAGTATGCTAAATTTTAGTACACTTAGTACATTAATTTTTCACCAGGGTATATTAGGTTAAGAGTAATGGTTTACTCTTAACGGCTTAATGGTTTAGGCATTTGTTTTGGATGGTTAGGGTTAGGGTAAGGGGCTTGAGAATACATTATGTCAATGAGTGTCCGCACAAAGATAGCATTACAAGGACGTGTGTTTGGGTGTGTGTACTACAGGATGCTGCCTGTCTCAGCACAAAGGCAAACCCCCAAACATGAAGCAATTATCTGACATTTCCATATGAAACAGAAGCATTTTGCCATGACCAATGGATAAAAGCCAGTGTTTACTGGACCTAAGCAGTCTGTGAAACCTTTTACCTCTTGAAAATGGTCATTTCAGGGTTTTACCTCACACAGAGACTGGGAAGGAACCTCCTGCATCTCCTCCTCACTCTGCATACAGCTACAGTGAACGCCTCAAATGTAAATGTGATCAGTGTTAGCATTCAGTTCAAGTGCTCCTCTAACAACAAACACTTGGATATATACACAACCTTTAGCATTCACTGGTGGTTCTTGACTGTGCTGATAGAGCCATCATTATGATAATACTGAGGTCTATCATAATTATCTGCTAATTGACTGCCTGATGAGGTAGTGCTCATTAAAATGCTCATTAATACTCCATCATCACCAATGATAGCTGTAATCACAGAGTGGTGGTTTCAAGGTCTTAACAGGAGGGTGTGTGAGAGCATCCACACATGGTCGGGTTTACAAGTGTGTGTTTTGCTTGTCATTGTTGAGCCTTTCTTTCAACAGCACTATATCATAAGACCCAGATCGCAAAACCTGTTGCATCCAGTCTTTTCAACACATTAAAGGATAATTACCGTTTTTTACATTCTGGACCTTTATTTCTAGCATAAAATATGATCATTTACTCACCCAGATAACTTTGTTGTCATTACAAGTCGTTCCGACGAAATTAGATCCAGCCGAGAGCCGTGTATATCCGTATAATGCAAGTCTACAGGGCAGCGCTATGCAGCCTCTAGATAACACATTATTAAGTGAGACTCGTTCATTCACCAATATTTTGTTATGATTGGCTAGTGCTCCGAGCCCGTGGTGGCATGTTATTAACATCTAGGGTCTGTAGGTTGACCTATTAACCTCTGACCTGGATGATGTCATCTCTGACCGCTGCACGGCTCATTCTGATAATATTCATTCCGCTTCGGCATTTGGGTCCATTTTTAGCGCAACTAGCCGGAGCTTTAGTGAGTCCAGGTTGTGGAGAGAAAGCCTGTGGAAGCTGAACTTCGTCTAGCTGCTCATTTTGTTCTGACAAGTCGGAAACACACAGAAACAAACCATAGCATTAGCATTAGCAACAAGCCACACCACGCGGCGCTCAGAGATGACATCATCCAGGTCAGAGGTTAGTAGGTCAACCTACAGACCCCGGATGTTGATAATAGCTAGAGGGGAATAGCACTAGCGTGTCATAACAAAATATTGGTGAAATGAACAAGTTTCTCTGCAGATAATGTGTTATTTAGAGGCTGCATTGCGCTGCCCCGTGTTCTCGCATTATACAGATAACGTGGCTCTCGGCTGGATCTAATATCGTCGGAACGACTTGTTATGACACTAAAGTTATCTGGGTGAGTAAATGATCGTATTTTATGCTAGAAATAAGGATAAGGATCCAGATTGTAAAAAACTGTAATTATCCTTTAAGTACATATATAGTTAAAAATAAAATAATAAATAAATAAAATTACCCATCTCTCTCTCCAAGCTGTAATTCTTGGCCATTTAACTATGAATATGGTTTTTGATCTTATCTACAGAAGTTTGATGTTCTGTCCTCACCACTGCAGTGAATGTGAATAATTTTTGTTGACATTCAAAGTCATTATTTCAACATGAAGGGCAAAAAAAATATTGAAGCCTGTCCTTTACTTCTCTTTGCAATAAGTTGGCAGTAAAAGTCTGAGCAGTGGAGATCTAGAAATCTGGGCAAACTCTCCGCTTGGCTGGACATCACTATGAGCCAGAGGGGAATGGATGGATTCTGTCCGTGATTTTCACAGTATGCTGGCCTTTACAAACACAGTGATATTTTAAAAGTAATATGTTGTCATTATGTTAATGATATCATTACAGCAGCTGGTTGGCCTTGTAGATTATCGCCTTTCACTAGTCATGAGGGGTGCTTGTTCCTTTGTGACCTGTCTTTGTCTCTGTTTCCCCAGTTTTGAGTTTTTGTCAATGAATAGGCAAAATGACTGTGTAGCTTTGCCCCATAAATTGAAATATCAGTGAAATTTGATGATAGAAAGCAGGTTTGGACACTACTTTCGTCATTTGTAATGTATTGTCTAATTAGTTTTCCCATTTTAAAAGGCTCCAGTCAGGCACCCTGAGGTCCACCAGTTGTTTCTGTTCACATTTGTTCCTGCGGGTAGCAGCACTCTCCCCACCTTGCAAGCATATGTGAAGCACAAAAAAATACCAGTTTTCTCCATTAACTGTCTCTTCTTTGCATAAAATGGAATATTCTAGGTTTCATTGTATGACAGTTTTAAAGAATCATCCAAAATGTCGTATTTATTTTGTTTTCCTCCTAGCCTCAACCTCAGTGCATGTTGCAGCTACAGAGAAGAGAAATTGTGTCATCTGTCATAGTGTGGTAGTTTGTGTTTAGTAACAGTTTTGTGTTGTGTGTTTCAGGTATGCCTCTTAGTCTGGACTGCAAAGCCTTTTTTGGCTACAGTGGAGAAAACCGAAGGCCCATCATCTACTGGATGAAGGGGGAGAAGTTTGTGGAAGAACTCGCGGGACACATAAAAGAAAGTGAAGTCAGGTAAATACACCAGCAACTACTGACTCGCGCACACCTAAAGCCTGCCACACACATAAAGATAATCGGGCTGATTTTGCCCCGATTTTCCCCCTTCCGACCACGGACAGACACCGCCCGATTATCTTAAGGTCTTAAGATTATCTTATAAGATTCTCTTGTAGTGTGTGGTGTGTTAAGAGTCAAAATTCCCCCGACAATCGGCTCGGAAAACGTTCGGCGCCGATAATCGTAAGTATTAAACATGTTCAATATTTACGATTATCGGGGCCGACTTCGGTGGCCGTTTCAATCAAAAGTCATCTTGTGTGTGGAGAGCCGGTGTTGTGCGGAGAAGTGCCTGCATGCTGAGCTCTGCTCACCTGGCTCTGCATGCTGCTGCTCGCGGCAACAAGCCACTTCTCCACACAGCACCGGCAACCTCACAGAGCCACGGTGCAGCCCTGGTATTACATGAGGTTCACACAGACATTCACGCATACACAGGAGGTTTCCTGATAGCCGATAGCAAAGACTTAGCGCTCGTAGCCGGCAACAGCCAGCAATACAGCAGCCATGTTTAAACGATCATGTGACCGCCGCTCACAGCCCGTCATGTGACAGCGCACGGCTCCCTATTGGACAGCCGCTTGACTGCTCGGTGTCCGGAGCCACAGACACACACAGATGGGGTCGTTGTAAAGGCTGAAGTGTCCCGCTTTCATTAAAAAAAAAATTACGTCGCTCTCATTGTCCATTCCGGAAATAGACCCGAAAGAGTAGCTACAACGACACCCCTGGTATCGCTGCTGATGCCGCGGATTGCTTTCTGACCAGAGGGTCAAGATTCTGAAAAATCTTAATGTGTGTGGTGTGTTGTGTTTGGAATATCGCAGCACACCACACACAATATGATTAAAACTGTTCAATCACAGATTTTTTATCTTCATGTGTGGGGTCTCTCACAGATAAGAAATCGGTTGAGATTTATAAAATCTTTATGTGTGTGGCAGGCTTAAGTAGCTACTCTAATTCTAATCATCCATGATGGTGAACCAAAGCTGAGTCAGTGCTACACATTTCACGTAATGCTACTTTTGTTAAGTTTTTCCATCTTTATGAAACACTGCAGGAGAGCATCAATTACACCCTCTCAAGTTTGCAGGTTTCTATTGTTAATTAATTTCTGAAAAGACTCGACTCCAGCTGCACTGTTCACACTGTCACACTGGCGCCTGTATGATTTATGACCGATTGAGGGTTTTCTGACAGATTCCCCCTCAACTTTCCTAAAAAATTATGAATACTAATAATAAAGTTAAATTGGATTCATTTTCTGGCCTGCTGGGACCAATTACGTTGGTCTCTTTTGGGAGAACCCTGATTGTCTGCGTGGCGTCAAATATGGTTCGAACAACTGGCCAGATCACCGTGGAAACCATCAGAACGCACACTCCCACAAGCATGCACACACATACACATAGTATCATCACCCTTAATATCGTTTAATATATTCATTTACATGACTCCACCTCTGTGTGAGTGCAACAGCACTGAGTCTGCTTGTTTGATAAACTTTATAAAGACTTTTATAGAGGCTGAATCTATTCTCTTAAATGATCACAGGACGTCAAATGATACATCACAAGAGCCACTTTCCTGGCACCCTGTGATAAGTTTTCCTCTGTAAAGCTTTGCGAGTGCTCTGGGGTGTAGAGATGGGGCGAGGTTTACAGGATTTACAGGATTAAAGCAAATCTTGGCTAACTTTAAGATTCCACTTGTTAATCGTAGCGTGCTGCAGTCACCGAATGAAATATGTAATTTATGCACTGACACACCAGTTGCAAAATCGTCAGGCAGCGCACTGCTCTGCAGGTCAGGGATTAGGCATTAAAGGAAGGCGATGTCTTATGACAACCTGGGTTTTGTTTTCTTAGTTCTCTCCATCATTTATTTTGGTCACGATCGCACCAGTTTAACTGCTGAGGCTGGTGACATCACAAGACCTGTTCAATGAGGCAACAAAGACCAGTGGGAAGACAGCACAACTGGTTGGAGTTAAAAGTTTTGCCAGACTAGTTACCAGTTCATTCAGACTAAAAAAAAAACTTAATGGCAGTACACCTGTAATTGAACTACTATCAAACTCATTACATAGGAAAACCAGGAGTGTTCACAGCTAACTAGCACAATTGGTCAAGGTTGAACCAAGAAATAAGACTCTAAGCTCTGTAAGATCTTTACAACTAACTGGTATTGGTTATAGTTTTACTGCTAATCTTTATTATCTTTCTTTGAAAGAAAATAATGATAATTTTGTTTTTTTTTAAACCTAATACTTGCAATATTACCCATGCTTTAATGAAGTAGGAGCACAGAGCCTACATGCTTAGAAATATTTTTGAAAGTCTTCTCGCAGCTGGATCAGAGAAAACAAGTGCTTAATTTGAGGGAACAGTTTAAACAACTCCAGTGTTTGAGATTCTTATTTAAATGAATGAGTAATCAGAAATCCCTCATCTCATCCACTCCCAGTATATGTAAATTTACTACTTAAACAACACATTTTTAATGATTAAATCACAGAGTACTACTGAATAAAAAGTTTAAACAATAATTTTAATTGCTACCAAGAAATATCACCACAACCAGCTCCTCTTGCACATTTGAAGAACCACCTGCAGCTGCTTTACTTTTATAATCTCAGTGTACATGGTGTAGCAGCTAATATAAATCCTGTATGGTTTTTCATGAATGCAGCAGTTTAGACAGTTAAAGAATGTGAGGGTTTTGCATCATTTACAATTCCCACACTCGTTTCTCTTTTCAAACTGTTCAACCTGTTCACTTTGGAGCAATACTGGCCCTCAGCCGCTGCACCTAACACCTAACACTAACGCTGACATCCTGTTGAAACCTACAGGGTTACATAAGGGGCCCCAGTGGCCAAGTGTTTAGGGCACATACCATATGGGCACACTGAGCCCTGAGTGACAGTCCCTGGTTCAAGTCCTGGTCGACTGTAGCCTCTGCTGCATGGCCCTCCCTTATTTCCTGTTTCCATTCCGTCCCTTTGAAATGAGGGCATGGACACATAAAAAGGATACAGCATTGTAACTGTAAACTGTGTTTTTTCAACCTTAAACAATAACTCCCTTGCTGTGATCTGGATGTGGTTAAAGCTCTTAATATTACTGTAGATAACATTTTAAAGTAAACTCCACACCAAATGTTCTCTCATGCCCAAAGAGCTGTCATATTTTATGCCATCAGCTCAGCCCACCAATAATAATGTGAATGTTTATTCCCCCCCTAAAGGTAAAACATTACGCTTCCTGATTCTCTCACTCTCTCCACAGGGGGGTCAGAGGTCAGAGAAAGCTCCACTGCGGCAGATTTATTTTAGGGATACTTCAGCAGAAGGGCTGAGGGATGGTCACTGTTCACTGCTAATACACTCATTGCTCTATGAAAATGTTCACTCCCTAGATACCAGTAAAATGTTTTATTTACTCTTACTGAGTAATGAATTATGAATGAAAAAGTATATTTCACACTGGAAATCAGTGTTCACCCATCACATATCACATACATCACAGCAGTTAGTCAGACAAAGTGTATCAGGATTTACCTGGCATTTAGTAATGTATCGTGCAGGACAGTTGTTGCTCTTACCTGTAGCTCTTTATATACCAGTGAGGTTGGAAAGCCTGTATAGTACTTTGCCTTCCTCCAGAAACAACATATTTAATTTTCAAATGTCACAATGCAGAACAAACGAAGATGTCAAAGCAACACATTTAATTTCACAACTGTAGATTGTGAGACTGTGTTTATCGACACAGACTCACTCTTTGGTCTTTGGTCACTTTCAATAAGTATTAACTTTAAAACCACTAGTGTCAAATGATGCATAGATAATACTGTATGTAAAATTCTTCAACCCCATCAATCACATGCCAAAGTCATATAGCAGGCTAAGTCCACTGGTATACTGAATTAAACAGTAAGGCTGAGCATGGTCTATTTTACAATTGTCAACAAATGCCGTGGAAACTCTAAAACCTGCTTTTCCTTGAAAGACCAGATGAGTAATTCTCTAAAATCATAACGTGTTGTAATTGATCTGATGTGAGGATGCTGACAGCTGGAGGCTGTGCAGCATCTGTGATTGATTCCTCTTTGAATCAATGTAATCATCAGAGATGATCTCAGGCATTAGTGATGCAATGTCTAAACTATCATGCAGCAAGATTTGGTGTATAAATAAAACAAAATTAGGGGCACAGCACGTGGTAGAGTACAAAGTAGGGGTGGGACGATATGGGTAACTCACGATTCGATACTGTGGCGATATTTGGCCCACGATAATGATAATATCACGATACACAATATCTGCGATATTCGATATATTGCAAGAAATTTCATCAACGATATATCACGATATATGTGACTGAAAAAAAAACATAAAAAGGAAAAAGTCTCATGCATTTATTCCAAAACTTCGTACAATGTACAAATGAATAAACACTGTACAGCTGGAGACATTAAAGTGCATGAACATTAATAACATGTCTTATGTAAACCAGGACAGTGCTTTATGATACTGAAAAGTCAGTAGCAAGTTGTTTTATGTAATAAGAAACATCCAGATCTGGATGTTTCTTATGCTTTCCATTCATGGTATTTAAAAAATCAACTGTCAGAGAGAGAGCAGCCTCTTTGGTGATAAGAAGAACAAGTTCTCTAGTGTAGGACATGAGGAGAAAAAACATGCAGGTTTTCTGTAACATAAGACAGCGCCAACCCCAACCCCCACTCCGTCCTCCCTCACCAGGCTGAATGAGCGGGCGATTGGGGAAAAAAAAAAAAAAACTCGCTAGTCGAAGCGGCAGCTCTACGTCGCGCACAACCACAACAACAGCAACAACAGCAACTACAACTTCCTCCTACAAATGCACGATCGTCGGTGTGACGTGCAGACCGCAGTGGGACGACTCATGTCTGATCATGTAAATCAAGCTGCAGAAATATTCGGGGTACGGGAGCGTTGCGGTAACCGTAGTAACTCACACACACACAGACGCCTGTCTGTGTGGTTGCTGTATATTTTACCTTCGCAAAACAGTTCTTGCAGATTATATTCTTTATCCAGTGTTCTCCTGTCATCTGTTTCGTAAAAGCCAAAGTGGGTCCACACTTTAGAGTGGAAACTATGGTGGAAACTTGCAGGTGGGTCTTCTTCTTCTGCCGCTACTCACGCCTACTTTACCCTCATTTACGGGATTAGCGCCCCCACAAAAAGGACATGAGAGATTAAGTACTGATGGTGAAAAAAAAAGAAAGTACTGACGGTGACAACGGGGTAAATCCATAATGTGTGTTGTAACAAAATATAGATATTTGCCGTCAGTGTATCGATTATTTATTGCGACAGAGAGCACAACAATATATTGCAATATCGATTTTTTTTCCCACCCCTAGTACAAAGCGTTAAAATCCTGACCACAGCAGCCCACGTCCAAGTCCAACATCCCCCCTGTCTCTCTCTCTCTGGCTTCCCTGTCTCACTCGCTGGAGCTACAGTATCACAATAACGGCAAAAATATAATACTTTAAATAAAAGATAAATAAATAAACAAATCATAATGTAGGCCTGATAAGACCTCCATTTGGCATCATGTGGGCCATCATGTGCAGAATACCGACATGGAGAGCCGGAGTGTGTAAATGTATGAGCGTTAGTGTTTAAACTTGAAACTAATCATGCCCCGTGGTATTAAATTAACCTTTGCCTGATGAGTTCTCAATCTTTCAGTGCAGTCCTCTGGCCAGCTCTGGTCCAATCACATCGTTATTCCAAATTCAACAATCGCACTTCAACAGACAGACTCCTGCTGTGATGCACATTAATCTGTCCGTGTTAAGCTCCCTCCACCCTTCCCGCTGCAGCGCTGGTGTGTGGACTGTGGGTGTCCATGAGCGTTTCCACAGTATCCAATACCATCTTGTGGTGGCCCCGATAATGTGAGCACCTTGCAATTACAGAGGCCTGTTGACGCTCCTGCCTCATTATTATTACACCACCTGAGCTGAGCGACCAGGAAACCTCCTGTCTTTGGCGAAGGTGAAAATCGTGTGTTTTTTCAGTCAGACTTTGCCCAGACGCACCATCAACATAATAAATATAAGCAGTATCATCAGTTTTAGCGCAGTTCTTGGCACAACTTCACTGCTGTCCATCGACTTCATTTTTCTGCAACTCAGCTATGATAGTTCATGGTTCGTTCATGTGCAATGAATTCATGATTACAATATTTCCACTTGGGCCAGTGCTCGCTTCATATTTTCACTTGAAGGCTGCACTGGCCCATATGTCTAGTGATGTGGAGAGGCTTCTTTACCTGCTTGAAATTCACATCAGCTGTCCAATCCAACTCCTGTCAGAGCCTCACTGTTTTAATGTTTTTTTAGCCACAGCTCGTGTCTGTATCAGTGAAGGTTATTAGTTGTTACTGTGTCCTCGTTCTCTCTGCATTAGTCTATCATGCAGCAGTTTAATTGCATAAAACAGGAGAAATAATGTTTTAGTGGAAAAACCACTCACTTATATTAATAATAAAAAATTACGCTAATAACGATGATAACACATTTTGTGCAATGTTTAAAAAGGCAGTCAAAATCACTTAAAAACAGCTTGAAAGCACAGCACTAACCAAAGAAGAGGAAAAAGTAACAAATACAGTGCTCATTAAAGCAGCAAGAGAGCTGAGTATTAGTTTAAAAAGCTAACTTTAAAAGGGTGAGTTTTCATAAAAGTTTCAGAGCTGTGGAGGGGGTGGCACAACATTTAATGTCCATGGGGAGAATCTGGTTTGCGAGTCCATAGGGGCAGCAGCAGCTCTGCCATCCCAGGTTCAGTGTTTGGTCCTCTGGGGGGTGGAAAGAAGGTTTGAATCAGATGTGCAGAGGTTTGAGTAGAGGTTTCATGCTGGGGGTTATGATGAGGTGAAGATGAGGTGAGAGTGGGAGGGGGGGGATCACATTATGGAGGGCTTTGTAGTTGATGTGGAGGATCTTGAGCTGGATCCAGAGATGGGGAGTCGGTGTAGGTTACACAGAATGGGGATGATGCGATCACAAGAGCGAGACAGAGTCAGGAGATGGGCAGCAGAGAATTTATTGGGGAGATTATTAGGGCATGCCGATGAGAATTCTGTTGTGTGATAAAAGCATGGACGTGGTTCTGTGGCTGAAGATGACAGAGAAGGTTGAAAGCAGGTGATATCTTTTTAGATGAAAGAAAGATGTTTGGGTAATGTGGTGTTAAAATGAAAATGCGGGCCATGGATATAGCATAGAGGTTCTAGATCAGAGAGGATGGTGAAGATAAAGTTATTGATGGATTTTGTGGATGATTATAAATTCTGATTTTGAGCTGTGCAGTTTAAGGTAGTTGGCCTACTTCTATGTGTTTACTTCATCCAGACAGTTTGTCAATTATTGGCTGCGACAGAATTTGTGCTCATGTAAGGTTGTATGTCATCAGCATCAGACCGGATGCTGAAGCTGTGTTGATAGATAAGGTTACCCAGAGGAAGTAACAAGAGGATGAAGAGGAGTGGACCAAGCAATAAATCTTGGGGAATGCCTTGTTTGAGAGGAGGAAGCAGAATTTTTATATTAAACTGAGCACTTCTGTAAGACAGTTCAGCCCCCACCCTAAACTCTCGTCGCTTAAACAATGGAAGTTTCCCTCAGACTTGTAGGACCCACTTGACCCTGATCATTTGATGGCCCTCTCTTATCACTCTGCAGTATTTCCTTAACACCTCCTGGGTGCATAAGCTCACAAGAGCACATGTGACTCCTTTTAAAATGTTGAATGTTTCTGAGATGTATTTATTACATAATTGATGTCAGTGTGTCTATGTTTGAAATCATTCTAATGGTCTCATTGTGAGAAGTATAACGGTCTAAGTGGTTAAAACAGACGGAAATCTGACTGAAATTATCCCTGGTAGAGGGATCCTCCTGCTACCTCCAACCAAAGGGTCTCCAGATTGTCCAGAACGTTTCTTTGCTCTGGTTGGATGTTTAAGGAGAAGAGCAAAGACCTAACCTTTGAGTTTTTTGCTCACCAGAACTTCCACACGTCAAGTGTGTAGCAATATCTGCCCAGTATTTCTACTGACTATACTGTAGTGTATTCACCTTTTGTACATTACAGAAATTGATATGTTAGCCATTAATGTGTAGTTTTTTTCTGAGACTTGTATTCTAGTAACAAGAAATCTGTTATCAGATACCTATCAGGTCTTAAGTTATATGGTATGGTATATGGTTTCACTGGGCGCCATTCATACCGTTGAATAGACAAGATTGAGTATCATGTTCTGTAACCTCTGAATATCTCATTACAGGTGCCATGCAGGGCTCTTCTTTCACATTAGGAAGGTCACTGAATAATTTAATACTATCTTCCATCCTTGAACTAAGAGAAGGACCTGTTAGGACCTACAGTATATGGTAATAATCACTGGGCGCTATTCATACCCTTAACCTCTTGAGTTGAATAGACAACATTGAGTATCATGTTCTAAACCTCTGAATACCTCAACACAGAAATCAGGACTATTCTTCTATGTAAAGAAGGTCACTGGGTGGTTTTTAAACTTATTGACCCCTTGCACGTGACGTCACGTTCCACTCGCGGTAGCTACGGACGCCATGATGGACGGCAAAAGAACAGTGGACGTCAATTTAATTCAATGAGCGCGTTATAGTTTTGTGACATACCGTGGTTGTAGGGTTTCCCCCCCTCTCCACTGAGCTGGTTCGAGTGCTAGTTCGGAGCCAGAGCCTGACTAGCACCGGTTCTTTGCTTTTCCACCGCTTAAGAACGGGTTATTGGTCCTTAAAACTGGTCCCCAAGCACCAACTCCTTGCTGGGCTAGAGCTAAGAACCGGGGGCTGGCCACTGGCAGCGGGGTTACATGAGCAACAGGGGGGCCAGTGCGAAGATATACAGACACGTTATCGATGCCATTAAAGTTAGTTTATCTACAGTGTATAGTTGATGTCGGGACAGCTCTCCATTCCGACACCCCTCCATTTCGACACCCCGCTGTTCCGAAATACCCCCACTTCGAAACACCGCTGTTCCGACACAGTCCCCCCGCAGCTGTCCAATGTCGAAGGTGCTGAACCGCGTGACGTTGTTTACATTCTGCTTTGTGGCTTGTCTGTGAAACGTGCGCTGCTCAGGGACTGGGCAGATCTGTCCCACTTGCTTTCTCCCCGACTCCGTTGTTGGAGATCTCCACACAGTAATAGTAATACACTTTTTTTCTCCCCCCCTGCGCCGCTCGAGCGCGGCTGAACCCGGCTTGAGCTCACAGGGGCGCGAGGCTGCTGCAGCCGCCGCTCGTGCTGACAGCTGACTGAGGGAGATGCTTTGGTTGGGCTTAGGCAATGAAGAAAGGAGTTGGTTAAGTTTAGTAAAAAGACCAGGTAGAGGCTAGACAGGCTAAGCATAATGAACATTATGTCATTAATATGAAGTATTTGCTTGTTTTGCAGTTAATTATGCACATGATCCGTTTGACCCCAAAAAGGAAAAAAGGATCAATGCGCACTGCGCACTGCGCACTGGGGGTTTCCCCCAATAGCCTTTTCGGAGTAGCGGGGTCTTTAGAAAAAATAGAAAACCCCGCTATTACGATGAATGGAAGTCTATTGTCGGAAAGGCGGGGCTTCGGAAAGGCGGGGTGTAACCAGTTGATGTAAACACAGTCGAAGCTAACTAGCTGAGCTACATGCTGTGGCTAACAACAGCTAACGCTCGTATTAAAGATAGCACCATCACAACGTATTTGCCGCTGGCCGATCGCGGCGATTACAATGAAGACGGCTTCCTGTTTTCTTTTATTTTTCAGCCGGGTTTAATCAGAGAATGATCACTAATTATACAGATGTTGGGTCAGGTCTTCAACACCCACGGGTCGGACCACGTTTTAATTTCCAGGTCCATTAACTGTAGTTAGCAGCAGCAAAGATAGAAGCAGCTGCTGTATGGGGAGTGTGGCACTGACTTGACGTTAGCTCCTTAGCAGTGGAAAAAGCACAGAAAACTGAGATATTCTACGGCGAATAACAAAAAAACAAACAGAATATTGCAACGGATGAGTAGATATTCTATTTTAAATAAGTGATAATGCTGTGAGGTTGTAGTGTGAAGTGATCGAGCCACATTGTTGGACGGCACCCATACACAGTACATTATCACTGAGCACTTTCTGCCGTCCGTCATGGCGTCGCCTCTTGCGTCACGTGATAATTGTGACGTAGCTGCAAGGGGTCAATATCTGCCCCCTGAACTAAGACTGATCTCAAATTATGAAAAAAGAAAAGAAGGTTCCACCGCACTCAATGGGGTACATTCAATAAATTTATTTGTTAAAACCGCAGCAACGCGTTTCGCCCTGTGGGCTTCATCAGCCTGATGATCGTAATAGCGGGGTTTTCTATTTTTTCTAAAGACCCCGCTACTCCGAAAAGGCTATTGGGGGAAACCCCCAGTGCGCAGTGCGCATTGATCCTTTTTTCCTTTTTGGGGTCAAACGGATCATGTGCATAATTAACTAAAAGCCCACAGGGCGAAACGCGTTGCTGCGGTTTTAACAAATAAATTTATTGAATGTACCCCATTGAGTGCGGTGGAACCTTCTTTTCTTTTTTCATGGTTTTTGTTCCTGACACCACCTGCACCATTGTGGAGTTTTATCTGAGTTGTGCAGGGGCAATCTCTTCTCTATTTTGGACTGATCTCAAATTCTTTGACTACAGAATACAATTCTGGGAAAGTGTCGGCTCGTTGTTGGTTAAATATTTATTTCCACTGATGATGATGATGATGATGATGATGATTATACTTTATTATCAGATCACTCTGAAATTTGTCTTGCGTCCCATGACGTCCAAAGTTTCACATAAATAATACAAAATACAAAAAACATACATACATTTACAGAAAGCATAAATGTCACCCCCAAAAGTCACATTCAAAGAAAAACACAAACTACCTCCTAACTCCTCACAACACAAATCCAACATTATAGCTGCTGCGCAGCGATGGGTCGGGTCCGGGCTACTTTTGGGCATATTTAGGCAATTCTGAGCAACAAACAGGAGAATAGGAAGACAAGACAGTTGTCCTTATAGTGTCCAATTTGCATCAGTTGAGGATTGAACCCACAACCTCGGGAACCAAAGACTGTTGTCTATCGCACTGAGCTAATTGACAAGTGGCAGTTCAACAGTGGCTTCACAAATTGAGTAAGCCATTCACTGTCTTGTAGGCAGAAAAAGAAAAATCAGTTTTTGAGGTAAAATAATGATATGTATTTGTCAAACATCTACTATGAGCCTAAGATGTTAGGAGCCTTCGCAGATGGTCCAGTCCAAGCTATTTGGATTTTTAAATTTAGAAGCTTGCTGTGATGCCACCATTAGGACAATTGTCTTGTGTTTCGTGTTGAGGACATTTGACATTTTGATTTGTCATCATCATCATCCTGGCTGGGTCTTGAACTCACAACCTCTGACACCAAGAACCAGCGCTTAACTCAGTGAGCTAATTATCTGGAAGTGAGACATGGTGTGTGTCTTCTCAAATAGACTCAGGGAGTCAGTGTCCGGGCAGCTGTTGTGGACGCAGATTTCTGTTATCTAAACAAAAATCTGTTAATACATAAATTGCATTTAGACAGCAAAATAGCTTGAGGACATCTGCCATTTCAAACTGTCATCATCATCATCTTCTCCCTCGCTGGGTCTCGAACTCACAATCTCTGACACCGAGAACCAGCTCCTAACTCACTGAGCTAATTGGCTGGTACTGAGACCTGCTGTGTAGCTTCATTTATCCACTCAGGTGAGCCAGTGCCCGGGCAGCTGTTGTGATGAAATGGTCAAAATGTCAATAATTCAGTCATCTAAACAAAAATCTGATAATACATAAATTGCATCTTGACAGCATGGAAATGTTGGTGATTTGTTTTTAATGATAAGTGTTTTGCTTCATAAGAGAAAATATGATGTTTATAAATTCCAGTCTCACATTGACTGCAGTTGTTCCCATGAGAGCAGAATTCAAAATGTTCTAGAAAATTCAGTTTTTGAATTAAAATTCTGATATTTGCCAAACTTCATCAACCATGACTCCAGAATATTCTCATTTTTTTTCAGGAAGTTTGAAAATGTATTTAGCAAGAATTTGATGGTATATGTTTATAGTACTGTTTACAGTCAAACGTTTTCATGCACTGTAGGCTCAATTTTTGCTTAATCAAAAATCCGAGAAACAAGTTTTGTGGAGGACGGTCTGGAGATGCTCTGTAGCAAGTTTGGTGTCAATTGAGCAAAAATTGTGGGAGGAGATACATTTTAAAAGTTTTACAGTTATTGAAAAAAACAGAGTGATGGACTTCATAATTTGTAATAAGTTTAAGTTGACAAAAGTTTCAGCAGTATTGAGGCGACATTGTGGTGAAGTTTCAACACTGTAGCATCTACCGTTGGTTTGGTAGGAATTTTTAAAATTTTTAAATTTAAACGCTTATTGTGCCCCCCCTGGGAGGGGGGGGCACATGTCCTTGGAGTTGAGTGAATCTGGCATGGGACTGAACCTTTGTGCAAAGTTTGGTGAGTTTTCGCCCATGGGAAGTATGACTTCCTTGGAAGAAGAAGAAAGAAAGAAAGAAGAAGATTATAGCTGCTGCGCAGCGATGGGTCGGGTCCGGGCTACTTTTGGGCAAATTTTGGCAATTCTGAGCAACAAACAGGAGAATAGGAAGACAAGACAGTTGTCCTTATAATGTCCAATTTGGACCAGTTGAGGGTTGAACCCACAACCTCGGGAACCAAAGACCGTTGCCTATCGCACTGAGCTAATTGACAAGTGGGAGTGCAATAGTGGCTTCACAAATTGAGTAAGCCATTCACTGTCGTGTAGGCAGATTTGAAACCACAGTAAAAAGAAAAATCAGTTTTTGAGGTAATGATATGTATTTGTTAAACATCTACTGTGACTCTAAGATGTTAGGAGCCTTCGCACATAGTCCAGTCCAAGCTATTTGGATTTTTAAAATTAGAAGCTTGCTGTGATGCCACCATTAGGACAATTGTCTTGTGTTTCATGTTGAGGACAACTGACATTTTGATCTGTCATCATCATCATCATCACCTTGCTGGGACTTGAACCCACAGCCTCTGACACCAAGAACCAGCTCCTAACTCACTGAGCTAATTGGCTGGTAGTGAGACCTGCTGTGTAGCTTCATTTATCCACTCAGGTGGGCCAGTGCCCGGGCAGCTGTTGTAAAGGCAGATTTCAAAAATGGTCATAAAGTCAGAAATTATGTTATCTAAACAAAAATCTGTTAACACATAAATTGCATTTAGACAGCAAAACAGCTTGAGGACATGTGACATTTTGATCTGTCATCATCATCATCATCATCATCATCATCATCATCATCATCATCATCATCACCCTTGCTGGGTCTCGAACCCACAACCTCTGACACCAAGAACCAGCTCCTAACTCGCTGAGCTAATTGGCTGGTAGTGAGACCTGCTGTGTAGCTTCATTTATCCACTCAGGTGAGCCAGTGCCCGGGCAGCTGTTGTGATGAAATGGTCAAAATTTCAGAAATTCAGTCATCTAAACAAAAATCTGATAATACATAAATTGCATCTTGACAGCATGGAAATGTTGGTGATTTGTTTTTAATGATAAGTGTTTTGCTTCATAAGAGAAAATCTGATGTTTAAAAATTCCACACTCACATTGATTGCAGTTGTTCCCATGAGAGCAGAATTCAAAATGTTCTAGAAAATTCAGTTTTTGAATTAAAATTCTGATATTTGCCAAACTTCATTAACCATGACTCCAGAATATTCTCATTTTTTTTCAGGAAGTTTGAAAATGTATTTAGCAAGAATTTGATGGTATATGTTTACAGTAGTGTTTACAGTCAAACGTTTTCATGCACTGTAGGCTCAATTTTTGCTTAATCAAAAATCCGAGAAACAAGTTTTGTGGAGGACGGTCTGGAGATGCTCTGTAGCAAGTTTGGTGACAATTGAGCAAAAATTGTGGGAGGAGATACATTTTAAAAGTTTTACAGTTATTGAAAAAAACAGAGTGATGGACTTCATAATTTGTAATGAGTTTAAGTGGACAAAAGTTTCAGCAGTATTGAGGCTACATTGTGGTGAAGTTTCAACACTGTAGCATCTACCGTTGGTTTGGTAGGAATTTTTAAAGTTTTTAAATTTAAACGCTTATTGTGCCCCCCCTAGGAGGGGGGGGCACATGTCCTTGGAGTTGAGTGAATCTGGCATGGGGTCGGATGTTTCTGTGAAGTTTGGTGAGTTTTCGCCCATGGGAAGTATGACTTCCTTGGAAGAAGAAAGAAAGAAAGAAAGAAAGAAAGAAGAAGAATTCCTAGGAATACAATAGTGTCCCGGCAGCTTAGCTGCCCGGACCCTAAAGAAGAATTCCTAGGAATACAATAGTGTCCTGGCAGCTGCGCTGCCCGGACCCTAATTACAAAGTGTCTTGGTGCAACAGCCAGTGCTCAGTCTGTACATAAACCTTAGGGTCTATTTAGAGACCAAACTCTGATTTAACAGTTTGACAGACTGAGGGACAAAAGAGTTCCTCAGCCTGTTCAATCGAGCTTGTGGAACTCTAAACCTTCTGTTTGATGGCAGAAGCTGATATTCCTTGAATAACACATGAGAGGGGTCAGATGAGATATTACTTGCAAGAGACAACATTCTTTTAGTGTATGCTGCTTGAAAATGTAACTCCAAAGTTTGACCCACAATCTTTGAACAGATATGTAGCAGTCTGGTTAGTTTGGTTTTAAGTTGGACAGACAAACAACTAAACCAGGCACTAATTGCGTACTGCATAACACTCTGCACTATAGATTGAAAAAATAATAACAGGATGTGTTTGTTTGCTCCAAATGACCTCAATCTTCTCAAAAAATAAATACGTTGTTGTACTTTGCAACAAATAAAGTCTACATGTACACTCCAGGACAAAGTAGCGTCCACGTAGATGCCCAGATATTTATAGGAGGAAACTATAAATATCTGATATATTTAATGGCTGTCTAATAAATTGGAGTGAGACTGATCTAAAGTTGTTTGCTGTTATATTACCCACACCTCATTATAGTGCCGGGAAGACAGAACACACACTGGGGAGACATAGGCATAGGTATCTAAGTTTACCTCCCGTACACCTCATCATTACAGTCGAGGAGTACAGTTGGAGATGCAGATGCAGGAGGTGAGACTTAACACTTTGTTGTGAATGGAGGAAAAGAGTGAAGATGGTGCAGTCATGGAGTGAGTCATGGTGTCAGTAGATTAAGATATAAAGCAGGATATCATCTGCGTAGCAGCTGAAGTGGAGATGGTGAATGTAGAAGGAGAAGCCTGTAGAGGATGAATAAGAAAGGTGTTATTAATCAATTTGGCATCTATTTTGGCCTCACACAGTAAATGAGAGCTCCATTTATGCCTGAGAAGAATATTAGTGTGGTTTGGGGTAATCCTAATTGAACTGCTAGGTCCTTCATGATCCAAAAACATGACACAAGGAGATATCACCCAGGTATTAAGTGTAATATAGTGTAAGTGTAATATAGAAAGAATCAAAGATGAGCAGAAGAAATTACTACTCACTACTCGGGTGTAATTAAGTGGGTGTTTAATAGTAGACATCAAGTAGCATTAGAGTTACAAATTGAAGAGAGATTGAAGGAGGCGAGAGGAGAGAGACATGAGACGTGTGTGTGCGTTTTGTTGGAGGGGTGAGAAAGAAGGAGGAGAAGAAGTGACAAAAAGGAAGAGAAGAAGTGACATGTTTCTAATAAAGGATTTTAACAAGTCACTGCCTTTGACAGTGACCTCCGATGCTCTGTGTCATTGTGTCACTCATCAGAGTGATGCACACACTACAGTACACTACAAACCACTACCCCACAGAGGAGGAAGCAAGGAAAGGGAAAGGATACACACATGGCGAGGGTGATGCCAGTCATCTGCAGGGTGGACCGTAACAAAATACTTGAGCACTACTTAAGTATATTTTAAGAGTACCTGTACTTTAGTTGAGTATTATTTTATGAACATTTATGACTTTCACTCCGCTACATTTAAAAAAAAAAAAAGTCCTTTGACTCCACTACGTCTCTATGTTAATGACTTTGAGGCAGAGCCTTTGTAGTCTGCAATGATCTATACACTGTTCATCCCAAGAGAAAAAACTATCACAGACAGCTACTAGCTACTAGCCAAGATGAGGCAGAAGATTCTTCATCTGAGACCTGAGTTTTAAGGTTGAGATAAAAAAGTAAGATTCCTTTTGTTTTCTATTTTGTTTGACTTCAAAATAACACATGAAAATGACAGTTTATTGATTTTGATTCCGTTGTCTTTTATAGCAATTTCTGTTATCTAAGCTTTATATTCCATATGCTATACAAGTTCTGTCACTAGATAAGGTTGTATCGGAGTCATGAGGTTCTGTGGACCAACACAACAATGTGTGAACATAAAAATGTACTTAAAGGGATAGTTCACCCAAAATTCAAATTGCACTCATTATCTACTCACCCTCATGTCGACTAAGGGCTGGGAGAAGTTTCAGAGTTATCTGTGGCTTCTCTGAGTTACAGGGGGTCTCGGCGTAGCAGTGCATGTCCATATAATGGTTGCAAATGGATACCACTTTTCTTCGTAACATAAAGACACACCAAAAAAACATCCAAATACCTCCATGCTCGTATGTAATGTCTGTCTTGTATTGAAGCCCCAAACTGCGAAATTGTTCCGAAAAAAATTAAATAAGTCTATATTTCAAGCTTGTTTGTAGCGGAAGCTCCTCTTCCCGAACCAGGAAGAGGAGCTTCCGCTACACCGAGACCCCCTGTAACTCAGAGAAGCCACGGATAACTCTGAAACTTCTCCCAGCCCTTAGTCGACATGAGGGTGAGTAGATAATGAGTGCAATTTGAATTTTGGGTGAACTGTCCCCTTAAGTATTTTAAAAACTACAGTACTCCAGTACTTTCTTTAACTCACCTCCACCTCTGACCACCTGGTCCATTTCCTCAGGAACATTTGACCTTTATAACCCATAATTCTCTATGTGTAATGTTTATGTTCATAATATTAATAGAAGTCATTGCCTTTCTCTGCTCCTGTTTTGCTAAATAGGTCATGAGCATTTTATATTGAGAGGGTTAGGAGTTCAGTTCCCACAGGGACCACACATGCTGAAAGTGTGTGTCTCGTGAGTCTTTGCATGCAAACACTTGGGTAAAAGGCAAAGCCTAAAGTGACAGGTACGGTTCAGGGTGAGTAACCAACAAAACCTCACAAAACTACAAGAGCTGAATCTGCACCGGAAATACTCATTAGGGTCCGGGCAGCTAAGCTGCCGGGACACTATTGTATTCCTAGGAATTCTTCTTCTTCTTCTTTCTTTCTTCTTCCAAGGAAGTCATACTTCCCATGGGCGAAAACTCACCAAACTTTGCACAAAGGTTCAGTCCCATGCCAGATTCACTCAACTCCAAGGACATGTGCCCCCCCCTCCTAGGGGGGGCACAATAAGCGTTTAAATTTAAAAACTTTAAAAATTCCTACCAAACCAACGGTGGATGCTACAGTGTTGAAACTTCACCACAATGTCGCCTCAATACTGCTGAAACTTTTGTCCACTTAAACTTATTACAAATTATGAAGTCCATCACTCTGTTTTTTTCAATAACTGTAAAACTTTTAAAATGTATCTCCTCCCACAATTTTTGCTCAATTGACACCAAACTTGCTACAGAGCATCTCCAGACTGTCCTCCACAAAACTTGTTTCTCGGATTTTTGATTAAGCAAAAATTGAGCCTACAGTGCATGAAAACGTTTGACTGTAAACAGTACTGTAAACATATACCATCAAATTCTTGCTAAATACATTTTCAAACTTCCTGAAAAAAAATGACAATATTCTGGAGTCATGGTTGATGAAGTTTGGCAAATATCTGAATTTTAATTCAAAAACTGAATTTTCTAGAACATTTTGAATTCTGCTCTCATGGGAACAACTGCAGCCAATGTGAGTGTGGAATTTTTAAACATCATATTTTCTCTTATGAAGCAAAACACTTATCATTAAAAACAAATCACCAACATTTCCATGCTGTCAAGATGCAATTTATGTATTATCAGATTTTTGTTTAGATGACTGAATTATTGACATTTTGACCATTTCATCACAACAGCTGCCCGGGCACTGGCTCACCTGAGTGGATAAATGAGGCTACACAGCAGGTTTCACTACCAGCTAATTAGCTCAGCGAGTTAGGAGCTGGTTCTTGGTGTCAGAGATTGTGAGTTCGAGACCCAGCGCGGGTGATGATGATCAAAATGTCAAATGTCCTCAAGCTATTTTGCTGTCTAAATGCAATTTATGTATTAACAGATTTTTGTTTAGATAACAGAAATCTGCGTTCACAACTGCTGCCCGGACACTGACTCCCTGAGTCTATTTGAGAAGACACACACCATGTTTCACTTCCAGATAATTAGCTCACTGAGTTAAGCGCTGGTTCTTGGTGTCAGAGGTTGTGAGTTCGAGACCCAGCCAGGGTGATGATGATGACAGATCAAAATGTCAAATGTCCTCAACACAAAACACAAGACAATTGTCCTAATGGTGGCATCACAGCAAGCCTCTAAATTTAAAAATCCAAATAGCTTGGACTGGACCATGTGCGAAGGCTCCTAACATCTTAGACTCATAGTAGATGTTTGACAAATACATATCATTATTTTACCTCAAAAACTGATTTTTCTTTTTCTGCCTACATGACACTGAATGGCTTACTCAATTTGTGAAGCCACTGTTGAACTGCCACTTGTCAATTAGCTGCGATTAGTGCGATAGACACTGGTCTTTGGTTCCCGAGGTTGTAGGTTCAATCCTCAACTGATGCAAATTGGAAATTATAAGGACAACTGTCTTGTCTTCCTATTCTCCTGTTTGTTGCTCAGAATTGCCTAAATTTGCCCAAAAGTTGCCCGGACCCGACCCATCGCTGCGCAGCAGCTATAATCTTCTTCTTCTTCTTTCTTTCTTTAGGGTCCGGGCAGCTAAGCTGCCGGGACACTATTGTATTCCTAGGAATTCTTCTTCTTCTTCTTTAGGGTCCGGGCAGCTAAGCTGCCGGGACACTATTGTATTCCTAGGAATTCTTCTTCTTTAGGGTCCGGGCAGCGCAGCTGCCAGGACACTATTGTATTCCTAGGAATTCTTCTTCTTCTTCTTCTTCTTCTTCTTCTTCTTCTTCTTCTTCTTCTTCTTCTTCTTCTTCTTCTTCTTCTTTCTTTCTTTCTTCTTCTTCCAAGGAAGTCATACTTCCCATGGGCGAAAACTCACCAAACTTTGCACAAAGGTTCAGTCCCATGCCAGATTCACTCAACTCCAAGGACAATGTGCCCCCCCCTCCTAGGGGGGGCACAATAAGCGTTTAAATTTAAAAACTTTAAAAATTCCTACCAAACCAACGGTAGATGCTACAGTGTTGAAACTTCACCACAATGTCACCTCAATACTGCTGAAACTTTTGTCAACTTAAACTTATTACAAATTATGAAGTCCATCACTCTGTTTTTTTCAATAACTGTAAAACTTTTAAAATGTATCTCCTCCCACAATTTTTGCTCAATTGACACCAAACTTGCTACAGAGCATCTCCAGACTGTCCTCCACAAAACTTGTTTCTCGGATTTTTGATTAAGCAAAAATTGAGCCTACAGTGCATGAAAACGTTTGACTGTAAACACTACTGTAAACATATACCATCAAATTCTTGCTAAATACATTTTCAAACTTCCTGAAAAAAAATGAGAATATTCTGGAGTCATGGTTGATGAAGTTTGGCAAATATCAGAATTTTAATTCAAAAACTGAATTTTCTAGAACATTTTGAATTCTGCTCTCATGGGAACAACTGCAGTCAATGTGAGACTGGAATTTATAAACATCATATTTTCTCTTATGAAGCAAAACACTTATCATTAAAAACAAATCACCAACATTTCCATGCTGTCAAGATGCAATTTATGTATTATCAGATTTTTGTTTAGATGACTGAATTATTGACATTTTGACCATTTCATCACAACAGCTGCCCGGGCACTGGCTCACCTGAGTGGATAAATGAAGCTACACAGCAGGTCTCACTACCAGCTAATTAGCTCAGCGAGTTAGGAGCTGGTTCTTGGTGTCAGAGATTGTGAGTTCGAGACCCAGCGAGGGTGAAGATGATGATGATGACAGTTCGAAATGGCAGATGTCCTCAAGCTATTTTGCTGTCTAAATGCAATTTATGTATTAACAGATTTTTGTTTAGATAACAGAAATCTGCGTTCACAACTGCTGCCCGGACACTGACTCCCTGAGTCTATTTGAGAAGACACACACCATGTCTCACTTCCAGATAATTAGCTCACTGAGTTAAGCGCTGGTTCTTGGTGTCAGAGGTTGTGAGTTCAAGACCCAGCCAGGGTGATGATGACAGATCAAAATGTCAAATGTTCTCAACACGAAACACAAGACAATTGTCCTAATGGTGGCATCACAGCAAGCTTCTAAATTTAAAAATCCAAATAGCTTGGACTGGACCATGTGCGAAGGCTCCTAATATCTTAGACTCATAGTAGATGTTTGACAAATACATATCATTATTTTACCTCAAAAACGGATTTTTCTTTTTCTGCCTACACGACAGTGAATGGCTTACTCAATTTGTGAAGCCACTGTTGAATGCAATTTGTCAATTAGCTCAGTGCGATAGACAACGGTCTTTGGTTCCCGAGGTTGTGGGTTCAATCCTCAACTGATGCAAATTGGACATTATAAGGACAACTGTCTTGTCTTCCTATTCTCCTGTTTGTTGCTCAGAATTGCCTAAATTTGCCCAAAAGTAGCCCGGACCCGACCCATCGCTGCGCAGCAGCTATAATTAGGGTCCGGGCAGCTAAGCTGCCGGGACACTATTGTATTCCTAGGAATCTTCTTCTTCTTCTTTCTTTCTTTCTTTCTTCTTCCAAGGAAGTCATACTTCCCATGGGCGAAAACTCACCAAACTTGCACAAAGGTTCAGTCCCATGCCAGATTCACTCAACTCCAAGGACATGTGCCCCCCCCTCCTAGGGGGGGCACAATAAGCGTTTAAATTTAAAAACTTTAAAAATTCCTACCAAACCAACGGTAGATGCTACAGTGTTGAAACTTCACCACAATGTAGCGTCAATACTGCTGAAACTTTTGTCCACTTAAACTTATTACAAATTATGAAGTCCATCACTCTGTTTTTTTCAATAACTGTAAAACTTTTAAAATGTATCTCCTCCCACAATTTTTGCTCAATTGACACCAAACTTGCTACAGAGCATCTCCAGACTGTCCTCCACAAAACTTGTTTCTCGGATTTTTGATTAAGCAAAAATTGAGCCAACAGTGCATGAAAACGTTTGACTGTAAACAGTACTGTAAACATATACCATCAAATTCTTGCTAAATACATTTTCAAACTTCCTGAAAAAAAATGACAATATTCTGGAGTCATGGTTGATGAAGTTTGGCAAATATCAGAATTTTAATTCAAAAACTGAATTTTTGAGAACATTTTGAATTCTGCTCTCATGGGAACAACTGCAGCCAATGTGAGTGTGGAATTTATAAACATCATATTTTCTCTTATGAAGCAAAACACTTATCATTAAAAACAAATCACCAACATTTCCATGCTGTCAAGATGCAATTTATGTATTATCAGATTTTTGTTTAGATGACTGAATTTCTGACATTTTGACCATTTCATCACAACAGCTGCCCGGGCACTGGCTCACCTGAGTGGATAAATGAAGCTACACAGCAGGTCTCACTACCAGCTAATTAGCTCAGTGAGTTAAGAGCTGGTTCTTGGTGTCAGAGATTGTGAGTTCGAGACCCAGCAAGGGTGATGATGATGACAGATCAAATGTCAGATGTCCTCAAGCTATTTTGCTGTCTAAATGCAATTTATGTATTAACAGATTTTTGTTTAGATAACAGAAATCTGCGTTCACAACAGCTGCCCGGACACTGACTCCCTGAGTCTATTTGAGAAGACACACAGCAGGTCTCACTTCCAGATAATTAGCTCACTGAGTTAAGCGCTGGTTCTTGGTGTCAGAGGTTGTGAGTTCGAGACCCAGCCAGGGTGATGATGATGATGATGACAGATCAAAATGTCAAATGTCCTCAACATGAAACACAAGACAATTGTCCTAATGGTGGCATCACAGCAAGCTTCTAAGTTTAAAAATCCAAATAGCTTGGACTGGACCATGTGCGAAGGCTCCTAACATCTTAGACTCATAGTAGATGTTTGACAAATACATATCATTATTTTACCTCAAAAACTGATTTTTCTTTTTCTGCCTACACGACAGTGAATGGCTTACACAATTTGTGAAGCCACTATTGATCTGCCACTTGTCAGTTAGCTCAGTGCGATAGACAACGGTCTTTGGTTCTAGAGATTGTGGGTTCAATCCTCAACTGGTGCAAATTGAACATTATAAGGTCAACTGTCTTGTCTTCCTATTCTCCTGTTTGTTGCTCAGAATTGCCTAAATTTGCCCAAAAGTAGCCCGGACCCGACCCATCGCTGCGCAGCAGCTATAATCTTCTTCTTCTTCTTTCTTTCTTTAGGGTCCGGGCAGCTAAGCTGCCGGGACACTATTGTATTCCTAGGAATTCTTCTTCTTCTTCTTTAGGGTCCGGGCAGCTAAGCTGCCGGGACACTATTGTATTCCTAGGAATTCTTCTTCTTTAGGGTCCGGGCAGCGCAGCTGCCAGCTAGTATTCCTCTTCTTCTTCTTCTTCTTCTTCTTTCTTTCTTTCTTCTTCTTCCAAGGAAGTCATACTTCCCATGGGCGAAAACTCACCAAACTTTGCACAAAGGTTCAGTCCCATGCCAGATTCACTCAACTCCAAGGACATGTGCCCCCCCCTCCTAGGGGGGGCACAATAAGCGTTTAAATTTAAAAACTTTAAAAATTCCTACCAAACCAACGGTAGATGCTACAGTGTTGAAACTTCACCACAATGTCGCCTCAATACTGCTGAAACTTTTGTCCACTTAAACTTATTACAAATTATGAAGTCCATCACTCTGTTTTTTTCAATAACTGTAAAACTTTTAAAATGTATCTCCTCCCACAATTTTTGCTCAATTGACACCAAACTTGCTACAGAGCATCTCCAGACTGTCCTCCACAAAACTTGTTTCTCGGATTTTTGATTAAGCAAAAATTGAGCCTACAGTGCATGAAAACGTTTGACTGTAAACAGTACTGTAAACATATACCATCAAATTCTTGCTAAATACATTTTCAAACTTCCTGAAAAAAAATGAGAATATTCTGGAGTCATGGTTGATGAAGTTTAGCAAATATCAGAATTTTAATTCAAAAACTGAATTTTCTAGAACATTTTGAATTCTGCTCTCATGGAAACAACTGCAGTCAATGTGAGAGTGGAATTTATAAACATCATATTTTCTCTTATGAAGCAAAACACGTATCATTAAAAACAAATCACCAACATTTCCATGCTGTCAAGATGCAATTTATGTATTATCAGATTTTTGTTTAGATGACTGAATTATTGACATTTTGACCATTTCATCACAACAGCTGCCCGGGCACTGGCTCACCTGAGTGGATAAATGAAGCTACACAGCAGGTCTCACTACCAGCTAATTAGCTCAGTGAGTTAAGAGCTGGTTCTTGGTGTCAGAGATTGTGAGTTCGAGACCCAACAAGGATGATGATGACAGATCAAGATGTCACATGTCCTCAAGCTGTTTTGCTGTCTAAATGCAATTTATGTATTAACAGATTTTTGTTTAGATAACTTTTAGAAATCTGCCTTGACAACAGCTGCCCGGACACTGACTCACCTGAGTGGATTTGAGAAGCTACACACCAGGTCTCACTAACAGCCAATTAGCTCACTGAGTTAAGAGCTGGTTCTTGGTGTCAGAGATTGTGAGTTCGAGACCCAGCAAGGGAGATGATGACAGATGTATGATCCAAATAGCTTGGACTGGACCATGTGCGAAAGCTCTTAACATCTTAGACTCATAGTAGATGTTTGACAAATACATATCATTATTTTACCTCAAAAACTGATTTTTCTTTTTACTGTGGTTTCAAATCTGCCTACACGACAGTGAATGGCTTACTCAATTTGTGAAGCCACTGTTGAACGCCACTTGTCAAGTAGCTCAGTGCGATAGACAACAGTCTTTGGTTCCCGAGGTTGTGGGTTCAATCCTCAACTAATGCAAATTGAACATTATAAGGTCAACTGTCCTGTCTTCCTATTCTCCTGTTTGTTGCTCAGAATTGCCTAAATTTGCCCAAAAGTAGCCCGGACCCGACCCATCGCTGCGCAGCAGCTATAATTCTTCTTCTTCTTTCTTTCTTTCTTTCTTTCTTTCTTCTTCCAAGGAAGTCATACTTCCCATGGGCGAAAACTCACCAAACTTTGCACAAAGGTTCAGTCCCATGCCAGATTCACTCAACTCCAAGGACATGTGCCCCCCCCCTCCTAGGGGGGGGCACAATAAGCGTTTAAATTTAAAAACTTTAAAAATTCCTACCAAACCAACGGTAGATGCTACAGTGTTGAAACTTCACCACAATGTCGCCTCAATACTGCTGAAACTTTTGTCAACTTAAACTTATTACAAATTATGAAGTCCATCACTCTGTTTTTTTCAATAACTGTAAAACTTTTAAAATGTATCTCCTCCCACAATTTTTGCTCAATTGACACCAAACTTGCTACAGAGCATCTCCAGACTGTCCTCCACAAAACTTGTTTCTCGGATTTTTGATTAAGCAAAAATTGAGCCTACAGTGCATGAAAACGTTTGACTGTAAACAGTACTATAAACATATACCATCAAATTCTTGCTAAATACATTTTCAAACTTCCTGAAAAAAAATGAGAATATTCTGGAGTCATGGTTGATGAAGTTTAGCAAATATCAGAATTTTAATTCAAAAACTGAATTTTCTAGAACATTTTGAATTCTGCTCTCATGGAAACAACTGCAGTCAATGTGAGAGTGGAATTTATAAACATCATATTTTCTCTTATGAAGCAAAACACGTATCATTAAAAACAAATCACCAACATTTCCATGCTGTCAAGATGCAATTTATGTATTATCAGATTTTTGTTTAGATGACTGAATTATTGACATTTTGACCATTTCATCACAACAGCTGCCCGGGCACTGGCTCACCTGAGTGGATAAATGAAGCTACACAGCAGGTCTCACTACCAGCTAATTAGCTCAGTGAGTTAGGAGCTGGTTCTTGGTGTCAGAGATTGTGAGTTCGAGACCCAGCAAGGGAAGATGATGATGATGACAGATCGAAGATGGCAGATGTCCTCAAGCTGTTTTGCTGTCTAAATGCAATTTATGTATTAACAGATTTTTGTTTAGATAACTGAAATCTGCCTTGACAACAGCTGCCTGGGCATTGACTCCCTGAGTCGATAAATGAAGACACACACCATGTCTCACTTCCAGATAATTAGCTCACTGAGTTAAGCGCTGGTTCTTGGTGTCAGAGGCTGTGGGTTCGAGACCCAGCCAGGGTGATGATGATGACAGATCAAAATGTCAAATGATCCAAATAGCTTGGACTGGACCATGTGCGAAAGCTCTTAACATCTTAGACTCATAGTAGATGTTTGACAAATACATATCATTATTTTACCTCAAAAACGGATTTTTCTTTTTACTGTGGTTTCAAATCTGCCTACACGACAGTGAATGGCTTACTCAATTTGTGAAGCCACTGTTGAACTGCCACTTGTCAAGTAGCTCAGTGCGATAGACACAGTCTTTGGTTCCCGAGGTTGTGGGTTCAATCCTCAACTGATGCAAATTGAACATTATAAGGTCAACTGTCCTGTCTTCCTATTCTCCTGTTTGTTGCTCAGAATTGCCTAAATTTGCCCAAAAGTAGCCCGGACCCGACCCATCGCTGCGCAGCAGCTATAATTAGGGTCCGGGCAGCGCAGCTGCCAGGACACTATTGTATTCCTAGGAATTCTTCTTCTTTCTTTCTTTCTTTCTTCTTCCAAGGAAGTCATACTTCCCATGGGCGAAAACTCACCAAACTTTGCACAAAGGTTCAGTCCCATGCCAGATTCACTCAACTCCAAGGACATGTGCCCCCCCCTCCTAGGGGGGGCACAATAAGCGTTTAAATTTAAAAACTTTAAAAATTCCTACCAAACCAACGGTAGATGCTACAGTGTTGAAACTTCACCACAATGTAGCCTCAATACTGCTGAAACTTTTGTCCACTTAAACTTATTACAAATTATGAAGTCCATCACTCTGTTTTTTTCAATAACTGTAAAACTTTTAAAATGTATCTCCTCCCACAATTTTTGCTCAATTGACACCAAACTTGCTACAGAGCATCTCCAGACTGTCCTCCACAAAACTTGTTTCTCGGATTTTTGATTAAGCAAAAATTGAGCCTACAGTGCATGAAAACGTTTGACTGTAAACAGTACTATAAACATATACCATCAAATTCTTGCTAAATACATTTTCAAACTTCCTGAAAAAAAATGAGAATATTCTGGAGTCATGGTTGATGAAGTTTGGCAAATATCAGAATTTTAATTCAAAAACTGAATTTTCTAGAACATTTTGAATTCTGCTCTCATGGGAACAACTGCAGTCAATGTGAGACTGGAATTTATAAACATCATATTTTCTCTTATGAAGCAAAACACTTATCATTAAAAACAAATCACCAACATTTCCATGCTGTCAAGATGCAATTTATGTATTATCAGATTTTTGTTTAGATGACTGAATTATTGACATTTTGACCATTTCATCACAACAGCTGCCCGGGCACTGGCTCACCTGAGTGGATAAATGAAGCTACACAGCAGGTCTCACTACCAGCTAATTAGCTCAGCGAGTTAGGAGCTGGTTCTTGGTGTCAGAGATTGTGAGTTCGAGACCCAGCAAGGGTGAAGATGATGATGATGACAGTTCGAAATGGCAGATGTCCTCAAGCTATTTTGCTGTCTAAATGCAATTTATGTATTAACAGATTTTTGTTTAGATAACAGAAATCTGCGTTCACAACAGCTGCCCGGACACTGACTCCCTGAGTCTATTTGAGAAGACACACACCATGTCTCACTTCCAGATAATTAGCTCACTGAGTTAAGCGCTGGTTCTTGGTGTCAGAGGTTGTGAGTTCGAGACCCAGCCAGGGTGATGATGATGACAGATCAAAATGTCAAATGTCCTCAACACAAAACACAAGACAATTGTCCTAATGGTGGCATCACAGCAAGCCTCTAAATTTAAAAATCCAAATAGCTTGGACTGGACCATGTGCGAAAGCTCCTAACATCCTAGACTCATAGTAGATGTTTGACAAATACATATCATTATTTTACCTCAAAAACGGATTTTTCTTTTTCTGCCTACATGACACTGAATGGCATACTCAATTTGTGAAGCCACTGTTGAACTGCCACTTGTCAATTAGCTGCGATTAGTGCGATAGACACTGGTCTTTGGTTCCCGAGGTTGTAGGTTCAATCCTCAACTGATGCAAATTGGACATTATAAGGACAACTGTCTTGTCTTCCTATTCCCCTGTTTGTTGCTCAGAATTGCCTAAATTTGCCCAAAAGTTGCCCGGACCCGACCCATCGCTGCGCAGCAGCTATAATTAGGGTCCGGGCAGCTAAGCTGCCGGGACACTATTGTATTCCTAGGAATTCTTCTTCTTTCTTTCTTTCTTTCTTCTTCCAAGGAAGTCATACTTCCCATGGGCGAAAACTCACCAAACTTCACAGAAACATCCGACCCCATGCCAGATTCACTCAACTCCAAGGACATGTGCCCCCCCCTCCTAGGGGGGGCACAATAAGCGTTTAAATTTAAAAACTTTAAAAATTCCTACCAAACCAACGGTAGATGCTACAGTGTTGAAACTTCACCACAATGTAGCGTCAATACTGCTGAAACTTTTGTCCACTTAAACTTATTACAAATTATGAAGTCCATCACTCTGTTTTTTTCAATAACTGTAAAACTTTTAAAATGTATCTCCTCCCACAATTTTTGCTCAATTGACACCAAACTTGCTACAGAGCATCTCCAGACTGTCCTCCACAAAACTTGTTTCTCGGATTTTTGATTAAGCAAAAATTGAGCCTACAGTGCATGAAAACGTTTGACTGTAAACAGTACTGTAAACATATACCATCAAATTCTTGCTAAATACATTTTCAAACTTCCTGAAAAAAAATGAGAATATTCTGGAGTCATGGTTGATGAAGTTTGGCAAATATCAGAATTTTAATTCAAAAACTGAATTTTCTAGAACATTTTGAATTCTGCTCTCATGGGAACAACTGCAGTCAATGTGAGACTGGAATTTATAAACATCATATTTTCTCTTATGAAGCAAAACACTTATCATTAAAAACAAATCACCAACATTTCCATGCTGTCAAGATGCAATTTATGTATTATCAGATTTTTGTTTAGATGACTGAATTTCTGACATTTTGACCATTTCATCACAACAGCTGCCCGGGCACTGACTCACCTGAGTGGATAAATGAAGCTACACAGCAGGTCTCACTACCAGCCAATTAGCTCAGTGAGTTAGGAGCTGGTTCTCGGTGTCAGAGATTGTGAGTTCGAGACCCAGCGAGGGAGAAGATGATGATGATGACAGTTTGAAATGGCAGATGTCCTCAAGCTGTTTTGCTGTCTAAATGCAATTTATGTATTAACAGATTTTTGTTTAGATAACAGAAATCTGCGTCCACAACAGCTGCCCGGACACTGACTCCCTGAGTCTATTTGAGAAGACACACACCATGTCTCACTTCCAGATAATTAGCTCACTGAGTTAAGCGCTGGTTCTTGGTGTCAGAGGTTGTGAGTTCGAGACCCAGCCAGGATGATGATGATGACAAATCAAAATGTCAAATGTCCTCAACACGAAACACAAGACAATTGTCCTAATGGTGGCATCACAGCAAGCTTCTAAATTTAAAAATCCAAATAGCTTGGACTGGACCATCTGCGAAGGCTCCTAACATCTTAGGCTCATAGTAGATGTTTGACAAATACATATCATTATTTTACCTCAAAAACTGATTTTTCTTTTTCTGCCTACAAGACAGTGAATGGCTTACTCAATTTGTGAAGCCACTGTTGAACTGCCACTTGTCAATTAGCTCAGTGCGATAGACAACAGTCTTTGGTTCCCGAGGTTGTGGGTTCAATCCTCAACTGATGCAAATTGGACACTATAAGGACAACTGTCTTGTCTTCCTATTCTCCTGTTTGTTGCTCAGAATTGCCTAAATATGCCCAAAAGTAGCCCGGACCCGACCCATCGCTGCGCAGCAGCTATAATCTTCTTCTTCTTCTTTCTTTCTTTCTTTCTTTCTTCTTCCAAGGAAGTCATACTTCCCATGGGCGAAAACTCACCAAACTTCACAGAAACATCCAAACCCATGCCAGATTCACTCAACTCCAAGGACATGTGCCCCCCCCCTCCTAGGGGGGGCACAATAAGCGTTTAAATTTAAAAACTTTAAAAATTCCTACCAAACCAACGGTAGATGCTACAGTGTTGAAACTTCACCACAATGTAGCCTCAATACTGCTGAAACTTTTGTCCACTTAAACTTATTACAAATTATGAAGTCCATCACTCTGTTTTTTTCAATAACTGTAAAACTTTTAAAATGTATCTCCTCCCACAATTTTTGCTCAATTGACACCAAACTTGCTACAGAGCATCTCCAGACCGTCCTCCACAAAACTTGTTTCTCGGATTTTTGATTAAACAAAAATTGAGCCAACAGTGCATGAAAACGTTTGACTGTAAACAGTACTGTAAACATATACCATCAAATTCTTGCTAAATACATTTTCAAACTTCCTGAAAAAAAATGACAATATTCTGGAGTCATGGTTGATGAAGTTTAGCAAATATCAGAATTTTAATTCAAAAACTGAATTTTTGAGAACATTTTGAATTCTGCTCTCATGGGAACAACTGCAGTCAATGTGAGAGTGGAATTTATAAACATCATATTTTCTCTAATGAAGCAAAACACTTATCATGAAAAACAAATCACCAACATTTCCATGCTGTCAAGATGCAATTTATGTATTATCAGATTTTTGTTTAGATGACTGAATTTCTGAAATTTTGACCATTTCATCACAACAGCTGCCCGGGCACTGACTCACCTGAGTGGATAAATGAAGCTACACAGCAGGTCTCACTACCAGCTAATTAGCTCAGTGAGTTAGGAGCTGGTTCTTCGTGTCAGAGGCTGTGGGTTCAAGACCCAGCAAGGGTCATGATGATGATGACAGATCAAAATGTCAGATGTCCTCAAGCTGTTTTTCTGTCTTATGTATTAACAGATTTTTGTTTAGATAATAGAATTTCTGACTTTTTGAAATCTGCGTTCACAACAGCTGCCCGGGCACTGACTCACCTGAGTGGATAAATGAAGCTACACAGCAAATTTCACTACCAGCCAATTAGCTCAGCGAGTTAGGAGCTGGTTCTTGGTGTCAGAGGTTGTGAGTTCGAGACCCAGCAAGGGTGATGATGATGACAGGTCAAAATGTCAGTTGTCCTCAACACGAAACACAAGACAATTGTCCTAATTATCGCGTCACAGAAAGCCTCTAAATTTAAAAATCCAAATAGCTTGGACTGGACCATGTGCGAAGGCTCCTAACATCTTAGATTCATAGTAGATGTTTGACAAATACATATCAGAATTTTACCTCAAAAACTGATTTTTATTTTTACTGTGGTTTCAAATCTGCCTGCACGACAGTGAATGGTTTACTCAATTTGTGAAGCCACTGTTGAACTGCCTCTTGTCAATTAGCTCAGTGCGATAGACAATGGTCTTTGGTTCCCGAGGTTGTGGGTTCAATCCTCAACTGATGCAAATTGAACATTATAAGGTCAACTGTCTTGTCTTCCTATTCTTCTGTTTGTTGCTCAGAATTGCCTAAATTTGCCCAAAAGTAGCCCGGACCCGACCCATCGCTGCGCAGCAGCTATAATTATTTTCAAAAACCCTGCTGTCTCTTGGTTCCATTTGGCTCAACACTGAAGATTTAAAACTACATAACACAGCAAATCTCAGCCAGGCTCAGGTCAGCTAATGATAACCTTATATGGACATGTCTACCTCTTTTTTTGTCGATTCCCCTTTTCTCTCACCTGGTGGTCTTTTCCTTTCATTCTTTTCTTTTTTCCCCTTTTAGACAATAAAAAAAACACACATACTGAAATATATTTTTCAGCCAACAGTCAATACAAACTTGTTTTTGCTTTTTCAATCTCATAACCCCATTTTTTCAAAATCACTGCAATATTCTTCTTCCTCTCTCAAACCTGCACCATGATTACAGATGAATCTTAATCATAAATTGCAACGCTGCCTGGTTGCAGAGACAAAGTCCTCTGTAGCCTACTCGAACATGGCATTTTACATTGTTGCCATAAGAAATTAAAAGGATGAACTCCACCATAAAGATGATTGACAGTTTTAGCTGTAAGCAATGCTGCTCTTTGTTTGATTTGATCTGATTTTGCAGAGCATGTACTCATTCCTGATATTGATTCTCGTGTAAAAGTGAAACATGCTGTTTTAAATTGCCAAGAATAAACTGATAACCTGATAAATAAGCGGATTTACTTTGGATCATCAGCTGGTGAAGATGTCAACTTTTAGATATTTGGCCTTGTGAATGTGATATCTCTTAAACTTGGCAGAATTATTTGGCCTAAAAAATGAAGTGGGTGGCCAAATGTCAAAGTTAAACATCACACTGATCACATAGATAGACCAATGAGTTGGCCATAACTCACAAATTCATACACTCATTTTTGAGATAAGAAAATCAATTTAAGAGATAACATTAAATATCCAAATAATTCAAAGTCAGTTTCTCTGCGACATCACTCAAGTTCTGCAAAAACACTCCTGTCCATTACTCACTGCTGTAACTCTCAGGATTAAGGAGGGCCATTACACTGTTAGCATGATGTAATGTAAGCAGCCGTTATAGATTTCATGTTTGTGTCAATTCATCAAATAAAGAGCCAGACACAGGGTTTTTAACCAGCAGACACAGTCACCACCACACATGAGTAGAAGCCCATAGGTGAAGATTAAGCAGGATTTCTTTTGTACAACTCTCTATATAATCTTTTTAGGAAAGCTTAAAGTAGTAGCTACCTACTACAGCCACTGCAAGCTGATGGTTAGATATTTTCCAAACTGTTGTGCAGCTAGTCCATCTGTGTTGCAGCCCAGTCGGTGTGATCTCAGGTATCACTGGTTATGACTGACTCTGGCCTTAACTCTGCCTTAAAGATGCATATTGTGACCTAAACATTGGTTCAGTCTCCTCGAGCTCCTCTTCCTTGCAGGCTTTTAGAGGAGAGTGACCTCACCATAAGGAGAGAGACTTTTTCCAGCTGTCGGCAATGTTTTCTACACATGCCTCCCTCTGTCCTCCTTTTTCATCTGCTCTCTACTCTGTTTTGCAACAGCTCTGCTTCTCATTTCACTGCTCCCCTGTTCTTCCCATCCACTTCTCTCCTGTTATCTTCTTCATTCTTGCAGGAATTTAAGGAGGAGTAATTTGGGAGACACAGAGCTCCTCCTGTCTCTAAGATTTGCACATCTACCTCTTTCTCCCACTCTCGCTTCTCTGCTTTTCCTCCGTTGATTTTTTTTTAAGCAGTAGCCTAATCTGGAAAGAGGAAAGTCCACTTTCCTCTGATGTTACGTCTGTGCTCTTGCTGCTCTCCTCTCATCTTCCACCTCTAATTCCTTAAAGGGTTTTAAATGAATAAATTTGAGGGGATATGAAGTTTCTGCTCTCTTTAACTACTATCATTGTCTCTTTGTTTGTCCAGGATCTTGAGGGAGCATTTAGGGGAGAAGGAGGTGCAGCTGTCCTTAATCTTTGATGCTGTGGAGGAGGCAGACCTTGCCAACTACACCTGTTACGTCGAGAACCATATAGGGAGGCGCAGCGGGAGTGCTATTCTGCAGAAGAAAGGTAGATTACACTCTCTCTTTCTCCATCCCTTCCTCCATATCTATATTTATCCCCACCCCGTTAGAATTAAAGTGCCAACATAACATCATCGTTGTTGCTAGTGTAGCGGTTTTGGTACTCATCCTTGCGTTGTGTAGTTTTAACATACGAGTCAGACCTTCACCGTTGGCAACCTCGCCGTTTATTGTGCACACATGGACTGACCTGGCAGAGAAATCCACATTTACAGTCAGTCCAGCTCTTCTTTTCTCACACACACACACACATACACGGCAGGGAAATAGCATAGTCCGACTGCCTAAACATTCTCAAAACTAACATAAAATAACACAAAGCGCACCTGGCAGAGAAATCCACATTTACAGTCAGTCCAGCTCTTCTTTTCTCACACACACACACATACACGGCTGAAAAGTGTAAAACAAAAGGAAAGTGCAGGTTTGCTACCACGTGTAACCCTAGCCATGTTGTAAACAGAAATAAAAGAAAAACACCGTCAACTTTATATGGAAAAGGACGTGCTTGACCGTTTGGAAGCTATATGCTTAAGAAATACAACTTAAACCACCCCTTAGCATTGAAATTAAAGTAATTAATATGAAACAATAGCGGAGTTCGTAGCTTGTGCACCTACCAGGGAAATAGCATCGTCCGACTGCGGCTACCCCCTGGGGTGCACGACCCTAATCCGCAGGGGCGATGCATTTAATTACCATAGGAAAAACAAGTTTTTGTGTTGTGTGGTGAGTTTTTATGGCAAGTGGAATCAAATTATCTTTTAACTCCGCTACATTCCCCCCTACTGATCTCCACTTGCCCATATAACCAAACCAAAAGAAAAAAAAATATGAGACTGGACCGCATATTCCCATAAGTACAAACATACCAGGTACAAATAACATCATATCAAGAGGAGGTAATGGATAAAAAAAAATGTTCAAAGTGTACAGTGCTGCTAATATCACAGATACCAAATACTCCAGTCAAGAGACTATTCTTGAAGAATTAGAATGAGGAAGGGTAGCAAAGCCTTCCGACACCCATAGGAATAACATGCCCATATACAAGTTAAATTACTTAGAAATCATGTCAGTAAAGCAGCACACAAATTTACCACCCGGACACACCCATCTAGTAGTCACACACAGGTGTCAAACCATCACAAAAAAAATATAAGAACCAAACCCTCCTCAAAATTGAAGGAACTCATAGGCCATATTTGAGCCAATAATCACCTACACATATGTAAGGCCATAACAAGAAATAAAACTAGCGGCCAGCAACAACTTTCTGGTGCATGTTCTGAATAAGTCTGACGACTGGCCTAACAACTCTTCCATATCTTGTTCGCATTCGCTGCAAACTATCACAGGAATGGTTTTGTCCTGCCTCTGATGCAGTAACAGACCTAGCATCAGGAGGCAGCAAGTCAACTGAGAGAGAGACAGAAGGTTGAGAGTCAGGTAAGTCAACAGAACAGTCAGCATTAACAGCAGAACCACAAGGGTCAGACTGGTTCAGTTTGTCAGAAATGCTCTTGTCTGAACTGTCAAGCCTGTTCTCATTGCAACTGTCAGGGTCAACTTGATCAGGTGCGTCAAATCCGGTCTTGTCATGTCCATCCACATCAGCCATAGAGGTCGACTGATCTCCGGTGGAGGCTGGGAGCTGAGAGATCCAATAGACAGTCCTGTCCTCAGGTCCACATCCAGGAAGAACAGTCGAACCATCATGTTCTACACCCACCACAGACTCATCCTCAGCCTCATCAGTCAGGTCACTTTCTCCTGGTTTGTCGCACAGTTCCTGAGTCTGAAGGTGTGAGTGTTATTCTGTTTCTCCACAAAAGTGTACAGATGACTCTCCCAGCGATCAGCCAGCTTCCTCCGACCTCGTTCTCCTTTGTTAGCCAACAAGACTCTGTCCCCGACCTCCACAGGTGCACCCCTGACCTTGCGGTTGTACAGCTCAGTCTGCTTCTCTTGTTGTTTTGTGGTTGAAATCTGAGCAATCCTGATAGCCTCTGCCAAGTCACGGCGGAGACACTGCACATAGACATCATAATCCACCACTCGCTCATCCATGAGCACAGACTGAAACAACATGTCCACCGGCAATCTGGGGACTCTGCCGAACATGAGTAGAAAAGGTGCAAAACCTGTGGTTTCATGGACTGTTGCATTGTAGGAGAAGGTGAGTGAACGTAGGAGCTGGGGCCATTTCTGTTTGGCTCTGGGTGGAAGAGCTCTGATCATGTTCCCAAGGGTGCGACTGAACCTTTAGACTGCCCCGTTGCCCATGGGATGGTAAGGTGTTGTATGAGACTTCTCAACGCTAGCGACTTGGAGCATCTCTGCAATCAGGCTGCTTTCGAAGTTCGCACCTTGGTCTGAGTGCACTCGCTCTGGGAAGCCATAAACACAGAAGAAGTTGTTCCAGAGTTGATGAGCGACAGCCTTGGCGGACTGGTTGGGACAGAGGTAGGCCTGAGCCAGTTTAGTAAAATGGTCAGTCACAACGAGCACGTCGAGAGACCTGTTGGAAGAGTCTTCAGCTGACCAAAAGTCAATGCAGACCAACTCAAGAGGTCTGGATGTCTTAACACTCTCGAGTGGCGCCCTGGCCTCAGGTTCAGGAGACTTACTGACCAAACAACGCCGACAGTGCTGCACATAATCCTTGACATCCTTCTCCATCCCGATCCAGTAAAACCGCTGTCTAGCCAAGTAGAGCGTCCTCTTCTGCCCCTGATGACCCGCCTCATCGTGGATACCTTTCAGGACCTTATCTTTCAGTTTAGTGGGTACGACATACTTGTACGTCTTTCTCTTCGTCACAACATCTTTCGACGTGCGATACAGAACACCTGCCTTGATGGAAAGTTGTTCCCAGTGCCGGAGAACCCGCTCACGGGGGCGTTCTCGTCTCGACGGACGTCTCTGGCGTTACACAAAGTGGAGAACTCGAACCAAGCATGGATCAGCACGTTGCAACGATGTCAGTTTGTCAATGGGCAAAGGGCGGAAATCAGACAGGTCGGAAGGCAGAAGTGACTGAGTGAGTTGCGGCAAACAGAATGCATGAAGGGGCAAGCAATCATTCTCCAGAGAGTGTTCAAGAACAGCTGACACAGCTTTTGAGGAGATAGGAAGGTGTTGGGGCACTGCCACTGCACTGTTGGAGGCCACAGTCAAGGGACGATGTTGCAGGCGGCTGAGAGGATCACAGGACCAGCGAAAAGCATCCTGCACACAGTCAGGTTCCAAAGCATTTGCTGCCTCCAAAAGTGCACCATAGGGGACTGTAGTGAGGCGATGGAGAACACTGGGGTGCACAAAAGGCTCACGACTGAGGGCGTCCGCCACCACATTCTTAGGACCAGGAATGTATCTGATGTCAAAGTCGTATGGGGCCAGTTTCGACACCCACCTCTGCTCACAGGCGTCCAGCTTTGGTTTACTGAGAATGTAAGTGAGCGGGTTATTGTCGGTCCATACAGTGAATTTGTGACCTCTCAGCCAATGGCTGAACTTGTCGCACACAGCCCACTTAAGTGCGAGGAATTCCAGCCTGTGTGCTGGGTAGCGAGACTGGGCATAATTCAGCGACTGGCAAACGCAATGGGCCTCGCAACATCATCACCATCAGCCAGCTGAGAAAGCACTGCCCCGAGACCATTGGAGGAGGCATCAACCGACAGGAGGAAAGGCTTACTGAAATCGGGGTGAGTGAGAGTGACATTGTTCAACAAAGCCTGCTTTAGCTTACTGAAAGCCTCACTGCATGCAGGAGTCCAATCAGCCGAAGAGAGGGTCCGAGATGTAAGCCGGACCTGCTTACCTCTGGTACGTCGCGCCCTCTCTCCACCAGATGTCAGCGCGAACAAAGGCTTGCTAATACCAGAGTACCCCTCAAAAAACTGCTGATAAAACCCAACCATCCCAAGAAAGGATCTGATCTTGGTGGGGGATGGGACGTCAGTGCCCTCCACCATTAAGTCATTCTCCTGCAACTCCACAATAGCTCTGACTTTCTCTGGATCAGTTGAAATGCCTTCCTTCGTCACAATATGCCCCAGAAACTTCACCGAAGGTCTCATGAAGTGACACTTTTTGGGAGCTAGTTTCAGGTTGTGCGCCTTTAACCTCTCGAACACCATCTCCAACCTCTGTAATGCCAGCTGTTCATTGGGGGCGAACACAAGAATATCATCAAGATAACACAAGAGGCACAAAAAGTTTTGATCACCGAAGATAGCCATCATCATCCTCATGAACGTGGCCGGGCTGTTGCAAAGTCCCTGCGGGAGCCTGTTGTACTCATACAGCCCAAAAGGAGAGGTGAACGCGGTGAACTTCTTATCCTCCTAATGTACTTCCACGTTATAATACCCAGAGGTCAGATCCATGGTTGAAAAGAACTCATTCCCCCCCAGGGCAGCCAAGGCATCAGCCTGGTGAGGCAAGGGATGTGCGTCGCGGACAGTGCGTGCGTTCAGCCACCGAAAATCAGTGCAGAGACGCAGGTCGCCGTTCTTTTTCCAGACAAGAACAAGAGGTGATGCGTACTCGCTTGCAGACTTCCTTATGATGTCACGCTCCTCCATCTCATTTAAAGCCACCCACAGCTTCTCATAGTGTGATGGGGACAGTCGGCGATAGGGGAGTCTGAAGGGCTTGCTGTCACTCAGTCGGATGCGGTGAACAAAGTCTTTGGCTTTACCACAGTCCAACCTGTGGCGAGAGAAGATGGACTCATACTTAGCCAGCAGGTCAACAAGCTTCGCTTTCCAGAAGGGGGACAGGTGAGTTGCGTCAATGTCAATGTCCTGCAGTCCAAGGTCAGAGAGCATAGGGTTAAGTGTTGGTCTGGCTGTACAGTCTGAGTCAACAGTCAAGCTCTTCTCACTGGCTGTGTCAGGTTTGTCAGCTGTCTTTGTCACAGTACATTTCACTTCATCAGGCAAGTCAGTTACATAAAAGTAGTCAGTGTCAAAGTCTTCCAGTGCCACACAGGGTGACACGTCAGCAATCTTGCAGTTGCGTCTCAATGTCACTGGTCTGGGGGAGGGGTTAATGACTCTCACTGGAACACATCCGTCGCCCCACAGTGGTGTCACAACACGGCCCACCATCACTGAACGCGGCACAGTTCTTGACACACTTGGCTCCACAACCACCGTGCTGCCAGCTGAGAGACATAGATGGGCAGGTAGGCGACCCCAGACTAAGTGTTCTGTCAAGGGCTCCAGGGTCACTGCATGCTTGAGTTTAACAGTACCAACCTTAGCAGGACACTCATCACCTCTCCATGTCTCCACAGTGGTCAACAGCTGCAGCAGGCTCCCTTCCTCCACAGGGACTTGACCAGAAAGAGACGTTCTCTCCCCGAAGTCTCCAGAGTGCTTCAGCGCTCGAATGAGGTGTTTCATGACATTGCTGCCAAGAATGAGATCATCACTTTGGCCCTCCACGATGAGCGTTGGAACCGAGAAGCAACAGCCAAACACCCTCATCTGCAACTCACACACGCCGACAGGGTTTGTTCTCGAACCTCCACATCCAACAAGGACAACTGAAGTGGGAGAGACAGAGTCAGGGGAAACAACATTGTTCTGCTTCAGCAGGGGGAGCACACTAGAGCTCAAGGAACAGGCCATAGAGCCGCTGTCAAGCATAGCTCTAAGTTTTACAGTATCTTTGATCAGCACATCAGTGTGAAACAGGTTATCAGTTGCAGACAGTCTCTGTGTATTTTGAATAATCACAGTGGAGTTATCACCTGCTAAGGAGCAGAACTGTGAGTATACTGACTCAAGATCAACATCATCAAAATCTTGTGGGGACACGTCATTTGGCCCTACACTACTCCCCTGCTCATGTGGGCCAGCTAGTTTCCCTGCTGGTTGGAACCACCAGACTGAGCAGCAGGTAAGTCAGAAGGAGGAGCGCTATGACAGGTCACAGCCTGATGTCCAGTAGCGTAACAGCGAAAACAAAGCCGCTCTCTCCTGCAATGAGACACAGTGTCATGGTCGTCACCCCCACAAACAGAACACGGGCCCCGAGACCTGCTGCGGCCACCAGCACCTAACCTTGGTGACCTGGAATGACGGGAGGCCTCTCACTGCAGTAACCGCTCAAGGAGAGTGATAACATGGTCAAGCGACTGCCCTTCAGACTGTGACGTTCTGCTGGCTGTAACTAGTTGAGGGGCAGGGCCCCCCCCCCCCTGCAGACTGGGCGTGGCACTGCAAAACGTTCGCAGCCTGGTTGGATTGCAGGCTTCCGGTTGGGGTTGAAGACTGACGCTGCTGGAGGCGCCTCTTTCGGTGGTGTTCATCCAGCCTCACCTGAACATCAGTAGCCGTCCACTCTTCCAGCGGCTTGCAGCTGAAGACTAGAGACAGCTCAGTATCTGGACAGTGAGTGATAAACATGACTGTGACTTCACAGGAAGGATTGTCGAGAGTCTTTCCCTGTCTCTTTAGTCCATCTACAGCAGTGTCAATGGCTTTGTTAAGCCGGATCCAATAGTCAACAGCTGTCTCTGTGGGTCGTGGCTTTGTGTCATAAAAGTCAGCAAGGGGCATAAAGGAGGTCACAGAGTCACCAAAGTGCTGCTTAAGTATGTCAAATACTGGATGAGGGCCTGACTTTAAGTCTAAGGAGGGTTGACTGCGAAGCCCAATGGTCACTACATCACGTGCCCTCCCCCTTAGCTTGCCCAAAACCTCATCCACCTGGTAACATAGCTCAATGCCCCTCCTACTCAGGTAAAGCCTCATAGCTTCCTCCCACTCAGAGACTGACATCCTATCAGTGTTATCCCCCCGGAAAGGATGTGGTTCATAACTGTCATGTGTAATTGTCAAGTTAACTTTAGAAAGATCTGCTGTGGTTGACTGAGTCATGTTAGCATCAGTAGCTGGAATGGACTTAAGACATGAAACAATGTTCTCACCTATTCATGGGTTGCAGTGACGTCACGTCGAAGGGACCGCCGCCATATTTGTGTCCGATTTGACAGGTCTCCTCATATGACAACATGCAAACCGCAGGATGGAAATGACAGTTTCTTGACAAAATGACAGGGTTTCATACATCCTGTCTGGGTTTATATCTCTATAACAACAGACAAACTCTATATTATCCCACTTATTACACAGTTTATGAATTAATTAATTAATTTGAGACGTAATGTTGATCAAAGTCCTAGTCCGGTCACTTCTCCACTGTTTGCTCCTCACCCTCCTCTCGGTCGACTCGTGTGTAGTTGTTTTCAACGAGCTTCTGATAATCAATCAGTAGATTGATGAATTATCATGTAAATGTTACGATGTGCGCATTTATGTAATCCTGTCTGTCATAAGAGATTACGATACGGGACACGTTCATGTCACGGACTCGCGGTGGCACACACACAGCTGGTCACAGCTGTGTCACTGCGCTGGCCCGTCCGCTCTGTCCGCTCTAATCACAGGTTTGGTTTCCAGCAGCGGTGAGGGAGGCAGAGAGCCTCCACTCTCCCTCTAACAAGTCATTTTTCTAGCATCACAATTAGTCTGAAGCTGGTAAAAATGAAACACAAGGTAAAAATCCTTGATAGTGCTTCTGCCCTGCTCCGCTGATCAGAGCGGCGTCCCTAGCAACGGCCCGTTTTACTTAGCAACGGTCTGTTATACAGAAATAAAATACCCTAAATGCAGAATCAGTGAGGAATTAATAAGAAAGTAATCAAAATGCAGAATTCAATACATCCATGTTATTAAAAAAAAAGTGAATCCCCTCTTTTTGTGAGACTTGTCACAGCCCATGCTGCCACTGATAGACTGCCTGCAGTCAACCATTTATTCCAGATAACTTTAACAGTTACGTCTTTTGGGATGGAATAAAACTGCAGTCCGGGGTTTCTTTGGCGACTGTGTAGGGGAGGAAATATTCATCAATATTTAACAATATCTCCCCAATACGTGTCTTGTCTTTACGGTGTTTAGATGAGGTTTTCAAAATAAAGTAAAGTAAATACTCGTTTAATCTGACTCCATTTAAAAATAACTTTACTCTTAAATATTGGTGGAATTAAAAGTTAATCAATCATTTTAAATATAAACACTTTAAGAATCAATTCTATTGTTAAGAAAACAGGAATCAATCTTAGTTCAGTGATGGTATAGATTATTAAAACCACTCAGTGACCTTCTTAACATAGAAGAATAGCCTTGATGCCTGGGTTGAAGTATTCAGAGGTATAAGAACATGATACTCAATCTTGTCTGTCCAACTCAGAGGTTAAGGGTGTGAATAGTGTCCAGTGAAACTTACCATATAACTAAGATCTTTTTAGACTAACTTAGTTCAGGGATGGCAGATATAGACTTAAACTATTCAGTGACCTTCTTAACATAGAAGAACAGCCCAGACACCTAGGTTGAGATATTCAGAGGTCATACAATATAACTCAATGGTTAAAGGACATGATACTCAATCTTTTCTATTCAACTCAGAGGTTAAGGGTATGAATGTTACCAAATGAAACTTACCATATAACTAAAGACCAAGTAAATATCCAATAACAGATTCTTAATTATTTAGAACAAAGTCTCAATAAGGCAATATTAGAAATGAAGGGTTAACATTCCAGTTTATTGTGATGTACAAAATGAACAAACTATAGCAAATAGTAACAATACTTAAGAAACAGATAATGCAACACACTCGATGTGTGGGAGCTCTGGTAAGCAGATCAACTCAAAGTGAGGTTCTTGCTCTTTCCCTTAAATATCCAACCAGAACAGAAACACCTCTAATTCACATAACAATTGGGACTTTGCATGGAGATACCATTTGCATCTGGAGACCTTTGATCATCAGGGGGTCTTTTCATACTATGACAATGAATCACCTACACCTTTGTACTTCTCGCACTGAGACACTTGAGTGATTAGAGACAGTCATCAAATGGTGAAACTCTAACAAAGATAATTGATTAAATCACTAATAACCAAAAGGTGTAGATACACAAAGAGGTTACATCCAGGCTGAGGTAAAACTTCCATTGTTTCAGAGACAACATTTCAGGGTGGGGGTCTCACTGTCTTACAACTGCTATCACAGTCAACAGCACAATATAATCCTGGCATCTTTCAAATAACGTCAATTTTCGGTCTCTTGCTGATTTCCTCCTACTACTCCACTTTTTTCTGGTAACGTGACATGCTGTGATCTGTGCCCAGATTGCCCTGATTCGGACACAAATATGGCGGCGCAGAAACACAGTGACGTCATGTGAATCTAATGAATACTAGTCCCTATCTGTTTCACCAGGTCACTGAGAACGTGGACATCTTGACCAGAAAGTGCAGACTCCCCATCTACCCCAACATCTGCAGTGGCACATGCACTATCCCTCCCAGGGCGACTTTGAGGAGTAGATGTAACATGCCTGCCTTCACTAAACCCATCCAGTGTAGGAAACTGACTGAACCACTGTCTAGAACCCCTACCAACACTTGACACGTTATGTTGAGCCATTGTCTTTGAAAAAATGAAATAAAATCTCAAAATCCACAACTAAGATTCTGATGCCCTTTGCAGCTTTAAGTTACTAACTTATTACTCTTCTCTTTTTTTTCTTTTTCTTTTCTGTCTTGTTGACAGTTATCTCAAATAGAGAAAAAAATATATACCTTGGGGGATTTATGCATCAAATGGACCACAAATATGATGAAAGAGTAGAAAAAGAAAGAAAAAAAATATATATATATATCCCCACTAATACACATTAAAACACATCACTATATCAAAGACATGTTCACTACTGGAATCCACAAAAAAAAAAAACTTCTCTCTCTTTTTTCTTTTTTTTTACTTCCTTTTTTTTTCCCGTGGCACAGACAGGCCACCTTTAAACAGAAAAAAAACACAGTCCAAACCCGGGTTCTTTGCTGTAACCGGACTCACGATACCCAGGGCATGAATAAAGCACAGGTGAAGCAGTCGCGTGCAGAGCCACAGGTCCCACGTCGAGCTTGCAGCGTCACCATGGAGACGAGCAGGCCCCGGCAGCACTGAATTCACGAACGGGTCACGGCACCATTGTAGCTGTTTTGGTACTCATCCTTGCGTTGTGTAGTTTTAACATACGAGTCAGACCTTCACCGTTGGCAACCTCGCCGTTTATTGTGCACACATGGAGTGACCTGGCAGAGAAATCCACATTTACAGTCAGTCCAGCTCTTCTTTTCTCACACACACACACATACACGGCAGGGAAATAGCATCGTCCGACTGCCTAAACATTCTCAAAACTAACATAAAATAACACAAAGCGTACCTGGCAGAGAAATCCACATTTACAGTCAGTCCAGCTCTTCTTTTCTCACACACACACACACATACACGGCTGAAAAGTGTAAAACGAAAGGAAAGTGCAGGTTAGCTACCACGTGTAACCCTAGCCATGTTGTAAACAGAAATAAAAGAAAAACACCGTCAACTTTATATGGAAAAGGACATGCTTGACCGTTTGGAAGCTATATGCTTAAGAAATACAACTTAAACCACCCCTTAGCATTGAAATTAAAGTGATATAAAACAATAGCGGAGTTCGTAGCTTGTGCACCTACCAGGGAAATAGCATCGTCCGACTGCGGCTACCCCCCGGGGTGCAAGACCCTAATCCGCAGGGGCGATGCATTTAATTACCATAGGAAAAACAAGTTTTTGTGTTGTGTGGTGAGTTTTTATGGCAAGTGGAATCAAATTATCTTTTAACTCCATTACACTAGCTGGAAAATTGCTCATAAAAGCAACCAGCAGAATGGTTCCTTGTAGACACTTATGGTATCTAGCAATGCAGTAAAAACATAAACTCAGCTGTAACGGCAAATGTTAAATGTGACCTATAGGGAGCCCTGTGGAACTCCATTACTTTTATTAAAGGAAAGCATGCTCTGGCCCTGCTAATCCGAGAGTAAAGCATTGGACAACAAGCTGAAAATATGAGCCACGAGTTATTTGCTTAACTCTCTCAACAAGTCCCTCAACAAAGTGTCAGAGCTAAACATATTAATAGTTCATTTTATATCGTATGAATTTACACACACACATTTATATTACTCCTTATGATGTACATCCTCGGAGGTCTACTTGTATTGCCTTCTTTCTGACGGTTTAACAAAAAGGTTGAAATTATTCTCATATCTGTATGCTAAGTATGCAGCTACAGTCAGGAGGCCATTAGCTTATACACTGAGAACAGGAGGAAAGTGGGATGGCTCTTTCCAATGTGGTCTGATGCCTGCCAACACTTCTGGAACTATTTTCTCAGATTGAATGGTGCTATTAATACATTTTTGCTACTGCCACATAGCTAACATTAGCTTTAACAGCTGTTTACTTACTTACTACGTACCGTTCAGTGTCATTCTTTTATTTGCCAAGAGTTGTCAACACTTTGTCTACTGAAATAAACATGCTAACCAACTAGCCTCGATGCAGTTGCCCCTTCTCATTAATGTTCACAACGACTGTAGCATCCTGTCCTGAAGAAGTCACTGCTCAGAGTGTGTAAAGTAAGTAAAAAGCTGACCATGTTGGCTATGTTGTATAACTTATATCGTTTTGTTTTTTTTAAGAAACAAGGCACAGCATCTTAGAAACTAAGCTTTAGAGGAGCTGGTAGACTTAGGTTGAAGCAGGTTCACTGTATTCCACTGCCTCTAGTCCAGTGGTTCCCAACTTTTTTCTTAAGGGACCCATATTTTTACCATTGTAAACTTTGGTGACCCCCCACCTATTTTTTCTTTGTTCCGTGCTGTTTTTCAAATTCATTGTGACTGATATTGCCCTGCTGTATATTATGTATTTAATGTTTTAAAACTGTTGATATTCAGTCATCTATTGATATAGGCCTATTTGTTTATCTATTTAAATACACAAATACATGTTTAATGTGGCCCTTGAATTTAGTTGATTTTGTCACATATATGAATTAAATGCTTAGCCTACTCATTTATTTAACATTTTAATTACATTAAAATTATTAAACCCCTTAAAATCAAGAGGGCTTCGCGACCCCCCCTGGATCTCTGGCGCCCCCCTTGGGGGGTCGGGCCCCCCAGGTTGGGAACCACTGCTCTAGTCTTTATGTTAAACTCATCCCTTCCTGGCTCCATAATTAGCATAAAAAATAGTCAGTAGTATCAATCTTCTTAATGTTCAGCAATAAAACAAACAATTGAATTTCCTAAACTGTCAACCTATACAAAAGGGCATTGAACATTACTTAGAGTAAAACTCAGTTTCCTTTTTGCATAACTATAATAGTGTAAACAGACAGGCAGTCATAAGTAAGAACCCCTGGATTTACAGCTTCCACAGTATCTTGTCCCAAAAACACTGCTTTATTTTTTCCTCAGCCTTGCTAAATATAAAACCCTGTCTGCTCTTGTTACCTGGGACACATTCCGCCTCTCTTTATGATTCTGCTAACAAGGAATACCCCTCCAGCTCAAGAACTGACACTACTTTTTATGGCCCAGTAAATGTTTGTGGATGGGAACAGCTTCCAAGCTAATTAAGATGCTAACTGTTTACTATCATCAATTATACCTTCTTTTCTGGAGGAGGGTCTGGCAGGCGAGACTAATTATACCGGTTACACCCCGCCTTTCCGAAGCCCCGCCTTTCCGACAATAGACTTCCATTCATCGTAATAGCGGGGTTTTCTATTTTTTCTAAAGACCCCGCTACTCCGAAAAGGCCAGTGGGGGAAACCCCCCCACTCCGAACGGACAGACGGACCTAATCAGAAAGGAACCAGAGGCTGTGCAGTGCGCAGTGATCCTTTTTTCCTTTTTGGGGTCAAACGGATCATGTGCATAATTAACTGCAAAACAAGCAAATACTTCATATTAATGACATAATGTTCATTATGTTTCTAGCCTGTCTAGCCTCTACCTGGTCTTTTTACTAAACTTAACCAACTCCTTTCTTCATTGCCTAAACCCAACCAAAGCATCTCCCTCAGTCAGCTGTCAGCACGAGCGGTGGCTGCTGCAGCCTCGCGCCCCTGTGAGCTCAAGCCGGGTTCAGCCGCGCTCGAGCGGAGCAGGGGGGGAGAAAAAGAAAAAAAGTGTATTTCTATTACTGTGTGGAGATCTCCAACAACGGAGTCGGGGAGAAAGCAAGTGGGACAGATCTGCCCAGTCTCTGAGCAGCGCACGTTTCACAGACAAGCCACAAAGCAGAATGTAAACAACGTCACGCGGTTCAGCACCTTGGACAGCTGCGGGGGGGGGGGGGGTGTCGGAGTAGCGGTGTTTCGAAGTGGGGGTATTTCGGAACAGCGGGGTGTCGAAGTGGAGGTGTGTCGGAATGGAGAGCTGTCCCCAATTATACCATGGTCTGGGTGAATCCTCGATTCTGATTGGCTGCCTGGGTGTCCATTAAAAAGTGATAATGGACACCCATAAAGATGTTCCGGTCAAATTGCCTGATTACGTTCTAAATATTACTGCGCTGGCTCAAACGCTTGTTGGTAACCACGGCAACGGACACTCGGATCATAACAACTTTTTTTCAGCGCATCACGGCACTGGAGTCTGTAAACACACAAGCGGTAAGAAGTGCACTGGCCGTCTGAAATAATACTTTGTGTCACGTAACATTTAAGCCGTCACCTCACCTCCCTTCACTGATCAACCATCAGGCTGTGGCAGAGTCACTGGCTGCACGCTGCAGTCACAGCGGGTCCCTCTTTTTTTCTTTTATCACCGACGAGAGTTATTAAATAGTCCGCTCGGCTCAGCCGCTTAAAGACGTATGATTATAACGGTAAAAACAACATTTTAACGGTAAAAACAACATTAAATATAAGTAATTGATTTAATATGTATTTATCTCGTAAGTGACCATGGTATAAGCGGGATATCCCTTAATAAATGTGCACGATGTAGATGTTCTTCCAAAGCTTAATTTCAAACATTAGGGTGCTTTCTTGTGCTCAGTCGCTGCCATGATTTCTAACTTCATTCCAGGAAGAGTGAAGTTGGAAGATGTCACAGCACTGGACTGTTTGACTGTGATCTCCGGGAAATGCAACCAAAAACATCATTGATAAAGGCAATGCACGAGGGCACCGCTCCCTCTGTAAAACATTTGCAGCAGTCCTGCGGTATCTTGTTTTTATCTGATGAGCAGAGAGAGAACAGGCCTGTTTGAGTCAGAGGCCATGACCTACAGGAAGACAGAAAAACCTAGAGACAAAGAGAAACAGAGAATAGCAAAATAGCACTAGGGGGGAGATGAATTGTCTCTGTTACCTCAGAACCCAATGGAAAAAGAGAGACGCATGAATGGCCACTATGTGAAACAAATATATGTAATGCAGAAAAGCAAGGACAGGGAGAAATGGGGAATGCGGAAAGTGATAAACAGGCTCAGAAACGTTAGGAGACGAAAATGTAAGAACAAGGGAGAAATAATAGATGCAGTCAGAGAGATAAAGATTGGGAAGGTGAGGGGTGTACGAGAGAATGGGGAGAGACAAAGTGAAGAGAAAATAACGGAGGGAGGAAGACTAAAAACAGGTCTTTCTCTCTCCCCGCCTGACTCCTGCTGAATGCCTTGGGTGTCAAATCTATCTTACTATACTTAACTAGCACCCTAGGGACCCTCACACACAGGCGCACGCACACACACACACACACACACACACACTTGGGATCACACAGACACACACCTCCAGAGGAGGTCAGGATGAGAGCAATGGGGTCGTCGTTACTTAACACTGTAATTACCAAGAAGCACACATGAAACTGTGTGTACAAATGTGTGTGTGTGTGTGTGTGTGTGTGTGCGTGTGTGTGTGTGTGCGTGTGTGTGTGTGTGTGTGTGTGTGTGTGTGTGTGTGTGTGTGTGTGTGTGTGTGTGTGTGTGTGTGTGTGTGTGTGTGTGCGTGTATAATACTTCACACAAAAGCATCATAAGCAGCTTGGCTGTAGCTCACAACATATGTGCATGATCACATATACATAGAAACATATACACCAACCTCATGGGAGGCATCAAGTGTAATGGGATTGTTTAAAAACGTTGTCCTGTATACGAGAGTGTACCTCAGCACACACACGCAAAGAAGCGAAGACTTAAACACACTGTGGAATACTGAAGTAGCTGGAGCTGGAGCAGGCATCAGCGAATGTTGAAGGTATTATTGTCAGCAAGGCCTGTAGCAGCTGAGTATTTCTCTGTGCTGCTGTGTCAGCCTCAAATGAGACCGCCCCCCTCAAAACAGTAGGGAACATGTTTTGGAAATGGAGACTGAGTCTTCTCCATGTATGTGTTCTATGCATTTGTCTTCATGTGCTAGCTTTTTCCTTCAATTTAAAGGGATACACCAACATTTTTGGGAGGGTTCAAGCAAAGACGGTTTATTTTGGTTCAAGCTAGCTACATCGAGAGTAGGTTAGCTTCCTATTTCAAAGTAAAAGCACAAATTCTATCGTCATGGTTTTCTGTATGGAAAGGGCAACGGGTGTTTTATTTTGTGAAAGTAATCGGAAGTGCACACGGCTAGCTTGCGTAGCGCCGAATTCCTCCGAACAAAATTGTAAACAGCGCTGATCTAAACGGCTACTTTCTCGCCTAAAAATGTTTGAAATGTCGATAAAGTGATATATTTACAGAGTTTAGAGCTAAAATGAAATCAGCTTCTGACTGCTGATTTCAGCTCAGGTAGGAGGCAGGTTAACACTACCTATACACTTCCAGCGTTTGAGCTAAGCTAATTACGGGCGATCCGGCTCTATCTCCCTTGTTACTGCACGCACAGTTGAAAGGATGGTGTCTATCTGCTTGTCATGGACTTGGGAGTGAGGCAAGACATGAAAAAAACTGTTGCCGTATCCCTTTAAATGCTCTGAAGACAACACCAAACCAGGCCTGTTACTTTCTCTTATTCTTTCTTCCCTGACAAATTAAAAATAATAAATAATAAACATCTCTGGAACAACTTTCTGAGGTGACAGCAGGTCAGCATTGTGTTTTCTCTTGTTGTTCTTCTTGTTCTGCTGCTATGAAATACCCAGCAACAGAAATCAATCAGTGCTTCTTAAGAGCATTCAAAAGGAGCACAGGTGCCAATGATTTGTCTGGGGACAAATAGATTTTTTTGCTGTGTGTGTTGTTGCCACTTCTAAGTCCTTTCTCTGTCGTTGAAAGGCGGTTGCTGAGCCATATAAATGGTGCTAATATGGCCCTGGGTTTGTTCTCAAATTTCAGAAGTTTAATCATAAAGTTCAAGAAACTGAATTTGAAACAGCACAACAGTTTGAACGGTGTTGTGAGCAATAATGAAGTTGCAGTGATAAGACAAAACAAGGATAAAAACTGTAGTTGAAAATTGTTGTGGACCAGGTGTAAACAACTAAAGTATATATATATATATATATATATATTTTTTTTTTTAAATATATATTTATATATATATATATATATATATTTTTTTTTTATATATATATATATTATATTATATATATATATATATTTTTTTTTTTTGGAGGGACTACTGGCAAATACTGGTCTTCTATGTACTGTAAATATAGCTGAGGTTTGTTATTGCCATTTATTAAAGGGTCTTAAGGTACAATCAGCAGCAAAGTTTATCAAAAATCTAAATCTAAAACACTTAATTTATCCCACAGGGGAAATTGTTACATAACAGTGATGCATTTCATATATTCAAATGCAATAAAATAAAAAGAATAATATAACCCACATATACACAGAAATGATCCCATCATTAATGAGCAGCACATACATAGTTATTATGTATATGCCATTTAAAGTCATTGTGTGAATTCTATCCATTATTGTTATCAAATTATTGCACATGATTGTGATTGTATGAAGAAAGGGTAGGAAAACTCGTAGAATATGTACAGAGTTAAAGTCTATAAAGTGGTGCACCAGTGGTGTAACTTTATCCTTCTATGAGTCACAAACATTCACGTCTGTGATGATTAGTCCTCAAACCAAGTCCACCTCTGGTATAGGTAAGGGATAATGCCCGACGAGGTGTCCATTATCAGAAATTAATGGACGACGCGGAGGCGTGAACCGTCCGACGCGAAGCGGAGGACGGTTGCTTCCGCGAAGTCCATTAATCTCTGATAATCGGACACCTCGAAGGGCATTATCCCGCTTATACCATGGTCACTTACGAGATAAATACATATTAAATCAATTACTTGTAATTTAATGTTGTTTTTACCGTTAAAATGTTGTTTTTACCGTTAAAATCATACGTCTTTAAGCGGCTGAGCCGAGCGGACTATTTAATAAACTCGTCGGCGATAAAAGAGAAAAAAAGAGGGACGTGCTGTGACCGCAGTGTAACGTTACAGCCAGTGACTCTGCCACAGCCTGATAGTTGATCAGTGAAGGGAGGTGAGGTGACGGCTCAAATGTTACGTGACACAAAGTTTTTCAGAGGTCCAGTGCGCTTCTTACCGCTGGTGTGTTTACAGACTCCAGTGCCGTGATGCGCTGAAAAAAAGTTGTTTTGGTCCGAGTGTCCGTTGCTGTGGTTACTAAAGCCTGCCACACACATAAAGATTTTATAAATCTCAACCGATTTATTATCTGTGAGAGACCCCACACATAAAGATACAAAATCTGTGATTGAACAGTTTTGATCGTATTGTGTGTGGGGTGCTGCGATATTCCAAACACAGCACACCACACACATTAAGATTTTTCGACCTCTGGTCAGAAAACAATCCGGCATCAGCAGCGATACCAGGGGTGTCGTTGTAGCTACTCTTTCGGGTCTATTTCCGGAATGGACAATGAGAGCGACGTAATTTCTTTTTTAATGAAAGCGGGACACTTCAGCCTTTACAACGATCCCATCGGTGTGTGTCTGTGGCTCCGGACACCGAGCAGTCAAGCGGCTGTCCAATAGGGAGCCGTGCTGTCACATGACGGGCTGTGAGCGGCGGTCACATGATCGTTTAAACATGGCTGCTGTATTGCCGGCTGTTGCCGGCTACGAGCGCTACCGTCTTTGCTATCGGCTATCAGGAAACCTCCCGTGTATGCGTGAATGTCTGTGTGAACCTCATGTAATGCCAGGGCTGCACTGTGGCTCTCTGTGGGGTTGCCGGTGCTGTGTGGAGAAGTGGCTTGTTGCTGCGAGCAGCATGCAGAGCTCGGTGCAGGCGCTTCTCCGCACAACACCAGCTTTCCACACACAAGATGACTTTTGATTGAAACGGCCACCGAAGTCGGCCCCGATAATCGTAAATATTGAACATGTTTAATACTTACGATTATCGGCGCCGAACGTTTTCCGAGCCGATTGTCGGGGGAATTTTGACTCTTAACACACCACACACTACAAGAGAATCTTATAAGATAATCTTAAGACCTTAAGATAATCGGGCGGTGTCTGTCCGTGGTCGGAAGGGGGAAAATCGGGGCAAAATCAGCCCGATTATCTTTATGTGTGTGGCAGGCTTAACAAGCGTTTGAGCCAGCGCAGTAATATTTAGAACGTAATCAGGCTATTTTACCGGAACATCTTTATAGGTGTTCATTATCACTTTTTAATGGACACCCAGCAGCCAATCAGAATCGAGGATTCACCCAGACCATGGTATAAGCTCCTAAGTTCCTAACCAGGCTAACTAACCAGGACTCTTTTGGTGCACCTCCCGGCCTGAAGCCTTGATGCTAACAGGGTCACATTAGGGGGCCGGAACACAACATGACAGCCTAAACAAAGCACAAGTTATCCTAAGTTAGCACAAGTTACTAAAGCCTGATTTCATGCACTGAGTTTGTGTGATTGAATTAGGTTGTGCTCTCACCCTGCACTGACCCAAGGTAATGGGTTGATGCATCTATGTTGCACACATGCACACACACACACCTACAATACGCACGCAATACACATCCACTTATTGTAACTGACAGAGCAGAAAGAGCTGCCTTCAGCCACCATGATGAGAGTCTTACTAGAAAGAAAAATGGAGGGAAAGAGGCAGACTGAAGGAGCTGACAGGAGAGAGGAGGGCATGAGAGAAAATGAAACACAGACAGACAGACAGACAGACACTTTGGACAGACATGGACTGTGGTTCTCTGATGTCACTCAAAAGGCTCTGAAGTTTTGAGTTTGGGCTTCCTGCTGGCCGTCATGTTTTTATCTTTGTGTAGAAAGAGAACTGATTTGGAGTGACCTGTGGAGACACATCCCAAATATTCCCTTTGAGTTATTCTATCTGTTCAATACATGTTCACATTGGAAATATTTTGTGGAAAACATTTATTCAGTATCATAGTAAAACTACTGTTTCAACAGTTACTTAAAGGGCGCCACTGGAACCTGTAGGAACATGTAAATCTTCAGACTTGAAGTCTTGACATTTTTTCAAATGAAGAGTTGAATGAATGTGGCACTTAGAGTGAAGTCAACTCTTTAATGTTTCAAAAGAATCATGATTGGCATATCAGCATACTTCCAAGCATGCTTTGAGAGTTAAAAGTATCAAGAGAGCATATATAAATATATATTAAAATATATATGAAAACAAATGAAAAAGTATCAAGAGGTGCTGCTCTATACATCACTGTTGTTCCCTCTTACAGAGATGAAAAACATCATGATGAGATATTGTAACAGAAAATCTGAAGATTTGTTGACATCTGAGTGACAATATGTTTGTCGTGTTTAAAAGCAAAGACTTTTTTGTCACCAGTGGCGGCATCTAGTGGCCATTAGAGGAACTGCATCTTAAGGCATCGCAGCCACCAGTGGTGATCATGCAAAACTGTGCTTGTTCTAACACAATCTTTAGGGCTTTTTTATACTTTGGCAAACCATGATTAATACATTCCTAATGCAGCTATAGAAATGAAAATATAAGAACTGAAGCAGACAAAGCCAAATTAAACATGGCGGCGTCAGAGTCAAATGATATTGATTGCGTAGAGAGTGAAAGAAGACGACAGGGAGAAAAGTTATGGTGAAATCATATAGAAATGTCTCTTAACAAATTCCTCCCCACAAATGCAGACCGCACCACCACTGCCATTACCGTCGACTCCTCTTTTCATGTCTAATAAGTAAAAAGCATATTTAATATTCAACGTTCAAATTCGTCTCCCATTTTACTGTGCACAGATATCAGGAGATGGCAGCAAGTGACTCATTACTAATGGAAAATATCTGAGAGAGATAGATGAAGGGGGTAGAGGAGATAGAGTGAGGGGAGAGAACAGAGAGAGGAAGAGAGGAGCGCAGGGGGAGGAGAAAGGGATGGATGGAGGCAAGGAGACGGAGAGAGAAGCGGAGGTTTCTAAATGTGTCTCATTACTAATGGAAGCAATCTGAGTTCATTTCACTGTAGAGCAAATATTTGGCAATTAGTTGAATTTCACTATTTTTCTTCCCCCTTGGACCGACTCTCCCCCTCTCTCTCTCTTTCTCTCTTTCCCTCCCCTCCCACCTTATCCCCCGCTCAGTCGCTGTCCCTCCTCTCCAACATGTACAGTAGTGCCTCTGTGTAGGAAGTGAGAGCGATGGAGCTGTTGAGAGTAGAGTCGGAGAGACGTCTACTGGTGAAACGTGGTAACTTCACTCAGGTTATACCTGGATTACAGAAGATAATGTGCACTGTGGGAGAGTGGACTTTATACTGTGTCCCTAGAATCCTCTCATACTGTCACCTGTTTTAGTTTAATGTCAGAAAAAGGGCAACACTTTTTGGTTCAGCGAAATGTAGATATAATGTGGTTTAGTCGATTAATTTGCATAGAAAAAAGAAAAATTGCTTTATATAGCTAAAGACAGGAAAATGGATAAATAAACAACTCAAAAAACTGTGTATTTATCATATAAACTCTTAACCCTAAATTTAGTGACAAAGATTTTGCATCAATAGTTATTCACACAGATTTGACATCCATTGAATCTCACACAGAATTGACTGAATTGTTCACACTGCATGGATTACTGAATCTGTCTGGGAAAAATCTATCAAATGCAAGACAGTCAGTACGTTTACATGCAGAGCTTAATCGAGCTATGCTCAAAATTCGATTTTGGCTCAAGTCGGACTTCTGTCCTTGTCTCAATATACATGCAACTGAGAAAACCGAATAACTGACGGGGTCCGCCCCCGCATGCGGCGTCACCCGTTGTTTCAGTGGGTTAATAACACGCCCCCCTGTCCTGTTGACTTTTCTGTCACCTCGTAAAAAACTGAATATAAACAACTTAGTAAGCTTAATAATAAATTCTCAACTGCAGTACCCGACCAGACGCGCCTGTCTGGGCTGGATGCGCGGAGAATAGGATACGGGCTTCCTTTTTCCTCTCTCTCTCTCTCTCTCTCTTTTTTTTTTTTAATAAAACACTGGTTGCGCTGTGTGAAATGCATTGAATCGGCGCTGACGTTGGTTTTTTTTCTTTACTTTGCGGGGTTCGGGCAGCTTCTCTGCTCCACTTGGTGCCGTCTCTACGGTTGTGGAGCATGCGCACATGCATTGTCCAGCTATACTCCGACTAAGGTGTATACATGACGGAGAAAATCGAATTCCAATCGCATTATCTGGGTGTCTTAATCGGAGTTCTCAACTCCGATTTCAGTCGGACTAAGGTGTTTACATGCACTTCAGTTGTCCAGTTATAGTCGGATTAAGGCAATAATTCGGTTTTTTCAAGTGTCATGTAAACGTACGGAGTGTATTACTGCACTAAATGAGGTTGACACACATGTTTAAAAAAAAAGAAGAAAAGAAACCTATGAAATAGGCCACTGTTTTCACCACAATGGATTTACACAACCTACTGTATAGAAAGTGGTAAATCAACTCTATACTTGCACTTGTGCTGTGGTTGTTCCTATGAAGATTAATGATCAGTTTATGAAATATGTTGCATTCACTGTCTATGAAACAAAGTTTAAAGTAGCTCCAACTGAACCAGAAACAAGATGAGAAGAAAACACTTCAAAACACTTCAATGTAAATGCATGTAATGTAATATCAAACGATATACAGCATAATGTTATGATAGGACACAGAATATCTTTATTCATGAGGGCTGCTTTTACTTCTGAAACTGTTAAGTGTGTGTGTTGCCTATAGGACTGGAGTGTTTCTACATTGTGCTCTTGTTACTTCTGTTTGGACCTGGGTACCTGCCCCACACAAGCAGAAAACTTTGTATCACTGCACTTACTGTATCTTGTTCAATACTATGTTATTGAAATTAAGCTCATTATTGAAATCCATTGTGTTCACATGTCTGATTGACACGTTCTGTGAAATAAGAGTAACACAGTAGAGCAGTAAGACATAAGAAGGAGCAGACTGAATGATAGTGTTACACACCTCCCACACATACACACTGACAAGACACCAAAGAAATAAAACTGATTCAACTGCACTTATCAAACGAGGGTCTTCAAGTCATGGTGGATGTTTTATATTTACAGGCTGCATGTTGAACATCCATCTGTTTACACTAATAATAATAATTGTAGGGTGGCACTAAGGGCAGTCAATGATATATGCATGCACAGAGTTTGGAGCAGGCAAAAATAGATTGAGTAGAGATACATTTTTTGGGGGGGATAATTCCTAACACTTTATACCAATAGGTGGTGCTGGGCTCCCAGGTGGTAACACAAAGGTTCAGTGTTTGTGAGTGTGTGGGCTCAAACTGTACAAACTCTCCTGGTGCTCTGCTGTGGTCTGCACAGGCAGACTGGAAATGCTTGACATGAAATACAGTAAACAGTCCAAAAAAAAAAAGGAAGGAGTTCCACCGCACACAAAGGGGTCGTATAAACACTGATTATTTATTTAAAAAGTCAAGCAGCAACGCGTTTCACCCGTGTGGGCTTCATCAGGCTTGTGGCTCAGACACAACCACTGCCCCTTGTAGGTTCTTACTGCCATCAGTGGAATAAGCTGCAGCTGGCCATGGGCTCGTTCAGCCTGTCTTCAACTCATCAACTCATCACAAATATATCAAGGGTGCCACAGGTTCCATAAGTACAAATGCTACTACAAAAATATACATTGATCCGAATTCAACACCATAAACAAGAGAACAAAGAGTAAACATAACATACTTACTTTTTTTGGGGGGACTTTATTCCTGACACCACCGGCACCATTGTGAGGTTCTGATCTGTGCTGTGCAAGGCAATCTCCTCCTTTACAGTAAACAGTCCATTAGGGGTGTGCCAAACAATCGATTCACATAAGAATCGCAATTCTCAATTAATACGATTCAGAATCAATATAAAATGTCCCAAAATCGATTTTAAAAAATAAAACAATGAAACAAATTCTAAGGAAAATCCATTTCCTTAGAATTTAAAAGGCAGCATGTCTAACTGCACTATTTTTTTAAAATAAAGAAGCACTTTTAATTTTGTTATATTTGTGATATTGCTTTTATGCAAAGTTTCCATCTAAGCATGGATAAATGTTTAAAACTCAATAAATGTCAACAAAAAAGACACTTTAGTCATTCTGTCTTGCAAGGCAGACTGGAGTAGATCATGAGGATCCTTTGCACACCAATAGACTGAAGCAGAAATCATTATGAATCAAATTGTTTTGAGTCGAAAATCGATTTTGAATCGAATCATAGCCCCAAAAATCAGAATCGAATCAGATCGTGAGATAGTAAAAGATTCCCACCCCTACAGTCCATGCACAATATAATATGTAGTATCAATAAATGATCGGTCTCAGCCAATCTCACTGATGGGTGATCGTATCAGTATTGGCAGCAAGTATGCTTTTGGTGCATCATGTAGGCAGCAGCATCTGCTCTCTACCATACTGTGTGTGTGTGTGTGTGTGTGTGTGTGTGTGTGTGTGTGTGTGTGTGTGTGTGTGTGTGTGTGTAGGTGTGTGTGTGTGTGTGTGTGTGTGTGAGAGAGAGAGAGAGAGAGAGAGAGAGAGAGAGAGAGAGAGAGATAGTAATAGATCATATTTCCCATGGTGTCATTCACCAGCCATGTTCCATTTATCTCCCATACACTCATATTGCCTATGATAGCACTATCATTCATTCACACACACACACACACACACACACACACACACAGCCTGAGATCTCATGTGTGTATGCATGTGTGTGTGTGTGTGTGTGTGTGTGTGTGTGTGTGTGTGTGTGTGTGTGTGTGTGTGTGTGTGTGTGTGTGTGTGTGTGTGTGTGTGTGTCTATGTCTACTGTGCTGACGTGAGGTCATCTGTCTCCTTCACTCAAATGCATGTTGGCAAAACTCTTTCTGGGTTTAGCCAACTGCAGGTCTGTGAAACAACGCTCCCTCTGTTTCCATCAGGCGGAGTTTTCTTAGAAATAAAGGAAATCTCTGTTTAGATTCAGTGTCGGTCACCAAAATGCGTTGTGTGTATCTTCGAGTTCTGACAAAGGTGTCAGGAGTTATTTCCTTTCTCGTAAAACACAGATTTTCAAAAATGTATTTTTTTTTTTCAGTGCTGCCTTGTTTACATCCATGTTTCCTTACAGCCGCCTTTGTTAGCACCTAGCAGCTCATAGTGTCGCTACACACATGCAAGTTGGTCTTTGTGCACCTGCACAAGATAAACAGGAGCCGGGACCCACTCAACACAAAGCATCTCCATAGAGCAACAAGAGGTTAAACACTCTACAGGGAGCCCTCAACACCCACTGCCAAAGCACTCACACTCAAAACACCATCATTAAGGCTCTGCATACAAAGACAGTAACAAAAATATGACAGCAAACTGTGAAAATGGCAGTTTTCAATGGCATGTTTTGAGGCTGTCTGGTTCACTGCTTGAGAGGTGTTGTTATGTGCAGCATGCACATTTGTCAGGCCAATCAGTTGGTCTCCATTCAGAGCCTTAGCCTTGACTAAAGGATAAGTCTTACCTTTGTGTGGCTTCTATATATTTTGAGTGCAGCTGGAATGGGCCTTCGCTGCCTATTGTGATCAACTGTGGAAAAATACTCCTCATCTGAGGTTTACAAAGACACTTCTTAACCAGTCACCGGGGCCTTTGATGCTTTATGGGATATGTTTTCAAAAAAGCTTCAAGGCTGAGGAATGACTGGTTGTTTAACCTGACTGGTTTTATAATGAGCTTTGTGCAGGCGCTACCATATACTGTACATTTCAGTGATAAGCCTCTGGGACTATGGGGATAGTTTATACATAGGGAAATAATAACTTGTAAGATGCATTTGTCCCATTGAAAAATCTGCTGTCATAGAGGCAAGGCAAGGCAAGGCAATTTTATTTGTATAGCCCGTTTTTACAAACAGTTTGTCTCAAAGGGCTTTACATGGCATCGTAACAACATCCTCTGTCCTTAGACCCTCACATCAACTGAGGAAAAACTCCATGGAAAACCCTTTTAACAGGGAAAAATCGGAGAAACCTCAGGGTGAGCAACAGGGGAGGGATCCCTCACCCAGGACGGACAGACGTGCAATAGATGTTGTTACAGACAAGAAAACAGTTTACAGTTTATGTCACAGAATGTGCGAAATATGGAAATGTTAGCAGGAGTTGATGAAGGCAGCCTCTGGTGAGGGGGGGGCAGGGAGAGCTGGCCAGCTCGATGGGAGGACTGGGTGGTAGACTGGTCCATGGGAAGGGAGGGGAGGCCGGTCTAACAGCAGGGGAAAGGGTGGGCGATGCAGGCGGCGGCTGGTGCAGAGGAGAGGAGAGGAGGGGAAAGGAGAGGGCTCTGTATAACCAGATGTGTCCCCAGCAGTCTAAGCCTATAGCAGCGTAGCTATAGAATGGTTCAGAGCTACCTGGACCAGCCCTAGCTAAAAGCCCTGTCATAAAGGAAGGTCTTAAGTCTAGACTTAAATGTAGTTAGAGTGTCTGCCTCTTTGACCCATGGAGAGAGCTGGTTCCACAGTAAAGGAGCCCGGTAACTGAAGGCTCTACCTCCCAGTCTGTTTTTAGAGATACTGGGAGTCACTAACAGACCTGCATTCTGGGAGCGGAGTGCTCTGGTAGTAAGGAATGATTAGTTCTTTCAGATAGGTTGGAGCTTTATCATTAAGAGCCTTATAAGTCAGCAGAAGGATTTTGAAGTCTATTCTAAATCCTACAGGAAGCCAGTGGAGAGAAGCTAAGGTGGGAGAGATGTGCTCTCTCTTCCTAACTCCTGTCAAAACCCTTGCTGCGGCATTCTGGACCAGCTGGAGACTCTTTAGAGAGTTTTTCGGACATCCTGACAGGAGAGAGTTGCAGTAGTCTAGCCTAGAAGTGATACATGCATGCACCAGTTTCTCAGCATCACTCTGGGAGAGGATATTCCTAATCTTAGTGATACTGCGCAGATGGAAGAAGGCGGTGCTAGTCACGTGTTTTATGTGGGAGCTAAAGGAAAGGTCCTGGTCAAAAATGACTCCAAGGTTCCTCGCAGTTGTACTCGGGGTCAGGGTGATGCCATCTAGAGTAGCGATCTGATTAGAGAAAGTGTCCCTGAGATGTTTAGGTCCAAACACAATGACCTCAGTTTTATCTGAATTCAGTAGCAAGAAGTTAGAGGACATCCAGGATCTAATGTCTTTCAGGCAGTCTTGCAGATTGATGAGGCGGCTTCTGTCATCTGGCTCTATGGACAAGTAGAGTTGCGTATCATCCGCATAACAGTGAAAATTGATTGAGTGCTTCCGGATGATGCCACCTAATGGGAGCATGTAAAGAATGAAGAGGATTGGCCCTAAGACTGAACCCTGCGGTACACCATACGTAACTCTGCTGTACTCTGAATGGTCGTTATTAACATTAACAAATTGAAACCTGTCAGATAAGTATGACTTAAACCATTTTAGGGCAGGTCCTTTAATCCCAATTTCATGATCTAGTCTCTGCAGCAGGATGCTGTGGTCGATGGTGTCGAATGCAGCACTGAGGTCCAAAAGTACAGAGACGAGACCTCTGTCTGAAGCTATAAGAAGATCATTAGAGACTTTGACAAGTGCTGTTTCAGTGCTATGGTGTTCTCTGAATCCAGATTGGAAAGCTTCAAAGAGCTCGTTAATGTGCAGATGTTCATGTAGCTGCTCCAGGACAACTTTCTCAAGGATCTTAGAGATGTAAGGAAGATTCAACACGTTCTCACTCCCAGTGCGTCAACAGCCTGACGAACGGTCGCCGCCCCTCATCGTCACATGCCTGACTCATTAGGTGCCCATTTTTCGTCAGGTTTTGACGCGCTCGGCTTTCAGTTGATTCCAATGCAATCCCCTTCACGGCGATATGTGAAGGGGCAAGTGATCCAGCCGACCCGGCGTGCGGCACTGAAAGACGCTGTGAGCAGAGGAAAACCTTTTTTTTTTTTTTTTTTTTTTTTACTTTTCCTTAAAGCTTTATTGAACCTGATGCTACTGTGTCTGACGTAGCTTTCGGCAAGGATGTTATTTATTTATTTATTTATTTAGTGATCATGGTGTTGGTGCAGAATAATCAATAAATAAATAAAAAAAATGACGTCCACTTCTGCGTTCAAAAAGCTACTCTGTTTAGATTAATCAATATTCTGAAGAAAGATCTGATTATTAGCCACAACGCTGTAACCATCCAAGGAAGACTGTGTAACAATATTATGTGCTTCTGCTGAGTCCAAAAGCCCTGTGTAATATCAACTTTATTTTAAGAAAACACGCTTTGTTTCCAATGTCATATCACGGAGAAGCACTACATTACCCATAATCCTCATATTTATCAGCGACGTGTCTGATTGGTTGAGCTCGCTGTTACCAGCAAATGAAAAAATAAAACAAATTGAGCATTATTTTCTTAGTAACTAAAAGGTCTTAACTCATTGAGTGCCAACCACATAATTTCTCGTTTTTCGTTCCCATGCGTTGAGTGCCAAAAACGAAATTTTTCGTTTTTTGCTTTTTTTTTAAATTATGAAAATAGACACTTTAATACACATTATATGTAAATTTGGGGACTCTACGACGAGGAGAACTGAAATAGATGACGATCAAAGTCACATGACAGCTCATGATCTGGAAGTTTTTATCATAACTCAGCTTCTGCAAACGGAGTTCTGCATGCAGATGCAGCGCAGCTGCTCCGCTGCTGCTCCGCTCTCACCCGCGAGGCTGCAGCAGCTGGGAGCTGAACCAGGAAGCTCTCAGCCCACTGTCCCGCCCGGTCTTCATCTGGAGCAACACCGTGTCCTCCCCAAAGTCCTCCCGCGGTAAAATCTGATGGTCTCTGGGTCAAAGCAGACCGGCACCACCGACCCGTACCACAGAAGGACCGCGACCACCGGCGGGACCGGTGTTCGCGAGCCGCTGTGGCCGACAGACCCTCACGTTCCGCGGCGAGAGGCTGTGACACGGCACGGTGCGTCTGTGTTATTGTTGTTTAGTGGCGCCCCCCCCGCCCCCGATGGTGGTTTTGTGAATAGAACAACAATTGTTGTGTATATTTATCTTATACGAGCCCTTTGATCCAGAAATGCGAGTGTCAGAAGAGCGACAGACACAAACAGCGCACCTTTCATAAAAGACGCTCTATCTCCTTTTCTAGAAAAAAAGGAGGGATTTTGGTGAAACCCAGCCATGTTTAGCTTGACTTTTCTCAGGAACGGAGGCACGTAGAAACAAACGGTTTGTGGCCATTTGAAGGATAAAGTTAAACCTTTCAAATGAGCCACAGTATGTGTTGGTGGCAATAATATAGAATACACTATGGCTCTAAAATAAAAAGTCAAATATGGTCTAATTTGCCGGTACACTTGACTAAAACTTTGGAAAGGAGCGCGGCACTCAATGAGTTAAGATCTTTTTTGTTTTCAACATTAAATAAAAAAACGGTGCTATATTGTTAAAATTCAACAATTAAATGCATGAAAGTTGGCTTGACTTCTTTTTTTTTTTTTTCATAATTTTCACCAGCATCTTTCTGGTCCACATCACATCCCATTTAATGTAATTTTTAATTCAATGAGTGAAATTTTATTTTTTATCTGAAAAACATTATTATGAATTCAATTCATTTTGATAGGTTGTTCAGAGCACTAGGGACAAAGTTTCTGTAGAATTTTAGATCTGTCGGACCTCCAGAAGGGTCACAGCTGACCGTCCAGGCTCGTTTCTCGGCCTTCAAAGCCTGGATTTAGAAGCCTTTTGTCTAATAACGTCCACATTCTTGGGGTTATAAGGCTGAAAGTTTAATGTATTTGTCCGGGGCCTAAGCCCATCCACCTTGTGCAATTTCAAACCCGTGCGACCTTCACAAGTGTCAAAGGTTGCTGATCTGTGACCTTCTTGACCCCGTTTCCTTGAATAAAACACCAAGACTTTGATGCGGGAAGCTGAGATTTTAATATGTGGTCCAGAATGTCTAGTAGATTGTGTGTGCAAAAGATTCAGAGCTCTGTGACATTCAGAAGGGTCACAAATAGCCAAAAAGCAATGCTCCTTTCTCTGACCTCATATTAAAGGATAAATGTTTCAACAGCAATTCTTTAATAGCTTCCAGATGCTTTGGCCTATCAGGCTGAATTTTTAGCTAAAGGAGCTGGTTTACGATCAGGAAGTAGGGGAGCTGTGCATAAAGCCAATTGGTAAGTGTCAAAGGTCACAGGGGTCAAACATCAAAGTGAATCCAGCCATTCCTGCTTTTTCTCAACAAAACATACACGCTTTAAGTTATCATCATGATATATAAATATGTTGTATATCAGAGAGTCCTTTATCAGAATATTTTGGTCCCGTTGCTCTAGGGGCCCCGGGGGGCCACTTGGCTTTCCCATGCTCCCACAGAGTTGGGTCTCGGGGTGATGGATAAGGGCCTCACCATGAGTCCACAGGCCAAGTTTCAAGTGATTTGGTTGGTTTCTATGGAAACGGCGGCCTCAAGGATACAGAGGAATGCGGCTGTTTGAAACCTCGCCTCTCGAAAAGTAATGGCTCGATCAGGACCGAACACACATCTACGCGTTCGTCTTGGGTCCCCGAACCATGTATTACAAAATCAGAACTGTACGACTTTTGGAAATGTGTTTTGTCTATTTCGGCTTTTCTGACTCAGAGTCTGTCAGACTTAAATCGTGAGAGACCCTCTTATGGCGCATTTCCACTAGCACGGCTCGGCTCGGTACGGCTCGGCTCGGCGCGCTATTTGCGTGTTTCCACTAGCACGTAGTACCTGCAACCAGGTACACTTTTGGTATCACCTCAGCCCTGGTTCCAAGCGAGCCGAAGCGTTACTAAAACGTGACGTCAGCCGACTGCCTTCCACTGATTGGCCGATGAGTGTCGTCACTGGAAGCGACGACCGACAACAGAAATGTTCCTGCTGAAGCCTGTTATTACCAGAGAATTTCTAATATTTAGACTGGCTCTGTTATTACGTGACTTTATTAAGTTTTAATATTTTTTCATGCGAGAAAGTAACTGTTTAGATCCCCATGTGCGGTTAGTTTATCCAAACGACGGCTGTTTAGAAGTTTGCCCCGATGTTTTTCGGAGAAGTGAAGCTCCAGGTCCGAGCAGCGACCGCGACACCACAGAGGCAGCAGCCCCGGCTCCTGACGTGCTCCGCCGGCCAGCCTACCACCGTCACCCCGAGGAGAACAGACCGCTAATTAACTTCCCCGATGGCTTTTAAGAGGTTTACCACCGGCTGGTTAAACTCTTAAATGTTGGTCTCATTGATGAAATCTAACAATTGTGGCTGTAGCAGCAGTTTGTTTGTGGTTAGAAAGAAGAGCAGCACTGCCTTGGGGTCAGCCTACGCACAGAAAACACCACATTACATCAATAAATAAATGTTTTACAATGAACCAGGCCGATCTCAGAGCTGGCAAGACTCTCCGGTAAGGCATATTGAACGGTTAAATGCCGTTAACGGGACGAGAGCAGTCAAAACGGCGGTTTAAAGCTAGCTACAGCGAGGGTAAGTTCACTTCCTGTTTACAAAGTAAAAGCACCAATTCTATCGTAATGGCTTTCCTTATGATAAAAGGCAAAATAACCGGAAGTGCGTTGCTCACTACGGCTAGCTTTAGTAACGCCGACTTCGTTGAAACAAAATTGTAAACAGCTGGTATTTTGTCAGTTTTTCAACACGTTGGGGATCTAAACGACTACTTTCTCGCCTGAAAATGTTTCAAATGTTGCTAAAGTTATATATTTACAGAGTTTAGAGCGTTGCTCGGCGCCGTGTAAATGACGTCACGGCGGCACTAGTGATACTCAGTTGTAATGGAAACACAACCAAACCGAGCCGTGCCGTGCCGTGCCGAGCCGTATCGAGCCGAGCCGTGCTAGTGGAAATGCGCCATTAGTCAGGGTCTCTTATCCATCACCCCGAGACCCAACTCTGTGGGAGCATGGGAAAGCCAAGTGGCCCCCCGGGGCCCCTAGAGCAACGGGACCAAAAAATTCTGATAGAGGACTCTCTGATATACAACATATTTATATATCATGATGATAACTTAAAGGGCCCTAGTTTGCTGGCGCAGCGCAGGTGGCGCAAGGTAACGCAGCTGGTCTAATGCAAGTTTCGACCAGCGCAGCCTAGCGCAAAGTCAGATTGGAAGATTGGCAGATCGCGCTGCGCTGAGATAGGCGTGGCCGCGCAGCAGGGGGAGGCGTCACAGATTCAGCTTGGTGCAGTGGAAGTTTTGTGCGAAAATGTCCCGCCGAGGTTGCGCTGAAAGCTCGCCACCTCCAACCAGGTCTAATCTCAGCGCAGGGCGAAGCGCAGCAGGTGCAGTGGAAGTTTGGCTGACTGACCTGCAGTGCACACATGTCACCAAGATCTCACAGGCAGATCTCCACAGTTCCAGACACATTTCAATGCAATAAATATCCACAATAACCACTATTTAATGCAACTAACGGAATCAACACGTGAATTTATATCTATATATATTGTCCTGTCACATCTGACGTCAGATCAAAGCAGAGATCAAAGGCTGTCGGTGCGTAAAGGAAACTCCACCTGAATTAACACAGCAGGGACGAACTGGCACTGAAAAGCAGCTGTGGATGTCCCAAGCAGGACTGAGGGTGGATGACTGCATGTCGCTGCCGTGTTGAGATATGCACACTGCCCTTGTGATGATCGCTTTATTTATTTATTTACTTATTAATTCAGTAGCGCGTGCGACCGCATCACGCAGCCGTAATGAAAAACAAAACACAAATCATTATCTCTCTTAGTCCACCACAACAGCCTCGGTATCAGATAGTCAGTATATAGCCTACTACAGTATACTCAGCATCTCTATCACAGAGAAAAAAGAGAAAAAAAGAGACGGACAGAGAGAGAGAGAGAGAGAGAGGAGGACAGAGAGAGAGAGAGAGAGAGGGAGAGGGAGAGAGAGAGCGTCCTTTACGCTGATTTCATGGTGTTTGTTCATGTTGTGATTAGTGTAGCCTACACCTCTCAAGGGTTTGAATAAATGTGAGTTTCTTTATTAGTTTATTAGTTGTTGTTTCATACATTGGGCAGCCGTTCTCAGTGTATCAGATCAATCCTGATTAAGTATATTAGTAAACTCATTATTCGGTCACTCTGAGCTCGGACCTCCGGACCAAAACAGCTGTTTCCTCCTGGGAGAGGTTCGGCCTCTGGCGTCGCTGTTTCCTCCGTCCATGTCCAAGTATAAAATGACAAACTTGCAGCGCGCATCACCCGCCGCGCAGTTAAAGGTGAGGAGAGGAGCTCCTTTGATTGGTGAAGATCTGACTCGGCTGTGTCAAACCCACTCCACGCCTTTCTCTCCTCCTCCTGTCTCCCTCCCGCCCTCTCTCCTCCCTCTTCACCGTTTGCGCCGGTGGGAGGGGCTGCGCTGGTCTAAGTCTGACTGCGCGGCCCACCAATCTTGCGAAATGGACCTGGGCCACACCCCGTTGGCGTGGCGAAGCTGCGCTGATGTTAGACTTCACCTGGTCTAAGAAACTAGGGCCCAAAGCGTGCATGTTTTGTTGAGAAAAAGCAGGAATGGCTGGATTCACTTTGATGTTTGACCCCTGTGACCTTTGACACTTACCAATTGGCTTTATGCACAGCTCCCCTACTTCCTGATCGTAAACCAGCTCCTTTAGCTAAAAATTCAGCCTGATAGGACAAAGCATCTGGAAGCTATTAAAGAATTGCTGTTGAAACATTTATCCTTTAATATGAGGTCAGAGAAAGGAGCATTGCTTTTTGGCTATTTGTGACCCTTCTGAATGTCACAGAGCTCTGAATCTTTTGCACACACAATCTACTAGACATTCTGGACCACATATTAAAATCTCATCTTCCTGCATCAAAGCCTTGGTGTTTTATTCAAGGAAACGGGGTCACAGATCAGCGACCTTTGACACTTGTGAACAGGGCCGGCTCTAGCCATTTTGGTGCCCTAGGCGAGATTACTCTCAGGCATCCCCCCAAAAATGATCATAATGATCATAACGATAACATAACAGTGTATCTCTATGTCCCCTCTGACCCTGAGATACACAACTTGCACAACAATCAGTAAAATTGCACTGAGTAAATCCTGGGTGAAGACATGAAAAAATTAGTCTCTTCACAATCATGAGAACAAACTGTTGTGGTGCTTGAAATGGGTATACGAAAGTCTGGGCTTCACAAAAGCAGTGGAATATACTGTATGATATAAGGCGATAAGTGTGGAAAAAAATTGTGAAATTGCTTTTTGAGCATAAATGTTAGGCCTAACTGTCATTCTCACCAAATGTCTCAAATGTGGGATAACAGAAGCTAAATATTGACTTCATTGACTTCAACTTCATGAGATGTGTGTAGCCCTAAATGAGAAATTTTCTCCAAATATCAACTAAGTAGACAAAAAACACACAAAATTTACAATATTTAGCCTATATAATGTATCCTATATGTGTTGCCACTGTGGTACTGTTTGAGAGGTTAAAAAATAAATAAAAAACTAGTTTGAGAGCTCAGCAGGTCTGAATACAGAGCTGGAGCTGATCTGGAGCTGAGGCCCACTGGCCCTGCTGTCTGAGCAGGCTGAAATCTCTACTCTCTTCTTTTTTCATAATCTTCTTCATCAAATTAGTCAGAACTTTAAACCTCATCATCCTCACTGCCTCTCTCTCTCTCTCTCTCTCTCCCTCTGAACGACTCTGCTGTTTCGAAGTGCTTCACAGTTGTTGTTTTCATTGACAGGTCGTCAAGGGCGTGCGGCCGTGCGTATTTGAAAGAGGAGAGTCTCCCAATCACAGTAGTTGAACCGCATTTGGTTACAGCGTTATGGCTAATAATCAGATCTTTCTTCAGAATATTGATTAATCTAAACAGAGTAGCTTTTTGAACGCGGAAGTGGACGTCATTTTTTTATTTATTGATTGATTATTCTGCACCAACACCATGATCACTAAATAAATAAATAAATTAATAAATAACATCCTTGCCGAAAGCTACGTCAGCATCAGGTTCAATAAAGCTTTAAGGAAAAGTAAAAAAAAAAAAAAAAAAAAAGTTGTCCTCTGCTCACAGCGTCTTTCAGTGCCGCACGCCGGGTCGGCTGGATCACTTGCTCTGAGCGTCACATATCGCCGCGAAGGGGATTGCATTGGAATCAACTGAAAGCGAGCGCGTCAAAACCTGATGAAAAACGGGCACCTAATGAGTCAGGCATGTGACGATGAGGGACAGTGACCGTTCGTCAGGCTGTTGACGCAGTGGGAGTGGGAACATGTTGGAAGATTGGATATAGGCCGATAGTTGGCTAGGACATCTGGGTCAAGAGAAGGTTTTTTAAGTAAAGGGTTAATGAGCCTCATTGTTTAAAGTGGGACTGTGTTACATTAGAAAGAAACACACTCTGCCTCTCACAAATAAACCATTTATTTCACAGGTAATAAAGATGCTGATTTCACAAGGCTCGCTTCTCTCAGGTTTCGCCACTAGAACCTCACTGTTGGTGTAATAATTAGCTGATATTAACCGTCTCAGTAGTATAGATTAGTATTAGGGGTGGGAGAAAAAATCGATTCACATAAGTATTGCAATATTTTTTTGACAATTTTTAAATCGATTTCTTTCTTTTTTTTAGATTTTTTTTTTAGATTTAAAAAAAAAAAAATATATATATATATATATATATATATATATATATATATACTGTGTATATATATATATATATATATATATATTTTTTTTTTCACATATATATATATATATATATATATATATATATATATATATATATATATATTGTGCAATGTGCATTTGTTCGCCTTTTTTACATACATGAGTCCAGGTTTAAGGGTTTAAGTTCACTTTATAATGGAGTATGTTAATTTATAGGCTCCTACAGTATTTGTGTGCAGATAAATGTTAAAATGTAGCAGTTTACCTCAGTCTATATCTCATTTTGTCCAAAAGGTTTCAGAAGCCTGTTTTTTCTATACTCTTTTATTTTTGCCTCTTTTATGCAGTCCAGGCTTTTGAAAAGAGAGTAAACATATTGCTGCTGAATAAATCTTAAAAACTGACTTACATGTGATGTGTATTTTTGGAGGAAATGTGGTTCTTGGTCATTTTCCAAAATAACCCCTCAAGGTCTTATGACTGACGAGTTAGCAGACCGTGTTCCCATTGAAGTTACAGCAGAAACGGCAACATGAACACAATGTATTGCAGCCTCCCTCTTTTTTTCCACCTTTCACATCTAAGTGCAATATTCATTGTGTGTTTTGGTCTGTTACTGTAGCTTTACACAAACATTTGGCTCTCTCTGGCTTTGCTCAAAGTTTGACTCACACAGTTAAACTGGCGTTTGTAGCGCACAGAATCATTTCATATCAGATGCGCTGCCTCACTGAGCTTCGATTAAATGTCTGTGAAATTCATTCGGTCTCCCACCTCTGACCTTCTAGTTAAGGAGGACAAGCCCAGAGAGAGTTGTTCTGTATGAGGAGACGGAGCAAACAAATGTTAATTATTAGCTCCTAATTGATTACCACTTGACAGCCAGCTGGTTGTCAAGTTACCGTGTCTCACATGTCTGCTTCAGTTTGTGTGTTTGATTCATCAAAAAATCAAATCACAAGTCAACAGTAATTCTGCTTTTGTGTATCTGCCCCTATGTGTGTGCATGTGCAAGTGAATGAGATTTAGTCACCGATTTAGAAGATTTACCATTTTGGAGGTAATTTAAGTTTGTTTGTCATTTTTAAGTCAAATCATTGCAGATCCACTTTGTTAACTCAGGCGTGAGCAAAGCAACACAAATCCAGAACCAAACTGAACATCAGTCTTTCAGGCCTTCTACCTTGATTTATCAGAAGAAATAGGTGATTATTTAGTTTTTACTTTGCCATTAGCGTCTGATTCTCATCGGTTCTTCCTCTTCCCGTCTCCTTTCTGTCTCTCTCTAACTGTAGATATGTATCGACTGGAGCTGGCCGGGGGTCTCGGGGTCATCCTGCTGCTGCTGGGAGTACTGACGGCACTTTACAAGTGCTACAACCTGGAGATCATGCTCTGCTACAGGAGACACTTTGGGAGTGATGAAACTGAGGATGGTAAGCCTCTCTGAGCGGCGCGCTCACTGTCACTTCAGCTCACATGCGTCACACACACTTCAACTAAAAGTAGGACTATTACCTTTTTTTTTAAAATAAAGTATCGGCTGATGTAAGAAACATGACATGTAACACAAAATAAATTTTTACATGAGACTCAGAACTTAGAACTTCAGTAGCGCACATAAGGGCATAGAAGAGCAATATAACACAGAAAAGTAAGAAAGAATATACATATAACTTTGTACATATATAATGTTGTATACCTGTAATTAAATACTTACATTGAATAAATAGAAAAAACTGTACCAAATTAAATATGCATAATGTATAAAAATGTGCAATTGGAAGAAAAACTGTGCAAACATACTGTATACATGTAGGCTGTATCCGAAATCACCCCATACTCACTATATAGTGCCATTTATGTTATAGTGCACTCAATTTATCCCACAATTCACCGCGAAATGTAGTGAACATCTGATGGTCACTAACCAAAGCAAGATATCCTATCATGCATTGCAGTCACGGATCACCGTTACGATCGTGAACGGAACGTTTTAATTACACAACGTAATACGTAATTAACTGTGCAGCGGAGTGGTGTCTGAAAGTGTTTTTCATTTGACCAGTCACTTCAGTATGTAGTCCACTATATTGAATTCACTATGTGAGTAGGGAGTAGTGAGTAATTTCGGACACAACCATGCAATTATGTCAAAAAGCCTTGATTTATAGGAGGGTCAAACATGTAACTTTTAAGGCTCATCAGCAAAGGTTTTATCTAAAATGTAAATATAAACACAGACATGGTGCAGAAGTTTTCCATCTTTACATCTGTTAGTGTGAGTGACTTTCAGAGGCTGAACATTGTGACGTCTACTTTCCCCGTTACTCTGTCTCACCCTGTCCTGTGTCCCTCTCCTCACAGATAATAAAGAGTATGATGCCTATCTGTCCTACACTAAAGTGGACCTGGACTCTCTGGGCAGGTGAGAGACCTCAATGCACACATGCACCTGTTGAGCTAAGTTGTTTCTCTTTTTTTTACAGTGAGTGAAAGAAGAAGTTAAGCAAATACATGGCATTCAATAAAAAGCATGCAATAAAAACTGGAGGCAGGGGGAAACAGCTGGCCTGCTGAAAAAACCTAACAACATTTGTAAATAAACAAACTGATTAAATCCTTAATTTCACTCTTGCAGGGGAATTGAATTCTTTCAAAAGATGTTAATTCAAAACAAAGCCACACTAAGCTAAGCCAACTAAGCTAACTATAACTGATTGCTTCCTGCAGCTGCTTTACACTGTTCACTTTATTAAATGAAGCATAGTCACGGTAACTAAAACAGTGGATACCATTAGGTTTAACGACATTACCTTATCTGAACCTGCTATATTAATATTTTAAATGTAATTGCATGGATCATTAAAGCAGATATCAGTGGAATGTTTTTGTTAATATAAGTCCTAAATAGTCCTATTTTCCGTCAGCAATCACTTACATGAAGTATTTCAGCCTAAACACGAGTCTCTCCGTCACTCTGCTCTGCTGTAACCCGAGGAGAAAATTTTCCTTGTGGGATACAAGTGTTATCCAATGAGGGGAGAGAACGGCATGAAGGGCTGTGTGTGCAGCCAAGGGATGCGCGTGAATGTGGTGACGTAGCACGAGGACCAATTGATGCCTGACAAGGGCGGGGGCTGCTAACTCATGGTGCGTTCAAGGAAACTCGTACTTTGTGTTTTTCCTTCCTGTGAAGTCATACCAGTTCGATCTGGTACGAGTTCACGGGTCGGAAGTTACGAGTGGCCGTTATAGGGAACTTTCACAGACAACAGGACGGTAAAAACACGAGCTACGGGTTACCTGGAACGCTACCAAGTCGTAGTTGTGACTTGAAGCTGTAACTTACGGTTTCAAAAGCCTGCCTTGAACACAGCATTAGCCGAAACGGCCGTGCCACTGATATCTGCTTTAACTTTGATGTTAAATGTGGAGCCCTGTTTGTGGTTCTCTCCTCTGGCAGGACGAGCAGCGACGAGGAGACGTTTGCGCTGGAAATCCTGCCAGATGTTCTGGAGAAACATTATGGCTACAAGCTGTTTATACCAGACAGAGATCTGATACCCAGCAGTAGTAAGTACCTGCTGTATATACCTATATTCTCTGCCCACACACACACACACACACACACACACACACACAAAGCCTCTGGGCCACTGTAACCCCCAATACCCAGAATTCATCACTCTGTCAGAATAAATAAGAATGAATGGGGATCTACATCATGGCGCATTCACAAACAGACACACATATGTCCATGTGTGCTTTCAGCTGTTCATAACATGTGCACGGACACACACTGATAAACAACACAACAATGTCACTCTGCCCCAGGCAGCATGAGTGTCATACCCTCATGTTCTCACATTTTGAGAAACAAGCACATAAACTATGTGTTTTTCTCAACCTAGCTCGTGTCAAGCCCTCGATTTAACACCCAGAGATGACCACGCATAATGTACAGGACACACAGAGGGCATCACACACACACACGCACACACTAAGACAGGTTTTACAGACACAGACTAAATGAAACTATTATGAAACTTCCTAAGTATATCACTTACATTACGACACATAGTTTTTCCTATTACAAGTTTTGTCAAAGCCACTTTCAAAATTCTTGTTTTATTTTGTTGACATATTAGAGTCAGAAGTTTTTACAGAGGGGATTTTGGGTATCTCTTTTTATCACTCTGTAAATGAGAAAATACTGTCACCAGTCCTAAAAAATTTAATTTTGCCATGTTTTTAGGAATGAAACGTTGTATAAATCAGGTTTTCAATGATATATCCACAATCCCCTCTGTAAAAACCTTCAGAATATAGACAGGAATACAACTGGAAGATTTGGTGTCTGTAAGTGCTGCTGAAGTGGAGATTTCTAGCTCAGAGTCTGAGGAAAAACTCATTTTGAGAAAACGGCCTTTAAAGACTTGTACTGTAAAATTCCATAGATTGTTAATGTAAATCATACTTTTACGATTGTTTGCAGATACGGAGGAAACAACCATTTTTGGAGCCTACATAACTGTTCAGGAGAGAGAGAGCTTTACAATGATACCTGACATGACATGGGTCAGACAACAGGCACAGCACAGTATGTCACAGTAGCTGTTAACTTTTGGTAAATTTAGGAGAAATCTACTGACAAGAGAAGACAAAATGAAGTAAAATAACCACCTTAATGTTGATTTTCTACCATTTCTTTCGACTTTTCTGAAAGAATACATGTTCAGGAAGAAAAATAGCCCAAAATCTCAAAATTGATCAGTGCATGAAAAAACTGTGTTTTTGCCTGTAGTGTCTCACCTTAATAGCGTAAGTTTAAATGGCTACAATAATGTGTGCAGTGGGTGGTGAGTGAAGGATTACTGGTCTGAAAAGGCGTCCGTCCTGGTTGCTGAAAACATATCTGCTTTTCTCCATCTTTAAAATGATAATTTGTGGACAGTGTGTGGTTTTATTAGCTGCAGCTCTTTTCCACTGACGATCACAGTCGCAAATGTGTGTGCTCTCAATATGTACAATACACTGAATGCTGTAAAGTGCTTTCATGATGAAAAATTTCAAGACCATGGTGAGGGCAGCGGGGCTGCACGAGTGAAAGAAATATGGAATAAAACTGCAGATACACTGTAATATACAGATTTGTCAATATCCTCAGCAGACACACACACATCCCTCATTGTTGGGCTCATCTCCTGCCTTGCTAGCTGCAGGGACAGTGGATGGAGGATTTAGGAAGAAATGTAGTGTGTGTGTGTGTGTGTGTGTGTGTGTGTGTGTGTGTGTGTGTGTGTGTGTGTGTGTGTGTGTGTGTGTGTGTGTGTGTGTGTGTGTGTGTGTGTGTGTGTGTGTGTGTTTAAGATTCTCCCAGACACACTCTTGCAATTGCATTAAAATGTGCACACACATCTGGTGGGAGTTTCTACATCCATGGAAAGAAATCCAGAGAACCAAGGTTGATGAAAGAAAGGCTGAACGATAGATTGAATTTACCAAACAGATTATTGCACTAATTAAATGCAGTTTCATGTAAATTCTGCCATTAGTGGTCCTTCAGTCAAATAATAGAAAATGTTTTTGGTGACGTTGTGGAGTAGTGTGGGATTATAGGAGTTTTCATCCCCATTACTTCAACTCTCTGCTGGTTTGGATTCCCACAGTGTCATTTGTGTCAGACTGCCATTTACCTTTGCTCCGATTGTTTCTCTTTTAACTTGTGAACCAGATGTTTAGGAGGATTTGTCAGCAGCTGATTTGTTAACTGAGGGCTCCTCCTCTCCAAACTCCAAAACTATTGTCAAAAATCAGTGATTAGCCAATGCAGTTTGGACGACACAGGCCATCTCCAGCAGCTGGGAGATGAGCAAACTAGACCAAACAGTGAAGTCTGGGTTCTTCTGCAGTGGCACAGGTTAATTCCTGATGATATATTGAAAGACACACCGCAACTTATTGAAACACACGCAAAAACACAAATTTGTATCAGAGGCAAGTTATATTGAACCAAACAAACTCACCTCATCTTTAAACACCACTAAATAGACGTTGTTTTAACTTCTGAAGTCAAAAAGCATTGAATAAAAAGGCGCCCCACAGTCCGTCACTTTTTTGTGTCCCCTGGAAACACTGAGTTTTTTCAGCATGTCAAATTGATGAAGTTGTTTTGTAGATCCACCATTTGTTGAAATGGTGTTGGTTACAACAGCTGTTTAATAGGTGAGATAGCTGGGGGCAGAATTCAGAAATATACTGTAGCTGCTCTGTGCTATGAAAAATACACTACATATAAATATAATGTGAGGTAAATTAAAGTAATGCAAGAAACAGAATATAAGGCCCTGTGTATCAGCATTTTGGCAACAAAATGTTTTTCAACTTGTCCTAAAAACTTCTAAAAATGAAGGTAGTTGCCTAAATTACTTGTGGCTAGAAAGTAAAAAAAAAAAACCTGTGTGTGTTTTCTGCATTATTTAACATTTCCTACAAAAATACATAAATAAATTTACTTAAGTAAGGTTGGTAATGAATCAGCATGCCCTACTTAGAGTGCCGTTGGCCAGAATAATATCTAAGCTACCACACACACACTCCACCACATCCTGACAGCAACTGAAAAAGCCATTTCCTTCCAAATTGTGGCTTCCTCTCTGTGCCCCAAAAACATCAGAAAAAAACAAATAGTGCAGGTTGTGTATGCGTGCATACCTGCGCTCAAAACTCAGTCTAAGCTGCGTGAACTCAAGGTTACGTAGTGTGGAGAGCAGACTCAGCGAGAGAATCACACAGAGAGAATGAGGTCCCTTTTCATTGCTCACCAAAACCATTGACAGAGCAACATGGCCATGCGACCTAAAATATGCCATTCAATTATCCACTCCATTAGGCCTCTGAAATGAAGAAGAGAGCGAGAAATAAACAACGGGAGGAGAAAGAGGTGGGGACGGGGTCATTGGTTTGTGTTATTTTATTAATTGATTTACATAATCCTCAGAAACAGAGCGAGGAGAGGAAGTGAGGAGCGGGGGAGGTTCAGTGTGAGTAGAAGAAGAGGGAGAGATAAAGAGAGGAGGGGAAAGACGACCCACAGAAGAGAGAGAAGAAGGGGACCGAATTTTTTGGGATGTTCTGTACTATTTGTGCCTCTCAAATTGAGCGTGAAATTGCAATGTGTTATTGGAGAGCCTGTCATTAATTTAGTTAGCGAGTGGAGCGATGGTGAAGGCGTACACAGGGAGGGAATCTGTTGTTCACCGAGCACATTTAAGTTATAATGAGCACTTTAGTTTATGCATGTGGCAGAAAACACTGAGAATGGCACAAATAAATAGTTAGAAAGGGTGACATTTTGAAGGAAGGACCACCAGTGTGGAAAAACCGGCCCCTTTCTGCAGGGCCTCACACTGAGCTCTGTGTTGACACGTATTTGTATTGACACTTAAAGTGGCTCCACCTCCGATCTGCTCGCTTCTCATATCTCACCACCTGCCCATCCCTCATCCCCCGGCCCCCGAGTTCACATTTTCCTCCATGAGTTAGAAGTAAAAGCTGATGGTGGTGGTGTATCAGCACAACCCTGATCCCCCATTTAAGAAGCGACTGCGCTGCGCTGTGTCAGAGCCAAAAGTCTTACGCCAGCGTTTCTGTCACTCCACTGTACACTCCTGTCAGTCTCCGCTGTCATTTTATGAACAAGATGACTTGACGGATGCAGTCAGCAAGAAGACGGTACTATAAAAGGAGCTTTACCTTGAGTTTTTTTTCCTGCTTCTTCTCTGAAGCTGCTCTGACTCTCATATTTATCTGTCATTCAATTAAATGTATGAGCATTAGAGGAGTTCAATGTTCTTAATAATATAGATTTACTTTTTATCACTCTAATATCTGTGTATTACATGGTGGTTGGCCACTGTAAGTATAAAGCTAGCCTGGCTTTAAAACCTTACACACAGATGGTTTATCATGCAAAACCCATTTACCATACCGTACATTTTATTAAGGCTTAAAGGGATAGTTCAACATTTTGGCAAATTGGCCCATTGCCATGATCGTTATAGTCATAGCAGTATTTTCGTTACCTTTAATTGTCGGTGCAAGCTATTTTTAGAACGGCGGAGCAGAGCCGCGAGCTGCTCAGAGCTACGCTACGGAAGCTCTTGGTTTCCCTCATCAAACTCATCAAATACACAATCCAACAACTCCAAAACGCTCTGGTGGACAAGTTGTGACCTGCACATTCACCACGCTTTGAGATAATAACAGAACCTTACTAGATCGAGTTATTTTCAAGGTAAATTCATGCAAAACCGCTGATGCACGTTCCTGACTGGGGTGGTTTTTCGAAAAGCAGTCTCTGCATTTGCCTCGAAAACAAGTCTGTCTCGTAACGTTCTGTTACACACAGTTGCACAGTTGTTGGTGAATTGTGAGTGTATGCTTGCCACGAACTGGCATGCAAGTGCTCAGCTTCAAATTCACTCCACCTCTTTGTCCATATTTGGATTAGTAAGGAGTTAGGTGGAGACAGGTGCAGTCAAGATGACAACGGAGGAACATGAATAAGGATATTTCCCAAAACGTTGAGCTGGTCTTTTTACCACAAAGCTTAAATTTTGGACATTGATTAGTTTTTTTGTTTTATTGCTTTGAGTGTATTTTAGTTCATTTTGGAAACAGGTGTGTTATACGGGTGGCTTTTTATTGTTGCGCCAAAGTTGAAAGAACAATGGCAGTTCCACATTTTAAGACTCGTTCCTTTTAACAAACTGTCAGAAGATATCGGCTTTACAGCTGTGCTTTAAATACAGAGCTTAAGTCAAGATGTGTTTAGGCTATTAAAACTGGAGGCTGCTAGCTTATTGTCATATTTAAATGAGGTAACAAACAAAGCAACTGTGTGATAACACGGAGCTTATACAGTCCACTGCACACAGCTGTTCACCAGGGAATAGTTGAAGCATGTATTTCCTTCTATAACCACAATTTTTATATCACTCTTTATGTACAAGTTCAAGAAATGAGACATGAGGTGTTTGTAGTTGGGACAAAGCCATGATAACTTTTCTCCATTTAGCCACTGTTCCTAGCTAGTCTAACCATGTTCTGACTCCAGCTACACGATTAACACTGTTTCCTGTTTCTTCAAGTCACAGTGTTGTTGTTTACAGCTCTGCCTTTTATACTACTTTAAGTATAGAAAAGAGCAGGAACTAACAAAGTGCAGGAAACTAACCATATTTTGTTCCTCACTTAATTCTAAGTGAAGACATTTTCTGCCGTTTAACTCTGTCACTCTGTCACTGTTTTTTTGCGTCTCTCTTTCCAGCCTATATCGAGGACTTGGCTCGCAGTGTGGAGCAGAGCAGACGCCTCATCATCGTTTTGACCCCAGAGTTTGTCGCCAAAAGAGGTTGGAGCATCTTCCAGATAGAGACACGCCTCCACTCCATGCTGGTCACCGGGGAGATCAAGGTATAAATCACATGGAAAGCTACAAATCAGTGAAGAGATTAGAGGTTGTCATGTTGCTCTCCTCTGAAACGCCTCCACACCTGTGTCTCCGTGTGTCCAGGTGATCATGATAGAGTGTGCCGACCTGAAGAATGTCATCAACTACCAAGAGGTTGAAGCGCTGAAACACACAATCAAGGTAGGCCGATATAATATGTTGAGGATGAATGCAGTGGTAGGGCAAAGAAGAGGGTGATATCAAACACCAGCAGACTAAAATAGAATAAGTAAAAGTCTCTTCACCTCTCCTCTGTCCTCTCCTCTTCAGGTTTTATCCATCATCAAGTGGAGGGGTCCTAAAAGCAACGAGCTGTCCTCTAAGTTTTGGAAACAGGTGGTCTACGAAATGCCTGCTAAACGCAGAGAGACACTGTCCCGACGCCAGGTATACTGTCGCTAACAGAGGTCTAATACCAGTCTGACAGGCTTTCACAATCACCTACACAATGACAGCACTTATGTGAGAGAAATCCACAGCAGAGGATATTTTATTTTCTTGCTAAACTCTGAGTTTAAGCTTAAAATAGCTTTGAAAACACATGAATTTGCATATCCTGAGGAATATGTACTGAACACCTTCCTCTCAGACTGTACATGTATAGCTACAGGTGTATTGGCAGAATAACACTGTCTACATGGCGTGTCCAAGAGCTGTGGAAATGTTTTGCCATATTTACTTCTGCTCCCCTGGGCAGCATACATTCACAACAAACAGATGGCCTTTGAAATGCCCGCTAAGCACAGGTAATGTATTAAAATTGGAAGCGCAGTGGGGGAAAATGTGCACATGTTTACCATGTGTTAACACCTCAGGTGGTATATGCCCTGATTAACAAAGAGATGTTATCTCGCTGCTCGCTACATAGAGAATAAAACAAACAGAGTGAAGCACAGAGCTGTGACACAAAGGATCTTAATACAAGGATCAACAGCACAACTAGAAACAGCATTTCCTAACGGAACATGCGTGTGAATGCTGAAAGCCATTGCTGAACCATGCTGAATTAGCAGAATAAATTGACAAAGACATGCGGAATGGCATACAAGAAACATGTCCATGGAAGGAATTGAACCCACAACTTCATGAGTGGTAACCTAACACACTAACCATACAGCCACAGAGAACCTGAGTTACAATGAGCTTTATACTATGAGGAATCAAAGACTGTCCAATGACAGCTGAATAATTGGAATCAAAAGTCAAGCAATGATGTGAAATGACTGAGGCAGGAATCGAACCCATGACCATTAAGCCTTTACTCTGCCACTCGGCTACAGAGAGCACACTGCTTTCAAGACTGTTGTCATTCATTGTAATGTGATGATGTGCTGCAAACTGGTATGAGTAATCAAGGAGATAACAAACACCTGTAACCAATTGAAGGCGGGGGAGGAGAGCAGAATTCAACATAACATAACAAGAGTTCTTCCCTTGGATTCAAACCAGTGACCTTGGGGTTGGCAAGCGGCCACCCTACCCCCTACACTACAGTGGAGTTGTGGAGAAGAGAGGTTGAGACTTTGATGAATGTGAGATTTTTCAATGATGCTTAAAAAAAAGAGTAAGGAAAGTGCAGAAATTAGCCTCACCAAGCAAGAAGAGGACTTTTTTGTGACCTGTGACTATTTTTTGGTGAATTAAAATGAATTAAAAAGCACTTAACAGCAAGTTACAAAGTTGAGCTCCTTCTCCTGCTGCTGTGAAAAAAATGCATTGGGTTGAATGAGAGCAGAGAGCTCCCTGGCTGCATTTAAAAAATATTTTAAATTATTATCTAAGAATGGAAGAATGAAGAATGGAATGGAATTGTTTGTTTGTGTATGTGTGCATGTGTGACTGTGTGTGAGTGTCTGTGTGTGTCTGTCTGTGTGAGTGTGATGCCTGTGTTTGTGCGTGGACATCCTCTGTCAGTCTGGTTTATCATGTGTGTGTGTGGGGCTGTGTATAAAAACATCTTAACGAGCGGCCAGGCTGCACCTGCACCTGTTCTATTTATAGACATGATAACGAGCTGGCCACTACAGCTGGACCAACTGCACACAGAGCAGAGCAGAGCAGAGAGATTTGTGCTCTGAGCAGCTTCCGAAAACAGCCCAGAAAAAGAGAACCTTACCTCTTATCAGAATGTGGCCATGACTACTGGGGAAGGAGACCTTCCTGAGCACATTGATGTGCATTAAATGTTTGTAGGGCAAAAACTTTTCTCAGGGTCGCAAGGTAGAAAAGGGGGGCATTTCTGGTTTTCTAAAAAAATCAGCTCCTACTTTTATATTGAAGTGGATGAGCCACTGGAGCGGGTCTAGCTGCACAATTAGGCTCATAGAGACAATTCTGTAAGTCTGTCTGCTCTTTCTATCTATGATCCCCCTCTCTCTTTTTCTTCTTTCTTTCTTTCTTTCTTTCTTTCTTTCTTTCACCCCATTTCTTTTTACTTCTTTGTTTCTTTCTGTTTTTCTTTCTACTCTTTCTACTCTTCTTCTACTTTTCTTTCTATGTTTCTACCCCATTTCTTTCTTTCTTTCTACTGCTCTCTGTATATCTCTCTTTCATTTATCCACCCCAATATCTTTCCTTCTTTCTTACTACTCCTCTGTCTCTTTCATTCATTCTCTATTCTCTTTATGTTCTATTATTCTGTTTTTCTTACCTTTTTCTTTCTCTATCTACCCTTCTCTCTGTGTCTTCTTTCTTTCTGTCCTTTTGTTCTTTCTTTCTTTCTCCATCTACCCTTCCCATTTTCTTTCTTTCCTTCTGTCCTTTTCTTCTTTCTTTCTTTCTTTCTTTCTTTCTTTCTTTCTTTCTTTCTTTCTTTCTTTCTTTCTTCAGCTCATTCAGCATTGCTTTCAGCATTCACACCATTTCCATTCTTGGAAATGTTTTTCTAGTTATTTTTCCACTTCCGGCCGACTTTCGATTCGCAACTAGATATTATATATCAAAACGTGCGGCTTGATCGGGATCGGTGTGCTATTACTTTTCTCAACAGTTTACAAATTTTCCGCGACGTAAGTCGCGAAAAACTGCGCAAAATTTTTGCATGTAAGTCAATGGGACGGGCGGAAAAAAAGAGCGAAAAAGACCAATCATTGGAGTTTAACAAACGTCTACTGCTCAGGCATACTTTCACCTAGTGACTCCATTTAAACTTTAAACAGTAGACACAAGTCTTGTGTATTGTCGTATTACTCCACGTTTTGATAGGTCATATAGTTTTTGATCAATCCATGATCAATGACCATGATAATTTTTGGAGAAATTATGAGATTATAATGGGTGTGTATTGCACGGAATGTTCGTGTCAGAGTGCGTGACGTCATCGGTTAGAGTGGGAGAGATGCCAGAAAAACTCCAGATTTTTTCTCTATCCAAACTCCAAACGGCCACAATTTAAACTCTACACACATAATTTCCGGCACGTTTGTAGACGAGCTCATCCTTGATCTCTTAATCTGCTCAAAATATCAGAGTGACTTACAGAATTTAAACTCTGAGCCTCTAAGTGCGGCCATGTCTGTCTCTGCTCCTCATTGAGTCCAATACAAATATTTTCTGAGAGAAGCAGAACGGCCTGATGTTTTAAAACTGCCAGCGTCGCCAAAATATTTACTGTAGAAACACCAAATCGTACCAAAATTTTCAGGAAGTCCTTAGAGCAATGTGATCTGTGTTTTGTTCTGATAGGAGTTACCGTTTTCTCACCCTAAGCCTAAATGTGAGACCGGTGCAGAGGCAGAAAATGGCTCTTTTTCTCCACGTTTCTGTCTGTCTCAGCCTGCAGGGGCTCGTTAACTTCATAAACAATCCACCTGGCGCTCGTTTAAATGTTTATAAACACACACACAGCTAAATCAGACTGACACAGGATGCAGCTCATAGTCACACACACACACAGACTCTAGAACCAGCTTCATGTGATTACAGTTACACACACACACACACACACACACACACACAGGTAACTTCATGTGATTAGCCTAAATGTGAGACCGGTGCAGAGGCAGAAAATGGCTCTTTTTCTCCACGTTTCTGTCTGTCTCAGCCTGCGGGGGCCCCTATCGCCGTGGTAACCTCTTTGATCCTCAGGCCAGAGCTCGTTAACTTCATAAACAATCCACCTGGCGCTCATTTAAATGTTTATAAACAGAGACACAGCTAAATCAGACTGACACAGGATGCAGCTACTAACTAACTATGTGTCAAGTCAGTCACACACACACACACAGACTCTAGAGCCAGCTTCATGTGATTACAGTTACACACACACACACACACACACACACACAGTTAACCTAATGTGGTTACAGCTCCTCCATATCAGTGCTTATAGAAAGATGATCATGTGTCTGTCTGATCAGCTCTGTCTTGACCTTAAGATCGTGGGTTTGATTCCCATGTTGACAGAGATGGCACAACCGGCAGTAGCTCCTGTGCCCCATTCAAAATTTCCCGAGAGGAAATTTTCTAGTTAACACCAAATATCTGATTTCTTTTACAAATTGCAGCATATTTTCAGGAGCAGCAAAGTTAAACTTTTGATTGCCCCTCTTTCAAGTTGGTTCATTATGTATCCGAGAAAGGAGACATTCAAACTTGGACAGGGCCAAAAAGAAAGCACATAGGTAGGTAGTTATTTGTTGTGGGGAAGTGTGAGATAGTCAAGCATTGTCAGTGTGTTACCTGCTGTATATTTGGATCAGTGCACTGCCAGTTACAAGAGGCAGCCGGCAGCACTGGCACAGAGGCAGAGCAACGTGCTGCTGTGCACAGAGCCAGTAGACAACAACAATATGTGTTACACACTTATAAAAGATGCCCACTAAAACAATCCAGTATGCATTTAAATGTACGCTTCGTTTTCAGAGGTAAAACTTGCCACTAAGTGTCTAAACTAGCACATTGTTTTGCTAGTTCCCTTTTGCGTCTGCCAACTGATCCCAATCTCCTGCAGGTAACACAGTGGCAATGTGTGACAAATTGATACAACTCCACATCAAATAACCTGAACTGTCCCTTTAAATGCCCTGTGAGTTTAAGCGAATAGACTATGGTGTCCAATAGTCTGCAGTTATACATGCTTGGAAAGCTTGATGTAGCACAATGAAGCCAAGAAGAGGTGAAGTGCCTCTTCAATTTATGGGCCAAGGAACACACTTCCTAACCTCTTGAAAAATTGCACAAGAACACAGAAGAAGTCGAGCGATCCATCATTCTCAGCAACATACAATGAATGGCAATCAGGTGTGTTCTGACCCCTCGCTGCCGCCAAATTTTCCCGACCTTGCGGGATGACATTTTGTGCACAGTCCCTACGACTTTTGCTTACCCGCTTGCTTGGATAATGCACAGCGTCAGTCGACATGAATACATAAAAGAAACCAGGTGAAGTTCAAAAAAAAAAGTTCAGACCAAAGGACACAAACTACGGCTGTGATTTCATCCTTTTCATCTTGGATTATTATATTCAAAACCATAAGCTTTGATCAGCGACTGAGGTTAAAGTCACAGCTCATTCAACGATTTTTTTCTCCCTATACACTTGCTTTGAGCTCAGAGATATCGGGTCTGCCATAAGACATGTGGCAATAAATACCATATTGTATGATAAAAGAGCAAAAGCTTGTTTGTTTGGGATTACTTTCAGGTGTGGATTGTGTCCCTGTTACTGAATTGTAATGAAGGATGTACACTAGCTTCTGGAGCTCAGTAACAGAGGAGATAAAGAAATGGGAGCGGTCTGCTTTTTTCATGTTTAAAATAAAAAATAAATAAAAAAATATTTAAATAAAATTTTTAAAAAAATATAACAAGTCATTTCTGTTCAATAACCCATAATGTTTCAGTTCTCTTCTTGCTACTGGAGTTATTTCAAAAGTAAGATCCTCTGGCCTGCTCAATAAAAATTGTGGAATTGTTTTTGTTTTGTTTATTATTGTAGGTTATGGATTCCGGTGAACAAGGCCTCTTTGGTGACCTGCAGACCACCGTCTCCACTATCGCCATGACAACCACCTCTGCCACTTTGGCGCCCCCTAATGAGAATCGCCATGGACATCATCAGGTCAGCTGTTTTATTTCAGACCAATGTTTTGAGACCTGAGGTGTCAATATTCTTTATGTGCTGCTCATCTGCCTTGACATTAAAAACACGAAGCACAACCACTGCATTATAGACATGATTAGACAAAAAAGAGTTATATTACCAACTGTAAATCTTTGCATCCCACATCGAATCCCGACTGGAACCTTTGCTGCATGTCATTCCCCCTCCCTCTGCCTCCCCATGTCCTGTCTCTCTCTACTACTACTACACTATTGATTAAAGGTAAAAAGCCCAAAAAGTATACTTACTAAAACACTTGCCAGCTGATCACAGAGCCGTTTGATGTATAACAGGAACCCACCCTATTAAAATGACCAAACTGACTACATACTGATTGAATATCCCAAAATAAAAAATAAAAAAAGGCATTTCATTAGTTTATTTTAAATTAAAGCAACTCTTGATGATGGCAGCATTAAGGACTTAATTGCCTCCTTGAATGATATTGTAGGTAATAAAATAAAGTTATGTTTTTTTTTTTCATCACAGGTTGCCTTGGCAACAGAGATCCCGGACTACAACCAGATGACCTTGCCCCTGGGAGGGGGCCACACGGCCACAGCAGCCCAAATGAGGCATTTCTGTCGCAGCTACGAGTTCCAGCTTCCCCCACAGCCTTCCTCCCTGTCGCCTCCTCTCCCTCCTCCCTCCACTGTGCAGTTCTCCACTCTGGGCCCTGGGGGGCGCCACGTCTACTGCAACATCCCTATGACACTGCTGAATGGACAGGTAGGAGAAGAGACAGTGGCACTTGCAGTATGTTTTTTGGTTGTTCTAAGTTTGTTTCGTGCACCCAACAGTGTATCTGCTCGGTGCATCCTCTTTTTTTTTTGTTGTTTGTGTGCATGTCCTCAGAGTTTAAACACATTAAAAATGAAACCCCTCTTTTCTCCCCAGGGGTTCAGAGCAGTTCACTGGGGAACAAGAGGTCTGTTTGGATAAAAGAAAATGTAGAACGGAAAAAAGTATCTTCATATTATCTAAAATCGAAATATTTATATTTATTCTAACAGACTGGGAATAGTTGTTATATAAGACGTATGGTGTAATACTGGCATGTAATACTCCTGTACTGTAGAATCCAGCACCTGTTTTTTTTTTCTCTCCTTTCAACTGTAGATTTTTCTAAGACGTGTGGTTTTGGGGAGATATCTGCTCATCACTGCTGTGCTGTGTGTTTCCCAGGTTCCTCAGAGCAGTACGCTTGGGAAGAAGCCAGACCTCCACCTGAACAGCACCTTCGTACCTCTCACCAGCAGAGAACTAAGCTCTGATATCTGGTAGATGTGCTCAACTGGTACTAGCTACGGGCTGGTTTACAGACTGCTTTTTCACTGGCTTTGGACGTGGGATAAACTGGTTGGTCAACTGGTTTTCATTGGGTTTTTGGACTGTGTACAGACTTGGTGTCAGGAGAGACTGGTTTACGGATTAATTTTGAGCCATTTCATCCCATGCTGTGAACAACAGACTTCTTAAAGACTGCCTAAGTCTAAGTTTCACAGTGGCTGGCTGTAATGGCTGCAGATTTCTTACAAACAGATGGACTCAGATTTTAAAACTGATTGCTCATTGCATTTGGACCTACAAACTGGTTACAAACTGATATGTAAGACATGTACTGTAGCCATGACCATTTCAAGGGAATGTTACATCGTGACTGGTCAAATGGGTTTGACTGGTAAGTGTCTATGGACAGATTATGGACGTGTGGATATAATGAACCGAAAAGTGAAGAGCAGGTATCCACAGACAATAGAACCCTGTTTGTCAAAAGGTACCACGTTGGATCCTGGAGCACAATAAACGCAAGTATCTCATAATCACGCACGACTCGCACACCAGCTGCGAAAAACCAGTTGATTTGTCAACTGCTTAAACTACTCTGAAAAAATGTCGGTCTACTGAAAAGCATAAAAAGTAGCGTGACCGCCAGTCAATCTCCCACCTAGCTGAGTTCTCTGAATCTCAAGCTGCCTGTTGACTGGGTGGTTGGTCGGTAAACACGGCAGAAATCAAGCAATGATTTTGGAATACCAGTCCACCTTAAAACAACAAGTCAACCTCTTGAAATGCAACTCCCGCCTGGCTAGCTAGCCACCTAGCTACCTGGTTTAGCTCTTTTGAAGCTAATATGGTTGACTTTCTGAAACAGTTGACTGGAAGAAATTCCAGGAGGAAAAATAACAAGCGAGGCAAAGAGCATTTGCTAAGACTTATTCTACGAAGAAAGCACAGTTAGCTGGAGTCAGTGTACGCTAGCTAGTTGTACGAACTAGTTGACTTAAAGGCTAGTTACTTCTTGAGCTCAGAGGAAGAAAACCAGCCAGCTCATCACCTTGTAACCCAGTTAATAGCAACTAGTCAACTCGTCAAGAGGCGAACTGGCCAAGAGGTGAACTACCAACTTTTACCACCAAGCTAAAAGCAGAAAGGACTTGGCTTTTTCTATTTGCATGACCACCCATTTAGATAAAAAAAAATAATCAAATAAACATAGATAAAAGAGTAAATGACAGTCATTTGTCACAGCCTCTTTTAATACGGAGGAGAATAAACGTCTTATGTTGATACGGTATATTTGTTTTTCTGTCCAGCCATGAAGTATTGATAAAAACTGATAAAGGGAAAAATGGAGGTGTCCCTCCAAGAACATTTTTATCATTTATTTTGTTTTGTTTCCTTAAAAAGATTTATCCTTTTAGGGTTTTGGTGAGAATTTTTACCAGGCTTTGTTTTTAATATTTGTTTGTTATAATAATCTCTGTACAGCTTCAATAACTTATGCATAGACCTATACATTACAGTGATTTGTTCCTTACATTTTCTGTTCAACCGCCACATTAAGTGTGTGACCCAAAGTGTCACCCAGAGCCGCTTTTTGCTTTCATTCGTTTCATACTTTGTCAGATGGATGGATGGATGGATGGAAGGATGGATGGATGGATGGATGGATGGATGGATGGATGGCAGTACAACACTGCTATTGGACTGATGTTCTAAACCCATCACTCTGGAATTGAGACCACTACCAGTCAGCCAAAGGGGGCTTCACTGCATAAAAAGCCGGACTCCAAGCTGAAACCGACCACATTCTTCTTTGTGAGCTTTAAAAAAAAAAAAACAAGATTATTACCATAATATTTAAGCAAAGTGAACAATGTTTTGAATTTACACAACGGTACTGTCATTGTCTTATTAGAACCAATGAATTCTGGATATTTGAGATTGTTTGATACAATGATTATTTGAGTTGTTACATTCGATGGCAATATACAGTATAGTGGTTGTCTTTTGATTTCTGCTCATTTCTTTGGCTATTCTTTGGATATATTGGTTGAAATAATTTAACTGAGAACAAATAAAAAGTATATGAGTTGTTTTATACACTTTGAATGCCCGTCATCTGACACATTTAACTGTTAATGCCCTCTTTCCTCTACTTCTTCACTTTCAGCTTGTCTGATTCCTTCTATACTTCTCAAGCTCTGCCAGATATTCTTGCAAAACGTTTCTTTTTTTCTTCATAATTTTCATAAACTGTCACTGCACCAACTGTCATTTTCCTCATGTTCCCCGCCCCTCAACACACTCAGTTTCGTTACCATTTAGTATTCACAACTTCCTCTCTCCCACAGTCATCTGGATTTCATAATAATTGTATGGTCAATGATGGCTTTGTTAAACCTTCTGTTGTGATCGGGGGAAACTAATTCTGGCTCCCGAGCAATAAAACCAGTTTCACACTTTACTGGGCTAATCAAAGCTGAGCTGAACTAAGGTACAGTGGGTCAAACAGAATTTGAGCCGTGTTGAGCTAGGATTGCCAAGAGCTGTAATTGTCACTTCTTGTATTATAGCAGAACCTGAATTGCTTCTTTATCATTTGTTGAGCAAAGAACAAGAGGAACCAGTTTTGTGCGTTCCACCAGTGGGTGTGGTATCATTTTTGCCTGAATAGCTCTGAAATCTACACAATATGTAAATCTCTACATGTGTAAGACATGCAGCCATGACTCTGAACTCTATAAATACTGATGGCAGCAGTTTCTATGGAAACAATTACGTCTGTGTAACTCAGTCAGACAATAGCTGTAACTGTATGTATCCACTGTGTTAACTGTCATCAGTGTGATTATTCTAATAATCAGTTTACAAGAATGCTTGTTTTACTTATATCCATGTTGAGAGTGAATAACAGACCTGAACAGCCAATAGTCAGCCTTACAGGACTTGGTCCCAAAATAGATTTCCATGAGGTTAACAATTAACCACAGAATCACTTCTTCTTTCATGATTCAACTTCTGTAACTTGTTTGAGAAAGTTTCAGCAGTGCCGCTTAATATCACTTAACAAGATAAAATGTGAGGAGTAAAATTAATACCATTTAGTTCATCATTCACAGGTATGTGCTGCTCTGAGGCGTTACTTCCTTGCTGTCCCTTGACTTCCAATAGGCTGTGCAATACAGGCTGCTGTTCCGTTTCCAAGAAGTTGGGACCCCATGTTGCACTTTGCCCCATACAATTTTTGAGAATACTTGGCTACCATTTTTTTGGTGATTTATCAATTACTGGCATCAGACATGTGAAAATATTAACATCACAAATATTGAATAATAACTACCTGAAATTATCCACAGGGACTCAATCCTGAAAATGGAAACTTGTTTTAATCTAGATATTATTTTTATTCAGTTAGCACTATTAACACTTACTGCAATATTAAAAATACCCATTGATACACTTAAAAACATTCATTATCATTGTAGTGAAGTAAAATGTCTAATCTATTAAGAATTTAATTAATTATAATTATATATTATTATTATTATTATTATTCCTTTATTTTACACAAGCAAAACATAATTTTGGATACATCTCTCCCAAATAAGTTAAGTAATATAAAAAAAATATATATATATAATAATATGAAAATAATCTAATATACTCTGTATTGCAAATCTAGACCTGTGCAAGTACTGCAGACATAGGCCAGTAATTTCACATTGTGCAGGTGATTTAACAATATAAGGGGGGATTTCCTTGGGGCAGCTTAAAGTATTTCCCTTGGGAAGAAACTCTCCCTCACTGCTGTGGTTTGAGGCCAAAGCGCTCTGCATCATTTACTGGAAGTCAGCTGTTCCAAGTGGCTATGGAATGGTTGTGGGGGGTTGGGCCTTCTTCAGCACAGCGGTGGCGTTGGACGTCCACAGGAGATTGTCTGAGATGTGAGTTCCCAGGAACTTGAAAGACGAGACTTGTTCTGCACAGTCCCCATTGATGAAGATGAGTGGGCAACTGGGCGTTCATCATTGAGAGTAAATAATCAGCTCTTTTCTTTTTCCAGAGTTGAGGGACAGGTTGTTCGCTGAGCTTCACCTCACCAGGTTCTGCTCTGTATAGACGGACTCATCACCCTTGCACCCTGAGAGATCAGCCCAGTCTAAAGTGTGCGTACTGTATGTGTGTCTGCGAGTAGGTGTGTGTTCCAGATGACAGGAGCAGAGGCAAAGGCGAATCAAAATGGTTGCTGTGACCACACCGCCTTTTGAAAGAGCAAGACAGCAGTTTACAAAGGAAGCAAAGGAAACTGCTGAGGGTGTGTGGGGGAGGGAGGCTGTGAATTTCTTTGTTTAGCCTTGTTCTTGTTTTCTAAAAGTGTCAGAATAAGAAAGTTAGCAGCATGCACATTGTGTAAGAACTACGGATTTAGTGGCTAACAAGCTTACAAGTGCGTACAATAACCAAACATAGTGACAAGTCTGTTGCTTAGCGGTGCTGTGCTGTGCTATGCAGCGTCAGGATAGGCTAGGCACAGTCAGACAATATGTTAGCCCCTCTGTGGGACAAAAGAGAGAGGAGAGGTCCTATCCAGTGTTGCATTCAAGGTCCAGTGAGTTGGAGTGAAGTCCACCTCTGTGTTGCTGAGGAGGAGCCCGCTGTTCCATGCTCACGCTGCTGTGGCTCCTGTTCCTCAGGGAATTCAGCTGGCACACTCTGCTGCTGAAGTAAACTTGCTCTCTCTTTAGTTAATCCTAAAGCAGCACTCACATCACTGCAGAAGGAGAGTGGAGTCTGTTGTGAGCATGGGCCTACGAAGGAGAGCCATGCATGGTGCTGTAGCAGGTAGCAGCGCAGCTCTCCTGGTGCTGCACCCTGATCTCCCAGGAGCAACAAGGCTGCTCACAGATGTTGAAAGGCAAGTCGGGGGCAGATCAAAGGAGGGGAGCTGGTGTTTGTGACGCCTTAGGGGCCATGCTTTAGTTGCTGTGAGCAGATATTGTATGGTAGGGGTGAATACTGGCAAGGAGCTGCAAGCATACAAATCCAAAATACTAGAAGAAGACTAAAAAAGAGAGAGAGAGAAAAGAAAAGGGGGAAAGACTACACAGAGAAGGAGAGGGGAGACAATAAGCGGCCAAAAAAAAAAGTAAAACAGGAAATACTAACTGATTTGAAGATAACATGACGCAGGATGCATGATAGTCATATTACCAAGAAGCAACATCACTTTAATCCTGTAGCCAGTGCATTTACTATATGAAATGAAAGATCGATATAGAACAAATGCCATGCTTGCTTAACCTTCAGCACAGCAGAGATGTTTCTGTCTTGACTTCCCCTGATCAGTCGTCACCCTGAGCTCTACAGACCCTTCCTCTCCCTCCGGCCTCGGTTTTTGCTCTGACAAGCACTTTCAGCCGTCTTAAAAATTCCCAGTGTTAAATCAAGACAATCATCTTTTGGTAACTTCCCCTTTTAGAACCAAAGCAACACTGAGCGTCTATAGCATCCTCTAAAATACCATGTGGGATTTTCACAATAATGTCCAATTAGCTGCATTGACCACATATGGTCAACATGTCAAAAATCAAGAGCCATCCAATAGTCGATCTGCCAAAGAAGGAGAAGTCCCCAAATACTGTAAATGTTATTTTTCAATTTTCTTTTTCATAAATTTGCAACATTTCTTTGTCATTATGGGCTGGAGCTAATGGTAATGACGGAAAGATGACATTTGACATAATTCTGCAACATTGCAACATGTGAGAAAATCTATGGGAACACTTTGTGAAATCACTGTAAAATATGAAACTTGTGGTTCAGCATATGCCCGTATACTTCCCCATCTAGACAGTTTCCTGCTGTTATCCACTGGTACTGGCCTACAGCCAGAAGATTTTCTGTGTATGTCCAAGAGTTGGTCCTGATATGGAAGTAGCTTCTGACACTCCTGCTGAATCTGGGCCAGATTTAGGCTTTAGAAGTTAGTTTGTGCTGAGCCGGAGGAAAACAAGGCTGTGGCCTCTTCATTGGATAGAATGAATGAGGACAATAAGATAAACACTGCACACAGGTGGGAACTTTTACAACTATTCTATTACAGGTGCATTAAGAATTAAAGACACAGTTGTGTTTTTGGTAATCAACTGGCAGGGTTTATATCTGTGCTTTTAAAATGTATGTGCTGCAGATAATCATACTGAAAACAAAGTTTGTACCCTCCAACTCATTTTTGTTCATTTTTTGAGGAACTGTAGTTGCTACTTGCATTATGTTAACATACTACAGGAAACACAACCTGAAGCACCCAGAGTTGTGGTTTCAGACATGCTCGATTTGTCCTAACCACCATTTTTTACCATGTTTACTATCACGTACTAGTCAAGCATGTAAGCATTTCAGCAGGGACAAGCTAGAGATCCAAGTAGCCACAAGGATGACAGTCTCATTAACCGAACATCCTCGTCACATGGAGGGAAGTGTAGGTGCTGAAGACTGAGTTTCTCTGAGGCAGATTTCATAACACATGGTTTCAGGGAGTTCAGTCACTCACGTAAATAACACAAATGAACCACGCGCAGGTTTAGTACTGAACCTGTACTCATCTATTCACAGTGAATCACTGTATTTATCATGTTGTTCAAGGAAAGTGTATGCTGACCACATTTTGTCCTTTCGGTAAAACTGCAACGCTTCTCAGAATGTACACATCATTAGCATGTCACTGGTGCAAATGTTTTTATCTTTACTGCGCAGATGAAAAATGGGAGGCACACACACACACACACACTCGCACTCACACACACAGACACACTCCCTGCAGAATGACACAACATGTAATTAACACGTTCACTGAGAGCAAAAGGAACTGGAAGCTGCTTTAAGTCTCCAATTGATTCAATGGTATTTTCAATGCGGTAAGTGGAACTTGTTGACTGAATGTATTTAAGTTCACTTGTGTCTGTCAATACAAGAAAGAATTTGAAACCTGCAAAAATTAGAGGGGGAGTCAGGGCAGGGCTTTGACAGGCAGGAAAAAGTGTTTGGCATGGTTCTTAAGTGATGGTGTTGCAATAACAGCCTGTACATGTGAGTCATGCTGCAGGCTGGGTCATGTTCATAATGCCGCCACTTCAAGCATCATCGGTTCAATGTTATTCTACGTCTTACATCCAGTACTGTTACTTCTGACTTTCTACTTGTCACCACATGTTTTGCATAGCAGTTTACTCTGTGTTTGTGTCAGGGGTAGGCCTTGTGTGTGTTTCTCACACTCACACACACACACACACACACACACACACACCGTCACAAACCACAGAGCAGTCTGTTAGACAGTTAGATGTCCCCAGAAACATCCTCATTATATGCTGCTTGTCTGTCTGTTAGCGTGCTGTAGCTTTCAGCTTCAGAAATCAGTCCCTCCTCAGTCGTTGGTTCTTTTGAACATGCTGGAGAACTGGACATGGTAAGTTTATATTTTGATTCTGTTTAAAAGATATTGGCTGTAACAGCTATTATGGTAAAGTCATAATAGAGTTTGGTTTTTAAAGCTGATTTGACAGATCCAGTCTTGTCTTATCGAGACGCTCAGCCGGGCTGATTGCAGAGGAGACTGAGCTCCTTAACACACATTACAGTGCAGCTAATATCGTCATGTCTTTATTATCGTTTCGGAGCATGTGGCTTTGATATTGAATTTAGTGGTTAACAAGAGAGGCAAATATATATTTAATAGCTCTTGTTTTTTCTTTTTCTTTTCTTTTTTTTTTACTTAAGTCTCCACAGCAGAGGAAATGAAAAAATATACTACAGTCATATAAGTGCTATAGCACTTTTTATTCTTTTAACAGACATCAGTACAGTGCAGTGTCTTAAGCCCTGAAAACGAAAAGTATCATGATCTTATTCACGTGACTTAGTTTTCTTTTTCTTTTAGAAAACACATTCTTAAAGGTTATAATTATAAACACGTGCATACCTGCGAAACAATTTAGTAATGTGATATGGTTTGCCTGAAAACCAGCCTTTGAGGTTTCAATTTTCCCTGAGAACCAAACCTGAGGTGTTACAAGGCCTTCTCTCTTCTGTCCTCTCTTAGACAATATCTATGTCTCTGCATGCTATTGCTTAAACATGCACTGACAAAGCTTTGAAAATGTTATTGTACAGACAGGTTCTCAATTATTTATCTCGGAATGTTTTTTTTGGAGGTTTCATTTCTATACTTCCTTTTTTTTTACTTCCTTATGTAAATGTCTTGATGCACATACCTACATAACTGACACAGCAGTGACAGAAACTCAGAGTCAGGGTCAAATTAGGTCTTTTCTAGTAAATTTGGGCTAAATATATTGATATATCTACAACAGACCTACTCCACATGGGTGTTGTTTGTGTGTGAGAGTTAATGCTGTGCATCTGAATAAGCCTGGAGCCCCAGTAGGTTTTGACAGTGAGGAGAAGTCACCGTTGGCAGCCATCACGTGGAGATATCAACGGATTCTGCTCAGTGCACTGAAGTAGCAGACTTGGTCACAACAACAACAACAAAAGTCATGGTATCCTTCATAAAGTGTCACTGTGCGCTACTGATAAAACATTTTTGGTTGTCACAATGACTTAGCATTGTCATGAGTACATGAAAACAGGGAAGTGTGTGGAAATGTTAGACCTAGAGGTTGGGACAGAGTGCTAACAGTATATGATCTGTCCAATGTCTCTAATGCTGAGTTGTCTCACTGAGTCTGTCTGTAATATGGTTTGGTTGATGTACCATTTGTAAAGCTTCACATCCATGTACTGTAGCTAGTGTATTAATATACATCACACCTTCCACTAGAAACGGTTCTGTGCTTGCAGTGCTCCCAGCTCAGTCTGTGGTTGCAGTGGTTTCTGATGGATGCAGACCTTAATGGAAGCTCCTCTACCCTCTGTAAACAGTTATACATAAATCACTACTAATGAAGATCTCCTACATTACCGGGCAAGGAAGCGGCATTATTAGCAAAGTGCTTCCTGATTCCAGATGGTAAAGTGCTTCTGCTGCGCAGTTCAGAGGCATTAATGATGTCCATTTTCACTTTTGTTTCTCAGCAGTGAAAAGACTCCACGGACAAGAGCTAGGCTGCGGTTGTCTTTGTTGATGGTGGTGTTCCTCATGGGGGGACTTTTGTTAGTTATTGTCTACTTTCCAATCAAAGAATCATTCCCTGTGAACTCTTGGAGGACAACTTTAGTGTCAACCCAGTCTTACAACAACAACAACACACCAACTGAAAGTGACAGTGTAAGTATATCTATGGGTGTCTGTGTCCAAGTGATCAAGGCAACAAAAACACACAATTCCCCATTATCCTGATGAGATAAGCAATATATTTCAGATTAGTCATCAGAGTAAAAAGCGAATATGCACGTCTGTTATCAGGGCTATGCACCAGTCTACAGCAGTTTTCTGCAGGCTCCAGGGTCACACAATAGGCTGTGGAAATTAAAGAGACTCCTAGTAATCTTCTTAACAGTGACAAACTGAAGCTGTTCTTGCCATAAAAATACAGCTAAGTTATTCAAACATTCTGTTGTTGCAATTAAGCTAAAATTAAGACCGAATGAAATTTGGAATTTGGGAATTACCTCGCCATACATATTGGCTAATAAAGTTGTTTTTACTACGCTAAAGTACAGGTTCTGGGAGCTTAATCAAATGCTGTGTAATTACATGTAAAGTTATACAAATGAAGGAGGAGAGACATTATGTTGATTTAGGGATGTGTGAATTGAGGCTAAGATGTTTCTGTTGGAAGTGAAAATGTTCCAGCTTAACCAAAAAAAAATCACATCTTGGGTAATGTTGGACAAGTACTTGAAAAATAATGTAATCAACGAGACTACTCATTACATGTCGTAGCTGCAATTATCTAGCAAAACTCTTATTATAGCCTTCTCATTATCTCATAACAGTTCCATCAAACAACTCTCATTCACTTTCCTCTGGGCACATATTCTATATCTAACACAAATAAAAATAGACATTGTGATGTAACAATTTGCCGGTTTGGGGGTATTTAACAGGGGTGCACGATTCAAGAAACTTTCTTGGGCTAATGATTTGATTGAAAATCAATTCTTGATTTAAAATCTTTTTCAATTTGTCATTTTGTCAATGACGGGAGGGGACACCAGGGTTAGTTGTGCCACTTTTCGTATGAGGATCGTTAGATCAAGACAATTATATACTTTTTACTAACTAATATATCTGCATATTTCAGGATGTTGTGCATCCCTACAAACAGAATGAGTGTAAACATAACTGTTTTGATAATATAGTATGTCGAAAAAACAGTGGGCTAACCCCATGTGGGGTATGTTGATCCACCCCCTCCTTCCCTTCCATCCATCTCCCACTTCTCTCTTTACTCCATGAGCCGGTGCATATTCTCATTTTTCCAGGTCATAGTATTTCAAAGGAGGTTAAATCGAAAGCAACTGGACTTAGTTATTTGTCTAGGAAGACGAGATAGGTGGTGTCTGAGACCTCCTCCCCTGTTGAGGGATGGTTTCTCTACTTTTACATAGATGGCTTCTTTGACTCCTCTTTCAAATCATCTGTCCTCTCTGTCTAGGATTTGGACATTGCTGTCCTCAAAGGAGTGGGCTTTCTCCTTGAGATGTAAATGGACAGCAGAGTCCAGGCCTGAGGAGTTAGCTCTCCTGTGTTGGGCCATGCGTTTATGCAGTGGTTGTTTTGTTTCTCCAATGTAGAGGTCTTTGCATTCCTGCATACACCAGATTGCTTTTGTGGGTGTGTGGTGTTTTGTCCTTGGGATGTACCAATCTCTGTCTGAGTGTGTTGTTGGGTTTGAAATACACAGGGATACGATGTCAACACCGTTGCTGGGTTTGAAATACACAGGGATACGGTGTCAACACCTAACCCTCCAATTTACAATGCTGCCCTTTCATCCCTTCCCAGGAGATTCAACAATCTAGCCTCAAAGAACAACTGTTCACAAGTGGCAAGTGCCTCCAACGACTCCAACTTTCCATCAAAGACAGTCATTTAAACGACTGTCGTTGGCACTTGGAGCACTAAAGGGAACCAGTGACATCATCACCCTTGTGAACGCCCACACAAGAGGTTAAATAGTGAGTCTCCACACCAGATAGTTGGACCAGTCCCAGCCTGGTCAGATGCGTACATGAACTGATGAAGCCTCTTGGATGAGAGGTGAAACATTTTCCTAGACAAATAACTAAGTCCAGTTGCTTTCGATTTAACCTCCTTTGAAAAAAAACAAAAAACTCTTTACTCCATACTCCACCTGTCGAGGTTGCAGAGCAACACAAACTGCTGGAACCTGCTGCTGAGACACCAGCTCAGTCAGGTTTGGGGTATCCTGCGATTACATTGCATCTTGGGAAGAATCCCTCATCTTTCTCTTTGAAAGTAAAGCTTTCAAAGCTAAATGCACTCATTAAGTGTGTTGTAGTGCATGGCTCAACTTACCCCAGAGCTATTGACTTTATTACTCCCTACAGCTAAAATGGTGCATTTTCATGCTAGGTTAATGTTGTAGCTCATAGATACCACTACTGATTTATAAAACAGATTTATAATGATCTCTCTTAAACATAATGTCTATGATAGACTAAACTCACTTTCTAGATGGATATAAATGTCAAACCACTTTACTCATGTTTCTTATCTTTATAAACTTTATGATATGATGAATTCCTCCTAAATATTTGGTCACATGCTCAGTTATTATGGTTTTCTATCAACAAGGGGTGGCTCAACTTGCCCATTGAGGTTACCCTCATTTTCAATGCCGTCGAGTTACAAGCCAAGATACAAGACATACATTTAACAAGAAACAGGAAATACAATCATTTAAAACAGTTACAACCAGAGACACAGCTATCCATAACCTAGCTCCTAAACTCGGTGTGTGAAGGGAGCGTAGTTCCACTTGTGTACAGGCCACCTTAGCACACCATTGACATGCCTGCATACAGGTACAACTTGATTATGTAACCACTGTTCCTGCAGTGACACATTAATCTAGATGAGTCATATGTCAGACAAATTTTGACTGAATTTTTTTTTTCTGATCATCACATGTACAAGATTCATTTAGTCTTTTTCTGTGTTTTCAAAACAGCAGCCTGCACAGGTCCCAGCATCACCGTACTTTGTGGCATACCCCCACCAGTACCATCTCATACTGGATGAACTAAACAGCTGTCGGCAGCAAAGCCCGTTTTTGGTTCTTATAATCCCAGTCGCACCCTACAACAAAGAGGCCCGAGACATAATCCGCAACACATGGGGCAAAGAAACAACAGTGCTCGGCAAAACCATCAGCCACTACTTCCTGCTGGGACTGTCCGGAGAAGAATCTGGGCCTCTGCAAGAGCAAGTGAGTAAACCCAGTTTTGAAACTACTCATGGCTTTTGACGGTCAAACACATGAGAGAAAAAAATTATGCAATGGTGTGGGTGTGTGGGTGTGTGTGTGGGGGGGGGTCACAGCGTATTTCTATTCTTCCTGTTAGCATAATAAATAGGCCAACATCAGTGAGCTACGGCAGATGTTTCAGAGGATATAAAACTAAAGACTAAATTGAATTTTAAAACACATTTGTGAGAAGAATTACTGGCTTGTGCACATTTACTCCAGCTTGTTCTCTGTAAAGACCTCTGTACAAAACATGAAAATGTCTAAAAGGAAAAAAAAAAAAACCTCTTCTTCTTTGCCCTAACCCAACCTTTTCCACTCTATTATACCTCTAACTCTCTGAGGTCACCTATTTATTGTAACCAAACTCACAGTTTAGCTATTCTGACTACAGTCTATGATTCTGACCAAAGTTGTTTTTTCTTTTTTTCTTGCCTGGACATGTATTTCATTGTGATTTGGTTATGATTCATTAGCCTCGCCACGGAAATCACCAAATTCACCAAAATAAAAGTGTTCACCATCATAAGACTTATAAAATAGACATTAACTTGTAATACAATCAAAGCAAAAGGTTAACTTAATGGCTCAGGGACTTTCTTGTAAATTATATTCCTTAAATTAAAGAGTTTCACCGCATTTTATTAGTTTGGTGCTTTTATTTTGACGGAAAGGCCTGTCTCTCTCGCCCTGGATCCGGTTCGTTACCAAAACAGCGAGGCAACAGCCCCAGTGATTCATAAACATCACATGTAAACCAGCAGCAGCCACTCCCAAGCTGCTGATAACATCTTTATTTAATCATCATTACATTGTCCAGCAAACTCAACTCAGAGATAAATGAATGTGGCTGTATTCTCAATCAGAAGGAGCTTCATCATGTTCTTTGCTTTTCTTTTTTGTGTTTATCCAGCCAACGACTTACTGTCGAGAAACCTGTTTGTAGAAGCAGCAGGCAATGTCATTAATGGTTGATGTGTTTGGGGGACTTTTCAGTGTTTTCTGTAAAAAAAAAAAAAGTTGTGATAAACACCCAGAACACTTTGTGCCCACCTCCAACAACAGCTGACAAAGTTACTGGATGGTGAACACAGTGAAACATTTATTGGTATTTCCCTATGGAGACCAGAGGGATAAACCTTAAAGCAGAAGTAAGCGATATTTTTGTGTTAATATAAGTCTTAAATAGTTATATCTTCCGACAGCAATCACTTACATAGAGTGTTTGGTCAGCCACATCAGTCACTCTGCTCAGTCACTCTGCTCTGCTCTGAGCCGAGGAGAAAACTTTTCTCGTATCCTACAATTTTTATCCAATGAGGAGAGAGAACGGCATGAAGGGCTGTGTGTGCAGCCAAGGGATGCGCCTGAATGTGGTGACGTAGGGACGAGGACTGTTATGGTGCGTTCAAGGCAACTCGTAACTCGTGTTTTTCCGACCTGTGAAGTTGTACCAGTTCAATCTGGTACGAGTTCACGGGTCGGAAGTTACGAGTGGCCGTTATAGTGACTTTCACAGGTAAAACAGGTCGGAAAAACACGAATGGGTTGCCTGGAACGCTACAAAGTCGTAAGTTGTGACTTGAAGGTGTAATTTACAGTTTCAAAAGCCTGCCTGGAACGCAGCATTACCCAAAACGACCGGATCACTTACTTCTGCTTTAAAGGAGCGTGGATTTGACTCGTGTTTTCCCTCTGCTCACCTAATGTTCTCCCATTGAATGTGTATGTTTCCATCAAAAACATAATCTAGGCCTCCTATCTGTCTTTGTCCAGGTGGTGCAGGAAAGCCAGACAAATGGAGACATTCTCCAGAGCAGCTTTGTGGACAGCTACATGAACCTCACCATCAAAACCATGGTCATGTTTGAATGGCTAAGGTCCCATTGCCCAAACACCTCATTTGCCATGAAGATCGACTCGGACATGTTCCTTAATGTCCACAAGCTGGTCGCCATGCTTTTGGAGGCTCCCCAACACCTCTACATGACGGGACTGGTGGCGAGGGATGCTGCTGTTCTCCGAGACCCCAGCTCCAAGTGGTATATGCCTGAGCTTGTCTTCCCAGACCCAATATACCCACCGTACGCCCTGGGGCTGGGCTATGTGTTCTCACTGGATTTACCCCAAAAGATACTGGAGGCAGCTTCGGATATCAAAGCTGTTTACATTGAAGATGTGTATGTAGGGCTGTGTATGAGATACCTGGGAATCACGCTAACGGATCCTCCTGACGGTAGCTTGTTTCAGGCGACAATACCTTTCCTGGCAGGCAACTGTTACTGGACCTCTGTCATCACAACAATACTGGACAGTTCGAGCCAGCTTTCCAGCGTATGGGAAACATATCAGACTGAAAGACAAGGTAGCTGTTGAACGCGGCTGCTCGTGCCTTGTTCCAACTCTTTTTTAGAAAGCTGCACCTTGTAACTGCTTAACCCTTTTGCACAGCACAGCAGTTACACCGTCACAACCTGCCGTCGTCTGTGAAGTATGCAATTGACTTTTGAGACTTTGATTGTGAGACAGACATGTGTTTTGATGCGTAGCAAAACATGTTTAAATGTTAGGTGATTGCACAAATGATTTTGAAGAATCTTTTTTTTTCAATGGCTCATGTGGCTATGCAGCTTATGAACCCAGGACACAGAGTAGTGGCTTTCATTGAGGTAAGTTGAATTGACCAAGACCGTCGGTCTATCAAAGGGTCAATGTAGGCTATAGAGACAAACAAGGCTCACACACTCATATTCACAACAATGGGCAACTTAGGGTGTATTCAGGCCTGGCTCTTTTGAAGCAGTTGTTCCGAAACAGGGAGCGTTTCACCCCAAAGATCAGTTTGTTTGGTCAAAATGTGAACACAGCAATCTTACTCAGATGCAGGGTAACCCTAACCCACACGGAAAGATGTAGCATATATGCGTATATATGAAAACAGCCAATTTTATGTATGTCACGTATATTCAAATCTTTATTAAAACCGATAAGTTCTTTCCGTGTGGGTAAAACAAGCAGGCTGAGATCCACTAGAAGGGGTGGTCTCAGTTCGCTTCCATGAGTTCTGGAGCGGTTCGTTTGCAGTGAGAATGTAATTGACTCAGCAACACGCGACACGCTGCTGATGCACATGGATCTCTAGGGGCCAGGGCCGCCCGACCAGATGCGCTGGTTAGGGGTTCAAGCTGAAAATATACAGGAATACTTGGGTCGGGTTTAAGTTTCTGGCCTGATGAGACTTCTATTCCATGGTTTTTGTTTTCCTGGGTAACCTCCTTTTCTTTCCAGGTAAGATTTCTGACCAATGAGAGAACAGTTGGTTCACGCATGGAATTTGTTTACAACTTTGGACTGATTGGGACTGTTGCCTTGTGAAGAAAACAACCCAAAAGAAAAATGCAACAATTGTAGGCTATCGTTTTAGCCAAAGCAAACAAGCCACATGTCTGAATACACCTTTAGAGTCACCAGTCAATCTAATGTGCATGTCTTTGGACTGTGGGAGGAGGCCCAGGTGTGTGACACTTATGGTGAGAAAGCCTCTTCACATATTATCGACCAGTTTGGCTGATATTATAACAAAAACCAATGCCAAATAACTTATAGAAAAACCAGGTTTTTACTACGTCAGTGAAATGTTTTGGGTGACTTACTCCCTTTTTCAAACATGCAATAGAGTGTTGAAACTGTTGTTGACAATTTGCACTTACAGTTTAGAGACTGTTTTGGAAAAATTACTCAAAGCTGTGAACTTTGTAGTGGAAACCCCTCTTAGAAAAGGAAAGATGCCGATCTAACACCACAGCTGCATGCAACCGCAAAACTTACACACTTCACTTCACACCTGGAACAATCTATTTATTGACAACATGAATTAAATTTAAAGTCAGGATGAATATGTTCTGTACAACAGCTACAGTCTCCTGCAAATAGTATGTGACTTTGTGTAGATTAACAGCCATGACGTCCCACCCACGACCTTGGCCTTTTCTGATAGGATAAGAAGGATAGGAAAGTGAGATGTGGTGTCTGTTTTTTCTGCGAGTCTGGGTCACACAAGCCTTTGACTGCACCTGCATAAGTTTTGGAGCATATTTCAACAGAAGAATAGCAAGCAGTGTGCTTCATACTTGTACTGTAAGTTATCATGTGTGGCTGCAACAGCGCTGTGTGAAGCTGACAGAGGGACTAACCATCAGATGTTTCAGTGCAGCACAAGTGCCTCCCCTGTTATACCTCTCTGCCTTCTTGTAGAAGGACATGTAGTATATATATACTGTTTTTATGTAGTACAGTCAGTTGGTTAATGTGACATGATAATGTGTAATCATGTTTAAATTACTGTCACAGTAGATTTGTACATTGTCTCTTTCTTTCTGGAGTAATGCACACAGCAAAACTTCTTTCTTTACTCACACCCAAATATTCACACTGATAGAGGACCACTTCCTGATATATCTCGCTTACACAGAGATGTGAAAGTAGCCCCACCTAGGACTTTTTTTTTTTACTACACAGAGTAATGTCAGCCATGATTAAGGTTACATGCAAATGCGAGCAACAGCGCTCTCATGTGGCCAGAGAATAGAAAAGGAGTGAAGACAGAAGTTTGATATGAACAAAATTAATTAAAATGAAATGCTAATTAAGTTTTGATAAGAAATGTTATTATTTCATTTTAGGACTATTTTTCCTTTATAACTCTACATTATGTGCCAATTTAAAATGTTGCTGTTACATTGCTTCATCTCTGTGGAAAGAAGAAGACACTTACTATAGGGAGACTGATCTATACATGTATCTATCTATTTATCTGTCTGTCTGTCTGTCTGTCTGTCTGTCTGTCTGTCTGTCTGTCTGTCTGTCTGTCTGTCTGTCTGTCTGTCTGTCTGTCTGTCTGTCTGTCTGTCTGTCTGATTGTGGTACGTGATTCATCACAAATTCAGAGGAATTTGCCCTCCACTGTTGAGCCAAGTCACTCTGACTAACTTGTGTCAGAGCGACTGACTGGCGCGTCCTCCCTTCACAGTGCATTAGTGACAGGACAGTTACTGTAACTCCACGTTCTTTCAACATTTCCTGTTACTAATTTCTCAGATCTTCTTTTGACAACTGCTCGCTGGGAGGAATTGAGAGAGATCTTTTCCAAGGTGACAACACCTTGGGCTTAACACATTTTCCAGGTGGTTTGATGACGAGGGAAACAATGTGAATCATAGACCATCGAAATCAAACGCACAAACTCTGGACTAATGTTTATTAGATCCAGATACAGTTATGTCAGAAATACATGTAAAGTGAAGTGAAGCTGTTTTCTTCTTTAAATTCATCCCCTGTCTGTAACCAGCTAACTAACTGGTAATCTACTCGTTTCAACCATGCTTGTTGACTGAATCTTCTTTATATTTTGAATGTGACATTAGTCACTGTAGATAAATAAGAATAAATTGTTTGAATACTTAACATGTTGAGTTCCTGACAAATATCGCATCCACTCCATTCCCTTTACAGTAATTTGCTTCTGAGACAGTGATACAACTCTTAGTACCCATGTATTTGTGTATGCAGGCCTATGTACGGTGTGTGTGCATGCTTGCCCTCAGGAAATGGTTGCAATAAGTGGAATGTCAACTTCCACTTGACACAGAATACATACTTATATATTGCTTGATTTCAAGTACGCAGAAACACACACACACGGAAAAATAAGAAATGATAAAGCAAGCGATAAAGAGAGAGAGACAGACAAACAAAATCAGCCACTCTGGAATTTTCTTATTCAGTTGTTTCACAGAATGTTGTCTTGTTTAGATTGGATACGAGTCCAGAAATGTGTGTGTTTGAATGTATGTGTGTGTATGCACGCGCGTGTGTGTGCAGGCAGCTGACCCTGGTGTGAACAGGGCCACTGTGTGAGACCACAGAGAGACCATTCTTTAGAGGGACACACACACACATACACACACACACCCGTAGCCATCCTCTCTCACTCTTTACTGTAATTTGTCACAGTCACTCACACACACAAACACACACACGGAGAGGGTGCAAGAGAGTCACTTGCCATCTTTCTCTCATTCTCTTACACTCACATTGCCACAGAACTGTAGCATAGTCCTGCGCTCTCTGTTTCTGCCCAACACACACAGACACACACGACACGCACACAGACACACACCACCACATAATGACCCTTATTTCACCATGATGACTGTGAGTCAATGGCTCAGTCAGGAGACTGGAATGTCAAGCTCCATCCTCCAATACATTTTACACTTAAAAACATAATTACATGGGTTAAGCAAATAAATACTGCAGCATAAATAACTGAGAGGGGATGTCCTGTAGATCTAAGTAAAGAAAATATGTGAGTTCAACATCAAACTTTACCCCTTTACTTTCCACATTGCTTCCACTGGTTAGCGCAGTGTTTTTCAACCTTGGGGTCGGGACCCCACGTGGGGTCGCCTGGAATTCAAATGAGGTCGCCTGAAATGTCTAGTAATTGATAAAAATATTTTTTAAATCAATTACTATTCTTTTTAGAAATTATGATTACGTAAAAACACCACACCCAATCTTAAACTTTCACTTTCTCAAATATTAAGTTCAAATAAGCATATAAAAATATTTGACCTGGCACATCTTGATTGATGGCCGCAATCACATGCAGTCACGTGACCGTGGGGTTGCCAGAAATTTGTGATGTCAAAATGGGGTCATGAGCCAAAAAAGTTTGGGAACCACTGGGTTAGCGTGTTAACAAACTAGCCCTGACCTGCATGGTCAACCGGTCCTGTCACATTCAAATACCAAGTCACTGTCGTGTCCAGGCTGCACTGGAGAAATATAGTTGCTCAGATGGCATATTATAACTTCTTGTATTGTAAATGTAACAATGACTGAAGCGCTTATACCATATAATACATCCATGGCTTACAGTATATACCAAGATTGTTAAGCTGCTACTGTAATGCTAACATTGGCTGTGTTGCAAACCTTTCAAATAGTTCCTTTAACTGTAAATAGACTTTGATTATTTACTCTAAGGGGGGGAATTTAACGCTCAGGTGTTATTTTATTTTTTGCAAAATAGCTTGATAATTTGTGCCATCTTTTCCATGTTGCTCTACACTAAACTGTGTAAACAAAACTCTTACATGTACTTTGCTGGGTTTAGTAAGAACCACCACTGCATAACTGATAACAACTTTTCTCTCATCAAATAAACCAGTCGTCCATAATTTACACTGACACAAAATGAGCCAGAAACTTTACTGCATTAATGACACACATGTTATAAACTATTTTTTGTTGAGGTATAAATATGAGAGATTTAGTGAATTCTCACCATATAGCGTTATTTTAGCCACAGCAGATTTGTTTTTAGAGGAATAGCTCTGAACCCCCACTGTACTCTTCAGGAAGAACACGGGGTAGCATTTACAGCTCATGAGACTTTATCTTTTAATCAGGAACAGATACCACAAACAGACACACCAAATGAATGATAATGTCTGTTGCTGCCTCATGTGTAAATGTGCAGTTGCTTCCAAGTTGATGTCCTATCAGTGTTTACAACTTGTTTCCACTGCCCACAAGTGTCCCAAAAAGGCTGAAAGCTGAAGAAATAGCACTGGATAGCTTATATTAGGGGCATAAAACTTAATTAGGCTGATGAGTAATCTGTACAGTAATCAACATTAGTGCTACAGTACATAACAGTTGTGGACCTGTAGGTAGATCATTAGGGTGCTCAGAATACATGTTGATCGCTATCCTTATTTCGTTAAGACCACATGTCATGTCAGCATAGCTTTCAGAATTTAAACTGCAATCGTCATCAGGTTATTACAGAAGAGGCATTGTTCAATAAATTTACACTTTTAAAAAAATAGTATTTCTTTCATGTAGGCCTACAATCACACTTAACCAAGAAATTTCAAATTTTCCCCTGATCAGGACCTGGACATGGGCACAGTGAGTGCAGCATTCATCAGTGTCACTGAGTACAAGCGCCTGCTGTGCAAAAGGTCTGATAAAGCGAAGAGGCTGATGTCCCTCACTGGGACAACCTCAGTCATGATGTTTGCTCACAGTTGAAAATATAGAAAATGAAATAAAACTACAAATAAACATAGATCTTTATTCACATCTAAACTAATGTGAAGTAAATACATGATCTATGATGTGCCAGATTAAAGCAATTAAACACATGCAATGTCTGGGACTGGTTAAGATTAAACTGTGGAGTATGGCAGTGCAGCATGCTCTGTGTAGTCCCACTTTCCCCTCAGGAGTTTAGAGTCCAAAGTTCCTGTCAGTGAAGCTTACTGAATGACTCTCTTGTTATTGATTATCACTTATTTTGCTAAATGCATTTCCAAAGTGGACTGTGATGATTGAGGGTTTTTCAAAATAAAATGCCAGAGTAGCTCTTTAGCTAAAAAAAAAAAAAAAAAAAACACACGCGCACGACCACGGATACACGAATACACGTGGATACACTGTTGCAGCCTGTTATACTTTATCGTTTCAGGGAAACTGTGTTTGGGCACAACAACTATAGAGACAGGAGGTCAGTGAAGCAAAAGGCTCGTCGTCTCGTCACTGTCCCGGCCCAGAGTTTACTGCATGTCAAACTTCTGAGAAGCCACTTCTCCGCAGCAAAGCCCAGGAGCAACAACTCGCAGACATCAAGTTTATGAACGTCAAGCAGTTGATGCAACAGGAAACACGATGTTGGTAGTTTCATAATTAAATTTGAGTTATAAAATTGACGTTGTCTTGAAACACTAAACAAAACAAAACAAAAAAATCTTTGGGACAAGGGAAATCAAACTTCAATCAAATGAAATATAGCATACCTCTTCTATGTGCAGTAAATGTGGTCTCAAATTTATTTCCTCACTGTGAGACATTACAGTAACCTAGGGTTAGATAGCTACATCTGGAGAAAATATAAATTGTTGTGATATGATGTATGATTTATGTAATGTATCTTATAGTTTCTCCACCATTTTGACCAGTCAATGACAGAAATAAACCTTCAAATCCACCCCTTTTTTTCAGTCGTGTCGATAAGGACTCTTATTCTGAATGGCACTTCCGGAAGTCCTGTGTTACGGCTGAGGAGCTTGACGCAGCTGGCTAAACCTCAGAATGGACCCGACGAGAGGAAAACCCGTTAGTTAGTAGAGGAGAAACTGTGACCGTCCATGTCTTGTCTACACATATCAACACGCTGACAAAGTTTTTGGCAGCAATGTCGAGAGAAAACACCACCCGGAGTTTGGACAGCATTGACCTCGCAGCTTTAAGAGTAAGAAGTTCAATGTTGTCTTCTTTTTTAAAAAAGAAATGTTTGAGTAAACATTGTAGGATGTGGTGGGTGTTCCTTGAAACTCAACGGTAGTTTCAACCAACAACTTAGTGGGCAGTCAGAGATTTAAAAAAAAAAATCTTGCCTTAAAGTCGACATTCACTTTTTAGTGTTGTTTAAGAAACTTTTATCGTGTGCTAACGTGCTCGCGTGTAATGTATCGAGTGTTTAATTCCGTAACAATGTTTTCTGTCCGCGTTGTGGCTTGTTTGTTGCAAGTTTACAAGCTACAGTGCCAGTGTTTACACGCTGGATTTTCCTTTTTCCGAAAAAGTTGACATCCAACAAGTGGTCGACATTAAGAAAACCCCAGTAACGTAAACGCAACACAAAGAGAGCACTCTCAGTTAGTGACATACAGTGTTTCTCATGTTTCTCATACTGTGTTTTGCTGCTCTTCTACTTGTATGGAGTTTCTTTAATCATTTCTCTTTGGTCATTGCACTGAACAGTTTCTGCAACAGTCAAAATAGATATCCTTAGAGATCGTGACACTGTGCATGTCTAGAATAATGTAATGGCATTTTATCATAATGGTGATAATACTTTATAATCAGGGAAGCATGATCTATAAAGTCAGCAACCAAGGAGAATTTAAAAATATTTTTGAACTGTGTTTTCATTCCTTCACAATGTTATCCACATTCTCAGTGCCACTTCCTCAGTCTGCCTCCTAGTACAACAATACATTGTTCTCAATTTGCCCCTAGTGCTGAGTATATAAAGCTGCCTGTCATACTTTTTGCATGCCATGAACCACTGGCATTAAGACCTTGCTGAAATGCACCGTTTTCTATGAGGTCGTAAACTCAGTTTTGCTCTCTGTTCGACTCAGCTCTCGTACTTGTTGCTTAAAGCAGAAGTAAGTGATATATTTGTGTTAATATAAGTCTTAAATAGTTATATCTTCTGACAGCAATCACTTACATAGAGTGTTTGGTCTGAAACACGGGTCTGTCAGTCCCTCTGCTCTGCTCTGAGCCGAGGAGAAAACATTTATCGTATCCTACAGTTTTTATCCAATGAGGAGAGAGAACGGCATGCAGGGCTGTGTGTGCAGCCAAGGGACGCCGTGAATGTGGTGACGTAGCGACGAGGACTGTTATGGTGCGTTCAAGGAAACTCGTATTTTTCCGACCGTGAAGTGGTACCAGTTCGATCTGGTACGAGTTCATCGGTCGGAAGTTACGAGTGGCCGTTATAGTGACTTTCACCGGTAAAACAGGTCGGAAAAACACGAGTGGGTTGCCTGAAACGCTACAAAGTCGTAAGTTGTGACTTGAAGCTGTAATTTACGATTTCAAAAGCCTGCCTGGAACGCAGCATTAGCGAAAACGACCGGACCACTTACTTCTGCTTTAACATCACTGTAGTTCCAGTTTTCCCTTCTTTTTCTTGTCAATTTCTTGTTTCTGTGTCAATGTTTTTGTTTTTCTTCTCCAGGATCCGGCTGGTATCTTTGAGTTGGTGGAGGTGGTTGGCAATGGAACCTACGGTCAAGTGTACAAGGTAAGCAATCCCATGATGCCTTTCTGTCTCCTCTTTTAAATTTGGGGTTATTTTGTTGCATGCATAGAAGACAAACATTGCTGCAAACTGTGATACTGATACAAAAACATCATAACTGTATTGTTGTCTTTCCATCTGAATGCTGCATGTTTCACACATAAACACTAGTAGCAAGTTGGTCCAACAGCAGACCTTGTAGGCCTATATCACAGAATCTGATGCGTCATTTCTGGTAAAACTTACTACAGCTATTTCCAGTTACACAGAAAAAAAAAGATGAAATTCTCATTTGACTGAAATATCCTGTAGCAAACACACACAGCAGCATCTGCAGCATCTTTACAGAGCCATGGGTGTGGCTTGCTTCCTTATCGCAATATCTGTTTGTGTATATGTAGTAGTGGTTTGTGGTTACTGGAGGTGTTTAGTTTTATTTAGGCCTCTACAGATGGCTCTGTCCCATGATCGTATGCCTTTGCTATACCACCAACTGTGTTATTTTGGTGACTTGGTCTAGTTTCAGATGAGAACATCACAATTGTTGCCTCAGTGAGATAAACACTAGGCTTGATAACATGACTGCCCCTTAAACAAAGGTCAGCTATATCTATTTGGTATAAGGTGATGCAGCTTTGCATTAAACCAACATTAACTATTTTTGCTGCAGGACAAGACTATGCAGTCATCCCTGCGTGTTTACACAACTAAATTGCAACAGCAAAGACATTTTCTAGGAAAGCAAATTGCGACCAGTTTTATTTCACAATGAGGATACGTTGCACATTTACTGCGAATATGATACTGAGCGTACGGTACCATTAAAAAGTATGGACACACTTTCCTGTTTTGTGTCCCAACTTTTTATCTGGTACTTTAACTGCACTGACAGTGAAATATTCATATATATGAGCAGATAGCATAGATGAGCTATAGCATTATTAAACACTTTTATGTTTGCATTAAGTTTAAACCCTCACAACACTTTGTTAGGATGACAGAAACTTGTGGCTTGGTTTAACCCTTGCTGTGTCTTCAGGCCTTCATTTGACTAAAGCCACAGTCTGCAGTCCTGACCTCAAGCAAAACACATTCGTTGTGCACTCTGTGTGCATTCATCAGAAGCAATTTCAGGTTACTTGTTGTAGTTAGATATTGTTTTGTGGCTAATTGGTGTCAATATCAACATCAAAGTCAGCCTTGAAATAAAGTACTGTGGCTCAGTCTTGTTGAAATATCTTACATGACCTTAAGATAAGGGCATGAATTAGGGTAGAATCGTTTATTGTAAAAGAATCAATGAGGTTCATGGATAGTTCAGTGTTTGTGTGTGTGTGTGTGTGTGTGTGTGTGTGTGTGTGTGTGTGTGTGTGTGTGTGTGTGTGTGTGTGTGTGTGTGTGTGTGTGTGTGTGTGTGTGTGTGTGTGTGTGTGTGTGTGTGTGTGTGTGTGTGTGTGTCTGAGACAGAAGGTGGGTGTGTGCCTCGATTGCCACTTGATTTCCTGAAAGAGGAAATGTTGCAAGAGATGCACAGGACACTAAGGCCTGTGTTGCCCTTTACACAGGGTGCTTTTACACAGGGGCAGAAAGTCACAAACTTCACCCTGTGACTCACATTCATTGATGTTTCAACAAGGGGAAATGTCCAAACATGGATGAATGGTGGACAGTTTAACTCTGGGTGACTTCTAGCAGTGATTTTTAGTGTTTCTCATGCCCTCGGCCCACAAACAGAGGCAATCAGAAGCTTTATTTTATAGATGTGTTTGCTGAAGAAGCTTACTCTGAGGGAATTCTTGTGTTGTGAAGAGTGAAAACGCAGCTCTTTGAGATTCTTTTCACCGTCCTTATTTCTGTTTAATGAAATATGTTCTCTCCCCCATGAGAATTGCTATGGAGAAAGTAATAATGATAGTGTGTAATGCTAAAAGGCAATTAATTGGAAATCAATGAGGGCCGAGCAGATGTGTTGTTTACATTCAAAACACTTTCTGAGGTTGTGCGTGTGTGTCTATATCTCTTGTGAGTCCCGTCATGGGAAACCAGGACAGGAACAGGGGGCCAATAGAACAATGACTTACACTGCAACACATAGGCTACACACTCACACTCACACACAACACACACACAAATGTACACATGGTCCCCAAAGAAAACACTTGGTTGTGGATTGATGTGAGTGCTGGGGATGCTGACAAAGCATCTGGGCTTTTCCTCTGTTTATTTATATGTGGGTTGCCTTTTCATTACATTGCAGTTTAAGTAGGCCTATTTAGTAATGGAAACCCAGTGTGGATGCTCAGATCTCAACTCTTACGCTGAGACTTCTTCATCAGTCCTATGTGCATTAATGAAACACAGTAAGGTGGTGCAATAGAGGGAAGTACATTTTGAACATCAATGTCATCATCACAACTTCATAACAGCAAATGTAATGATATACAGATTTATTTCTTCCATATAAAGATAATACAGGCCTTAAATGGGCAGTAGACTTCCCAAAGATATAGCCTTATGTAAAAATCTGTAATGGGGTTGTTTTTTTTAGACACAACATTGACACGCTGCATTTATGGTATGCAGCCATGGGCAAAGGAAGTCCCTCTTTTACATTTGCATAGATGCTGAGAGCATTGTTACCATGGTTTTTGAGCTAAAAGTAGCACACTTATTTATAAAGATGGGCCTATGTGAAATGCATACTGTTGCTTAGTTTGTAGCTTTGTTGTGTCTTAAAAATGTGTTTGGATTTCAACTAAGGAGGAAACAGAAGGCAGAACCCAAACAAAAAAACAGGGAAATGGCAGGTTTCTGTGTTCAGGTCAATCAGCAGGGGTGGATCAGGTCAGCCAAGTCAAGCAAACAAGTCAGTGGGGTCAGGCAGCAGTTAAAACACATAAACCACACAACTAGAAAATCATAGACTTCACTGGAACACCGAGGCATCTCAGCAACATAAACCCTCTGGGAAATTTGTAGTGAAAAGCTCTTTTATATGTGAAGGTGTTAATAATAGCAGGCAGGTGATCTCTAGAGGACAGAAGCTAAGTGAGGACAGAGGGCAAGTTAGGCATGACAGGGTGTGGAAAATTCATGAACACCTGGGACTTTTGAAAGACAGAGTGTTTTAGGATGAAGGAGCAGAGGAGGGAAACTGAGATCTAGTCACTATGACAATGTTTATGTGCACACACAGTAGCGTGCATTTTGTTGCGGTCCCTACTGTAAACCACAGTTGACCGTCTGTTTTATGGTTAAATGGTTTGTAGTCCAACTCATGTTGTTTTTTAGTTCTGCTCCAAATTCAAACCTTACAGCTGACCTGTGTGCAGGGCCGTTGCTAGGAATTCTGGGCCCCCTTAAAGAATACTAAAGTGGGCCCCTACCCCCTAACTTTTCCAGTTTTTTTTTCTTAGACTACGCATGTGTTATAATTTTTTATTTAGCCTACTTTGTTTTGATGCTAATGCAGTATTACTATGAGTATTAGTCAGGGTCTTATGCAGAATTAAAGATTAGACAACTGGGTTTTTTGTGAGCACTGGGCCCCTAGAATTATCATCACCTTTCTCCCCTATACAACGGCTCTGCCTGTGTGCCTCTCACAGTAGGAGCTGATTGCAGTGATTGCTGAGTTTTACTATGACTCATGTTGCATTGTATTATGGGTAATTTTTTTTGATCCACTAATTGATGCTTAGTAGCTGGATATCATGTCAGTCATGGGAACTGTCGCTGGAGGAAAGTGAGCCCCATTAGCCTGATTTTCTTTTTTTTTTTTTTTTTTTAACTTTCTTTTTAATTTTTAATTTACATTGACAGCAAGACAAGCTCATCAGAAAAACAACACAAATGTACAGCCTTCCGCTGTCGCGAACACAACATACAACACAAAATAATACTACATAATATAATAAGACCCAAAAACACAAAAGACAGGAAAAAGAAAAGAAAAGAAAAAAAAAAAAAAAGGGTGTGTGTGTGGGGGTGTTGTCTTAATTTACACCAACACTTATTATTGAAGGCCACTCGCATCCAAAAAACATACTCAGGGGGGTCCACTCTTTAACAAATTCATCTAAGGTTCCTTGCACCACATGAGATAGTCTTTCATAAGGAACAATTGATAACAGTTTCTCATACCACATTGCTAACGTAGGCGGGTGCTCGTCAAGCCAAGCATGCAAAATTGACAGACGTGCGGCATACAACATAATATTCAACAATTTACCCGTTTGACCAGACAAAGACAAAAGATCGATACCAAGAATACACTGTTTAGGATCCATTACCATTTTTATGCCAAGAAACTTCTCTATCTCTGTTTGGACAGTAGACCAGAATATTTTAATCAATGGACATGACCACATTAAATGAAAATAAGTGCCTGGTTGTTTTTGACACTTCTTGCATGCTACCGAACATGAGTCATCATATTTACTACGTATTTCAGGAGTCACATGCAGTTTGTTAATTATCTTATATTGTACTTCATGTGATTTGTCTGATCTAGTAATTTTCTTGGCATTATTTAACACCTTACGCCAGGTTTGGTCATCTAGGTGAGCACCAAAGTCTTTTTCCCAACTATTTTTGATATTAATTATAGTCCCATCATTCGTAAGCAGCTGATCGTATATATAAGTAATCACTTTTTTATTAATTGTTGCTGCTTTCATGATGAGACTATCAAGAATATTCAGCTTACTACCACTTTTGTAATATGAAATTGAGTTTAAATAACTCCTCATTTGTAAGTAACGATAAAATTGAGTTCGAGAAAGCTTAAACTCTTCTTGCAGTTGCTGAAAAGACTTTAGTGCACCACCTATATACATATCACCAATTTTTGTAATACCAGCGGTCTTCCAATCTCTGAATCCCACATCTACACAAGAATTTTCAAAGTCAGGATTATTTGCAATGGGTGCTAAGAATGAATATTGATTTAAACCAAAGTATTTACGTATGCTAGTCAAAGACTTGCATATATTTGTAGCTATGAAATTATCCTTCATCTTAATTTGCAGTTTCCTAGAACATACAAAGGGAAGGTCTGCTATTAATACGTTATCTAGCCCTATACTTTCCAGATCTTTTTAATCCAGTGCAACGGCCTCCTGGTCAGCAGACAGGTCATCGCTTTTGTAGGTGAGTAATAATTGTATGGATGTCAGAAAAGAGAAGTGCAGATCTGGAGGGTGATGTGGATTTTAAACGTTGAAAATGAACCACAAGACAGGACCCATTCCCCCATGAGTTGTTGTGCTTATTCGTTTGTTGTAGTGTCAGTGATGAAACTTGTGTTTGAGCAGTAACACTTTGTGCCACAAAACTCCACTCTTTTTTAACAGGCTTAAGAATGATGTTGTGGTAGTGGGCAGATTTTTGAATGGACTAACTGACTGACTGACTGACTATTTGTGGCTTAACTGACTGACTGACTGACTGACAGACTGACTGACTAACTGACTGGAGCTCCAGTCTACTGAGTGGCTCTAGTTTCCCAGCTGCTGTTTCTTGCTGTGTTATCCTCTTTCTTTCTCACTATGAATTGATAATAAAAAAGCCTGAAACAGTAACTTTGAAAAAATAAAGATAAGCTATCTCTCCTAACCCTCTCTCTGAGAATTGGTGGGAATCACAGCTCAGTCTTTGCTTTCATCTTTATCTGTTCAGTGTTTTCATTGGAAGACACAGTTATAAAATCAGGATTTGACCATGAGTGGTCCAGCCACATACTAGGTTTTCACCTCGTCGTGTTGGCTATATCTAAACCTGGGTCCAGGTTCCTTCAAAAGGCAGTTTGTCTCTTAAAACGTTCCCAGAAAGGTTCTTGTGGTTTCTCTTCTCTTCTCTTCTCTGGAACAACATTTCGTCATGCACACAGCATTGATTTCACAGTCAACTTACTTCTTGGTGTCCCAAACACGTGCACACAAAGTCATTTGTGTCTAAACAGAAGACACACATTTGCACACATTAGTGTTAAAAGCTGTATTATGCGTGGTAGCAATCACATGGTTGGAGTATGCCGGCAGTAGTTTCGTCGCCCCGAGAAATCCAGTGCTTAAATTGGACAAAACAACTTCATAGGAATTTCTCTTTTTTCCCATGAATTGTTAGAGCTGACCAAAAAAGTGGCTTTTGATTCCTGAACAGCAAACTTGGTGACGCACAGTAGTAACTTCAGCTGTTAAAAATGTTCAAATTGCTAAGCTGACGTTTTGGACGACCAGTATCACCATGAGACACACTGTGTGCATGCTCCTCTCGCTCACCCACAATGTAGTCATCACACACACACACACACACACACACACACACACACACACACACACACACACAGGGCGTTTCCCGGTTTGCAAAAAGAACTTCCCTTCCCTGCAAGCCATAGAGTCGTGTGTGTGTGTGTGTGTGTGTGTGTGTGTGTGTGTGTGTGTGTGTGTGTGTGTGTGTGTGTGTGTGTGTGTGTGTGTGTGTGTGTGTGTGTGTGTGTGTGTGTGTGTGTGTGTGTGTGTGTGTGTGTGTGTGTGTGTGTGTGTGTGTGTGTGTGTGTGTGTGTCAAACTCCACTGGGGCTAAATGCTGATGCAACACAGTTCTGCTCTATGCAAAGCTGAAATGAGTGACTAGTGTCAAGACAGTTACTCTGACTGAGAAGTTGAAACCAGTGTGGCTCAATCCAGCGGACTGGTGGTCAAGTGATGCGTATAACACGTCAAGATAAATTGAAACATCTATGTGTGTTTTTTAACAGGTCTGAAAGGTCAAAGCAGTCTGAATGCGCAGCTTCGACAGTACAGACATCTCAGTACAGCTCACTAACGCTGTGGTCATACATCATCTAACCAGCCACAAACAGCTGGCTGCAGTATAATTCCCAAAGTGATTCACTTACACTTCCTCAAATCTTTCTAGTTTCACAAGCGTCACTTCCCCTTCCGTGACCTACATACTATTCTTACATTACTCATGTTTACTAATGTGCTGACCAAAGAATAAAAAATGTCCACTTTTTACCAAAGCAGAACAACATCAGAGAGGGACCAGAGTCAAACATCTGCCAGGGCCAGTGTCATACAACACAAACCAGAGAGAAAAACTCTCATTCATAGAAAGCGATCCAGATTGGCCCTGAAATGTAACGGGTTCTTCCCTGGTCCGAGGCCCAGCCCTCCAGGCCGCGGAGCAAATAGATTCAGTACTTTTGGTGTAATCATGCATACAAATAAACAGACACAGGCAAACATAAGCTCCTTGGTGGAGGTAATTATCCCCTCCCCACAGTGACAGTACAACACCTGCAGCTGCTGCTGCACAGCAGAATCCACTGGAAGGGTTTCATCTTGAAAAACTCACCCAACAGAAATGGAAAGCATTGTATATTACACTATTATGCATTATTTGAAATGAGTAAAACCGTATTAAGGGCAAGCTGTAGCGGGTGGGGGTTTGAAATGAGAGCAATCAGAAAAGAGACACAGAGAGAGAGAAGCAGGAAACATCCAGTGTCAAGTGGTTTCATCTGTGTTTGGTAGAGGTGAGGCAGAAAGAGTGGGAGAGAGACAAAGGGAGAGGGGAAGGAAAGAGAGGGAACGAGAGAGGGCAAAGGAAGGAAGGCAGAGGTGAAAGGCAGAGAGGAGGGGAGGAAGGAAGAGGGAGAGAGGCAGATGAAAACTAGAGAGAGGAGAGGAAAACAGCCCCTCATGAGGCTTGGAGCTATGGATTGTGCCGATTACCCAGGAGTGTGTGTGTGTGTGTACAGACAGACAGACAGATGGAGAGAACATGGGAAAGTTCAGCGAGAACAGCGTAAACGCCAAAAAGTGTAATAAAAAGTTCAGCTGTGATTCAGTGTCACTCTGAAGCAAAGAAGGGGAAACTTACTGTAAAGTGTGATCAAGATCAGAAACAAAAGTATTCAGTGCATTTCATATTAGACCAGTCTGACCAAACATGGATTCTAAATGTTGTTGTCAGTCATCAGCCAATGAATACAACACTAATATACAGTATATGTGATAAGCTAGTATCAGTTGGCTGTGTTTACCTCTAGTGTCATTAACCATTAGAAAATGATGATCCATATTGTTCTAAATCACTTGACTTCAATTAGTCTGTCCAAATAACATAATATTACGCAAACAAACAAGATGGTTTCTCCTTGTGCACTCCCACCCCCCTCACAGTAACACACACACAGTAAGAGCAGCTTCACTTTCTCAGTTCTCTGCAGCATTATTCTAATTATAATAGAAACCAGCGGAGCCCTTTTGACCGCATGTCTAGTGCCAGCCAGTGAAAGTTCCATGTGAATGGAGGGGAGGGGGGAGGTGGGGTGGGGGGGGTTGTGTCTCTAACAAAATGGGCAGGCTGAGACACTCACACACATTCACACAGGTGCGCGCCGCACATGGAGACACAAACATGCAGCATTTTAACAGCACCGTTGGTACAGGCAGTTTGTAGAGGAGAGATGATCAGTGATGCGGTCCATCCAAGCAAAAAGTACACAGATGTAACTAACAGACTGTTCTCACAGAAAGACACAGCAGAGGAGAGAGAGAGAGAGAGACTTTGGAGAGTAGAGGAGAGATACAGTAACTCTTATCTGTCCCCTTGCTGTCTGCATTATAAATGTCCCTTTTGTATCTAATTAACATATGTATGAATATATTATAGTAACCTTTTCACTGACACAGTATTTGTAGTGTTCCTTATTCTGTCACTGTGTATGTGTATGTGTATGTGTATGTCTGGATGTGCGTGTGTCTGTCTGAGTGTGTGAACAACCGACAGACAGATATGGAGACGACATTTACTTCTGGATTAATTTATGTGTGTTTGATTCCAAGCACTTTGTCACATAATGTGTGTGTGTGTGTGTGTGACCCTGTGCGTTAAATTCATTGGGCGACGCGTGTCAGAATGTGCGCAAGCTTTCTCCAATTAACTGAAGACCACAGAGCCTTTTATGTGTGTGCGCATATGTGTCAGTGTTGCATATTGTTAATAAGCTAACCCAGCAGAGAGCAGGGCATTTCACACTGGTGAGTTGTGGTGGCAGCGCAGCCAGCAGACAGACACCACACCACCGAGTCTAAAGGGACGGGAAGGCCATTTCCTTATTTATCACTGTCGGGACAGAGGCTGCTCGTACACCACAATTCTTTGCAATTACGGAGACAATGTCCGCTACATGGGGAACGAATGGAGGCCGGAGTGAACACGGGTCAATGAGCCTGACAAAGTACACGTCACGTCCTAAACAGTGTGTGGAAAAAATCAACTGAGTTGCTGTTATCTGAGGCGTCTGTTTCACAGCTGCCGGTTCAACAGCATTTTCAATAAACTTTATTGTGTTGCATGTCTTAGCATTCCACTGTTTTCATGGATTCTTCTGCCACTCCTGTTATTGGGTATAAAACATTTACATGCATGTTAACTGAGACGAAATGAAAATGAAACACAGGATATATTTGAACTTGTAAAAATGCTTTAACACAAGGATTGAAGTACTTTTTCTGTCCACAAACATTCTGAGTCCTACAAAGTGCCATTTTATGCAAATACTTCATCTGGTATCTTGCGAACTTTGTTTGCGTTTGCTGGCTTACAGGAAGTTGTAGTGATGAAACAACAAGCACTACAATACAGAGAGCCAAAGTTATGATGTCATGGACAGACTGGCCTGTGTCGCTGAGTGCAGACCTTTGCAGAACCAAACCATCCACCAGGTCCAGTGTTGTCTAACTTCTAGAGGCAGAGGTTTACACAATCCAACAACTCCAAAACGACTGGAAGGGTTTCATCTTGAAAAACTCACCCAACAGAAATGGAAAGCATTGTGTTTGTTTTTTACACAATCCAACAACTCCAAAACGCTCTGGTGGACAAGTTGTGACCTGCACATTCACCACGCTATGAGATAATAACGGAACGTTACGAGACAGAGTTGTTTTAGAGGTAAATTCATGCAAAACCACTGTTATGTGTTCCCATCAAGGGCAGTTTTTCAGCAAGCAGTCTCTGCATTTACCTTAAAACAAATTAGTAGTCTCGTAACGTTCCATTATTATATCATAGTGTGGTGAATGTGCAGGTCACAACTTGTCCACCAGAGCGTTTTGGAGTTGTTGGATTGTGTATTTGATGAGTTTAATAAGGGAAACCAAGAAATCCCATTAGCCTCCGTAGCGTAGCTCCGAGCAGCTCGCGGCTCTGCTCCGCCGTTCTAAATACAGCTTGCACCAACAATTAAAGGTAACGAACCTACTGCTATGACTGTAGGGATTATGGTAATGGGCCAATTTGCCAAAATGTTGAACTATCCCTTTAATAAGCACCACATTCAGTCTTTGAAACTCCTGACGCCCTCAGACATCAACACTGTGCTTTTACCTGTGGCATTCTGTATAATATAGCAGTCAGTCCTGTGAGTAAGAAAACAAATAGGCAAATATTAAAACTGTAATGTTTGTTTTCAAGCTCATCTTTTCCTCACAGTTTTTTTTCTCTCTGTCTACGCCTGAATATTAGCTGACTGATTGAGTGCCCTCTCATCTATTTCATACACACACTCAAGAGCCCTGTTGTACATCACAGCTTAAAGGCCTATAGAGTAGCGTCTCTAGTATCTTGTCAGCTTTCTGACTCATGACAAGGTTTTCAATTTTCCTCTTTTCACCTGACTGCGCTTTAAAGCTCCGGCCCTGTGTGTAGGCTTACTCCCTCTTTCTCTCTTTCTGTCTCATCTAGTGTCCTGTCTCGTTCTTTTCTGACTGTGCCTCTCATGAGAAAATGAGATCATGTAGACAGACAGATCGTAGCTGTGCTCATGAGCATTGGAAATAATACCATAATCCAAGGATTCACTCAAAAGTTATCTAGTTATTCCTGTATATGTTACATTATGACGATGGCTGGGTTTAGTACGTGACTCTACATGAAGCAATCCCACTGAGTTGATCACATCACATTTGAACAAATTAGACTTTTTTACTTTTGGATTCCGCCAGAGGAGAGAAGTGTGTACTTCATCTAGGTTTGGTTGTCGAGCCACAGCTCACTCTCTATTCTTCCCCTCATCCAAAATGTACTATACAAACCATAACTATATTCTCCAGATTTTTAGCCTCTTGGCACAGCTCTGTAAAATCCTTGTGATGCTTTTCATTGTTCTCATGCAGTATGGAAGAGCTTGTGTTGCTGTGGGATTTGGAGTGTTTCCTACTGAACTGCTATTCACTGCGCTTCATTCACTGTGTTGTTTTTTATTTTATATGTCAAGAACAACTGTGCATGTTGGTGAATTTTGTTTTTGCGTGGGTTATTTTCATGCCTGCAGCGATATTAACCCATTCCTCATGTATCTCACCAGGGTCGCCATGTCAAAACAGGCCAGCTGGCAGCTATTAAAGTCATGGAAGTCACAGAGGTAAAGTTGACTCTAACTCATCTCTCAAATTATTTGTTCATCCTCTGGCACTTCTTGATTATTGTCTCTCCTATTGAGAGATTTCTATCAACGCCCCTTCTCTGTATGAAAAGCTAATACAGAGCTATTGCTGTAGGTAAGTGTAGCTGGCCACCAGCTATCAGCTGTTTACTTACTATTTTAGAAGAAATGTTGCAACTCGATTCCTTTTCTCACCAAGAGCTGTCTCCAACTGTGGAAAACAGTATCAATTTGACCAACTCTTGACTCTTGCCTTACTTCTTACTTCTCTTCTACTGAAACCAGCACACTACAGAGTTAGTGACTCTCTCATAGTGACTCTAATCTGCCCTGCAGACGTGCGGCTGCTCAGATGGAGTATTATTGTCTTGTGATCAGTGATGGTTAAAAACTCAAATCACACAATCACACAAACACAACCACTCATCCCTGGAAAAAAACACATTCAGTGGCAGAGAAAACTTATAATGTGCAAATTACTTCATTTTAGACACTCTAATCCATAACTGTGTAATAAGTGTTTGCAAAAGGTACCCGTGTTCACTCCGGCCATTATCTGAACTGATAATGCTCTTTTGATATAGAAGATACATTTGTGTGTTTCAGTACCACAGTATGTTAAAATACTCTCACGTGTGTGTCATTCGAGAGGAGGGAAAGCGTTTTGTTTAGCCTGCATTTGGTGAGTCAAATAGAAAAGCATGACTTGAGCCATAAAGCAGCAGAGAAAACGAGACAAAGAAAAGCAATGTTACAAAGTCGCCCTAATTGATCACACAGTAATAAGTCAGTAAGCTTTGGGCTATTAAAAAGTCTTTGAGACCGTTGTCCCATGTTTTCTCTCTATTAGCTACTGTGTTAACTGTACATATTATTTGATGGAGGCATTTCACCTCCGTTGCCTGTGAAACAAGTGAACCTGTATCACACAGCGTTGCAGATGTTGTGAAAAAGGTTCTAAAACTCATTATTAGACTAAATGACTATAGCTTTACCGTGCATCTCTCTCTTCCCTCCCTTCCCAACTCAATTCTCTCTCCCCTCATGCGGGTAATTGCAGCGATGGAACTTTTACAATCCATTTGACAACTTCTCCGAACTCCCTCCCTGAAGCTTAGACACACAACGAGGATGACAGCAAAATCTACTTTTTTACACCACTAGCCTGACAGAATTAAATTACACAAAATAGTCTCCTCTTTCTTCCTCAGAGCCCCATCAATACTTATGTTTTGACCCAGATCTAGATATATTTTTTATTGGATTCCAGAAGAGTTTCATTGATGCTTAATTTTTGCTCGCTTTATAGTTTAAAACCAGTGTGTCAGATGGTACTTGTGGCCTAAAATATTCATACTTTAAATCCATATGTGTCAAGCTTCATTTTGAATTTCAGTGGTTGGCTTTACAGATGTGTAAGTGCGGATTAGACCTGTTACACATGATTTTGACTGTGTGTGTTGTGTTACAGCTGTGTCAGAGAGCAAACAGCTGAGGAGTGAAGGGTTTATTGTATATTTCTTGTCATTTCCAGATGTAGAGCAACAGTGACGGCAGAATGAGGTCACACACATGCCAATAATACCATGTTGCAATAGAACGTGTAGCGTAGCAAAGCAGTGTTTGACTGTAGCATTTCTAATGTGGTCAGGCTAAACCGTGGTGCAACTAATTGTTGTCAAATCGTGTAACTGCAAAATGGTAAATTAATTCAATACTAGATTTGACATGTAACTGTAGAGTCAGAGCTGTTAGCATGGTCGACTCAAGGATTTGTGTTGCTTTCACAGGAAACTGAATATGTGAAATAGGTGCAGATTTGAGACCCTTTAATGAATTGAGCTGATTCTTTCTAACTGTCTATCTGCAATCGCCACAGGCTGTCCTGCCAGAACAGTTGAAATTATATTTCAGTCAATGATGCATACACTTCCTCTCATGCCACTCATTTATTTATCAGATGCTTGAATTTACTTGTGTGTGGTTTCTACAGAGAATTAAAAGAAACACAAATGGAAATGAACCATATGCATGGCTATCATTGCATTACTATGAACATAAAATGTGGCATAAACAGACAAATTATATAATATCAATAAAGAAACATTGATACAGTAAATGTATGCGTTCATTTAACACAATGCAATCATTAAACACATCCCTGAAAGCAGTGCACACTGAAAAGGCATGCAACAATTGAGTGACGGTCCCTTAATTATTTATTATCCCTAGCAGGCGGCAAAAATATAAACAATTAACTCTGGCGACACCGTCACACATTAATAAATGGACCGGACGGCCCGTGCGAATACCGCCACATAAACATACGTCCTCAACAATAAACAAAACAACTTGAACACTTACAGTCTCATGGACGCACAATCTGAATGAATGAAGGATGAATGAATGAGTGAGTCCCGACTCCCGACTATGACGGCTCCTCCGCTGCTCTCCCTCCGTGATCAGCAACGATCGATCACTCAGCCAGGTGATCTGATTGGTTCAGAACACCGCGGGTTCACGTGAACACTACATGCGAGCTGAGTGACCTTCTGCACAGAATATCTTTTTTTTTTTTTTTTTACTGCTGTTGGACAAAACAAGCAAATTTAAAAAGGACATTGTTGAAAAAAAAGTTCAGATTTGATGCTTATTTGAACGTTGTCAGTGGAACGAGTGGACGTCCTGAGTTGAGTTGGTGTTGATGAGACTCTGGGTCGTCTGTGTTGCAGACAAACTCTCTAGCAGGAAATGCTTGGCTATTATCTCCCTTCTCGCACACACACACGCACACACACGCACTGCCAGACTGCACAGACGCAGTAGGCAGGAGGCTTTGTGTTTCAGATGGAGGTGAAAGTTCAAACTCTGCCATATCATTTTCTCCCCTCCTGTCCTGTGGAGATTTAAAGGAGGTCAGTGACTGGGAGAAGTTCTCTGTTGTTTCCTCTTTTCTGATTAACAGCCACATCCAGCTCCTCCAGCGCTCCTCTTTCTCCTCCGGCTCTCCTCTTTCTCCTCCACCTCTTGTCTTTCTCCCTCCAGCCCGGCGTAGATTTAGAGGTTCAGTGAATTGGAGAAGTCACAAGTCATTTCCGGGATTTATAGCGAGAAAACAAAGAGTGCCACACTCTGTTTCCTCTGCTGGTTCTGTCTGTCCGGCATCTCGTAACACTGACCAGTCACTGTGGACAACAGAGCAGTTGAATTAAGGTCCAGTAGTTGGGTGAAAGATCATGTAGAGGTTACACAACACGCTGATTGGAGATGCCGTTGGTCTGGATGTGTACGTGTTTTCTGTGGAGCTTTTTATTAAGTGCCAACTTTCATCTTTAAAGGACAAGCCTCATTATAAAAGAAGGATGAGTAAACATTATTATAATCCTTGTGTGTAGTTTAGTGTTACAAAAAGTGTCACATTTCCAAACATCTTGTACAACATGAGTGTATAATACAGCGAATAATACAGTCCTTCAACTCGGCTCTTCTATCGAGGCTGTCTCTCCTCAGCTGAACACTGCCACTTAACAGCTTGTTTATATGAGAAGATAGGTCTGTTGTATCGTCTAAATAAGCATGGAGTTTCTATCTGTTGTGTTTTTTAGGAGGAAGAAGAGGAGATAAAGCTGGAGATCAACATGTTGAAGAGTTATTCCCACCATAGAAACATCGCTACTTATTATGGAGCTTTTATTAGGAAAAATCCTGCAGGACAGGACCACCAGCTTTGGGTTTGTAAACCTCTCGATCTGCTTTTTGATAGTTATTGTCTTTGAGTAAAGTGAAAAGACATAGAAATTACAAAAAATACCACCTGTTGCCCCTCTGGGTTTATTCTGTGTGACATTATCATAAACTCCATTATTGTTTTATCATGTCTTTCATTTTAAGAGACGGTAATATTAACAGTTACTTTATAAGTGCAGCACCTGTGCGTGTGAGAGACATGTCTCCATCTGTCCATGTAGTTGGTGATGGAGTACTGTGGAGCCGGCTCAGTCACAGACTTGGTGAAGAAGACCAAGGGAAACTGCCTGAAGGAAGACTGGATAGCTTACATCTGCAGAGAGGTGCTCAGGGTGAGTTCAAAGTAACACAGCACACACACCGCACGAATGTTGATGTTTAGACAAGACTGTTAAAAAGGCAAGGCAAGGCAAAAAGGCATCACAAAGATTGTTGACATGGATCCTTAAAGGGACATTGTGTAACTTCTCCTGTTATCTATTCACGAAAATCGATTATTTTGTTCAAAAGTATGTTTTTCATTAAAGCAGAAGTAAGCGGAATGTTTGTGTTAATATGTCATAAATAGTTATATCTTCCGACAGCAATCACTTCTATAAAGTGTTTGGTCTGAAACACGGGTCTGTCAGTCACTCTGCTCTGCTGTAAGCCGAGGAGAAAACTTTCCTTGTATCCTACAACCTTTATCCAATGAGGAGAGAGAACGGCATAAAGGGGCGGTCCTCTCTGTGTGTGCAGCCAAGGGATGCGTGTGAATGTGGTGACGTAGGGACGAGGGCGGGGACTGCTAACTCCATCGGCTGACAGGAAGTTAGCCAAAACCACTGGATCGCTTACTTCTGCTTTAATCAGCTATCCATGGTTACTTAACCAAAAGTCTCTTGAAATATCAAACAAAGAAGAGGAGAACCATGGACCGTGGAAGCTTGAATGGCCAAAATACAGAAGTTTTCATGACGTGAACCATATGTTGCGGTGTACAAAAAAAAAAAAAGACCGTTGATTCGGTGGAAACCCGGCTTAACGGGCGGGGGCGGGGCCCCCCCGGGGGCCCAGACGACATCGCCATGACAACATATTGTCACATGTATTGTTTTGCCTCGTGCTGACGGACCACTTGTTTACATAGAGGCTAGAGAGTAAGAGTAATTCCTACACAATGTACCTTTAAAAAAAAGAAGAAGAAGTATAATTCTGACATTTTGAAAAATTAACTTTATCAGAAATATACCTGCCATCACTTAGTATAGTGGCTATAACCCAAATACTATGTGTTTGGTCTAGCCCTCCCCCGTCTCGCAGGTGGCTCATGTGGCTCTATGGTGTATACATATGTGAACGTCTACCAGGTGTTCTGTTGCTTATTTAATGTAGCATTTTAACCCACCATCCTCAAATAACTTCCTCAGACAAGTTTGTGTGTGTATTCTTCCCCTGAGGTAGTCCTCTGTGTGTGAATGCAAACTGAAGGCTGGAGAAGCTGCTGCTGCCGCCGCATCAGACACATGATGCTACTTTTAGCGTCAGATTCTTTGCCAAAACATCAAAGAGAAGAAGTTGAACTGACACTGATACTTCTTTATGTTCAGGGACCAACTTCTCTGTCATGTTTTTCCCTCTTGTGACGTAGAGGGAATAATTGATTTATTTTTTCATTTATATACTTAAAAGGCCATTTTAGAGCACAAGTGTGTAAGATGTTATGGTTATCATTACAAGAGATCACAAGGTCCTGAGAAAGACTCCGGGATGTTTTTTTCTGCGTTCTGCGTTGGTGTTTGAGTTTGTGGCTCTGCTAACAGACCTACACACTCACATACAGTAGATCAACTTGTATCAGCTCACTCACAACATTACCTGACCTTGATGCTGACATTACCAGGGACAACACCGAACCAAGATTATTTTATTTAGTAAAACCAAAAAAAAAAACGGGAGAGAGACAAAGGACTCTGGATGGACGCCAGTGTTTTCTGTCAGCCATGCTGTCTCCCTATTGTTTCGACATACACATACAAAGTCGCACAGACACTTAGCATACCATGATGAAGTCATTGTCTGAAATAAGACTCACTTCCTCTGTTTATTTAGCCACCTTTGAAGAAGCGAGAGTACAAACACACACACTTACGCACACACACACATTCGAACTGTGACACTGCTACTTGTCGAGTCTCCCACCTACAGAAAAGTTGTTTAGATGGAAAAAAAAAGCAGCACAACAAGCATGAAATGAACGCCACCCTTATTTAGAATGGCCTCTTAACCCACACATAATGCAACTGCTCTTTCAAAGCTGTGTTTGTGCCTTTGTATTTATAGTGATAGTCATCTGACTCTGTGTGTGCATGCATGTGTTTATGTGTGTGTATGTTTGTCTTCCAGGGTCTTTCCCATCTTCACTCCCATCATGTGATACACAGAGACATTAAGGGACAAAATGTTTTGCTCACGGAGAATGCCGAAGTCAAACTGGGTATGACACATCTACGCATGCACTGTGGTTTCTCAGACACATGCCCCCCCACCCCCCAGGCTATTCTGTAGAACAATCGCAGTCATACACACATGAATAAATAAAAAAATTCACACAAACCATGACAAAACTCCTCACAGAGAAGCAAACGGCCAATCGGTTGTTTTCAGACGTCCTACATTTCTGTGTTTCAGTTGACTTCGGGGTGTCGGCTCAGCTGGACAAGACCATCGGCAGAAGAAACACCTTCATTGGGACCCCATACTGGATGGCTCCAGAGGTCATCGCTTGTGATGAGAACCCTGATGCCACATATGACTACAGGGTACGCAGTGACACTGATGTAGTCATTTTCTGGCCAATGTCAAGGAAATTTTTTTTTTTTTTTCAGTGACCGCTTAGGATGTTGCAAAAAATACCCTGGGAATTAGGTTAGTTCCCATCAGACTGGGTGACTCATAAATAAAAAAGCAAGGCATCCAGTCAAAGAATGAAGGGCATTTCAAACTCTGATTAGCACTGTGAAAGTCTTTGTTGTTTAGTATCAGTTAATCGAGACCATATGTGATGTCTACAACCTCAGACTAAACTAAACTAAAAATAAAATGGTCATATTTTAATGCAGCGACCAAACAACCACACCAAACCAGGCACAAAAGGAGGAAGGCAGACATTAGGATGAGCTGTGCACACAGTATTGAGTGTAGGTCATCTGTGTCACACAATCACTGTAGTTAAGCACGGAAATGAGAAGGAAGTAGACAAAGTGTAAAAAAATGTCTGTGAAATGTGGTTAAATGGCTGTGTAGAAAGCCGGTTTGATTAAAATAGAAACACATCTGTTTAGATGCACGTATGATAGACGACTGACAATCACAATACCTCCTGTGTGGACAAGCTGTTAGCCATAAATGATCAGTCAAACTAAAATTTGTTTCCTGGGATGTGTTCAAAGCAAGGACGGACCCACCTCAGCACAAAAGTGTCGGTAAAGCCTCTAAAGCTGTTTGCCTGAGAAAGAGTATCGTTTGAAGTTTAGCTACAGTTTAGCTGGCACAATAACTACAGTAACAACTCTCCACAGCACAGACACATTGATGACTCTCACAGGCAAAATAAAAGTTTTGCTCATTTTCACACACCTACTATCTGATCAGGGATCAGATGCTACATCGTTAACGGCGGCTGCCTGATCTCTTGAGTTTTATTCATCGGAGCTGTTGAAATGGCTGCTTCAATGATCGTGATAATAAACATAGTTTTTATTGCACAAGCGTCTTGCATTGTAAAATAAAATAAAATGTACAACCTATTAAAGTTAAACATGTGTAAAACAACACACACCACCAAAAGAGGAAGTAAAACAAGCATGATTGAACTGAATTGTGTAAACCGAACACTGTACAGTAAGTGCACTGAGCTGCTGCCTTGAGACATTGTGAAGCCTCGTAAAAATGAATTCAAAAGTGGTAACTAAGCTTTCTATCCTGAGACACAGGAAACAGTCACCCTTGTTCACTGAGGGGATGATTAAGTGATTTAAGTGTAACTTTGGCTGCCATTATCACAAGAGAAAAGATGCTGTATTGCTACATATGCCATTAGTTAAACATGGGAGGAGTAAAGGTTATGTATATGCTTTGTAGAGAGGTGTCTTCTGAGGTTTCAATTTTATCTTAAATGTCTCTTTAAAGTCCCACTCCCGCGACCCTTTTTGGTCATTTTAAAACCAGCTCATTAGCCATGCACATTAGCAATGCACCTCTGGGGGGTGGGCGGAGACTGCGCTGCTCTGCACCCGCCCAGCCACCTCCTTGCACCCCACCCCCCACTTGCTGACAGCTGGACATTGTACAATTACAGATTCAGCGCGTTTAGCGTAAAACTAGCGTAAAACGCAAGCTGCTCTACCAGGTGAGCTATACCTGTTATACCTTGACAGCTACATCGAGCTGTCAAGCCTTTCACCTTTGAGCCAGATGCAGAGCGGGGCGGGAGCTTGTAGCACTAGTGCCCTCCCCTGGAGCTGTGACACGTCAGCTCCAGTCTCCCTGAAACTGCCAGTTTGCGTCTGCCATTGGTTCACAGCAATTTGAAGGCAGAAAAACTCAGAAATGCAATTTTGCACTTCCTTTTCTGCTGATATGTGCTCTAACACAAGAAAAATGCCACAGGAACATGTGAAAAGCTCAAAAAACACGATTTTCACGGGAGTGGGTCTTTAAAGCATTTAATCTTTCCTTTCTTGATGTCCCATAGCCATTCAGTCCATCAAAGACACATTGAATGACTGCGTCTACAGTAAATGGGGTCTAGGCTTTCATCACCTGATATTCAGCAGAAAGTTTTCCATCATTATGCATGAAAGGCCTTCATTACTCACAGAACATCCTTCAAGCAAACATTGTCATAAAAGAAAAACTTCCATTCACCCATGCTGATTAGATATGTCATAGTTCACAGAAACACATTCAAATGGAAATTTTATTTTCTGGAAGTAATTACACAATGACTTTTGAAATCACTGAATCCACTGATTCTTTGTAAAACGCCAGAAACTTGGCCTGAAGTCTTGGAAATTGTTTTTGTTATTCCTGGATCTACTCTCTCACACTATGCACAAACTGATTTACTATTTGAATTAAACGAGGACATCCAAAGTTTACAGGAAATGACTAGAGCTCAAGCTAAGCTTTGTGTGTGCACCAACCTTAACCTTTTCCTGTCTCTCTCATTTTCAGAGTGACCTCTGGTCTTTAGGAATCACAGCTTTAGAGATGGCCGAAGGAGCCCCTCGTAAGTCGGGAATACATTAACACATTCACGCACACATGACTACTGTTGTTAACAGAGTGTTTTATGTTTCCCCATCCCCAGTGTACTGTATTTCTTCATCATTCATATCTCTTTCTCTGACCTTTTGTCTCCTTTCTTAGCTCTATGCCACATGCATCCAATGAGAGCACTGTTTTTAATTCCACGAAACCCTCCACCCAAACTGAAATCAAAGAAATGGTAAGCCTGTGAAATATCAGTCTCTCTTACACACACACACACACACAGCAGGATGCAGAGGGCAGTGTTTAGGTTTTCTCCTCTGAAAACACTGCTTGAAAGTGCTCTTTGTTGTGGGATTGATGGCTCAGTAATCAGCCAAAAGAGCTCAACACTGTCCCTTTGCGATGGAACTGAAAGCTCATTTCATCAAATCATTTACAGTGTAGAAATGACCTGAACGAGTAAGGACCAGGTTTTTCAGATATCCTAAAGATAGGGGAAGGTACCAGTCCATCAGCAGGCCATGATCTGAAGTTATAGGGGTATTGGAATACATAAACTAATGCTTGTTGTACTGAACACAATTGCAAAGTTCTTCGCCAGAAAGCATGAAAGGAAGCCCGGTGAATGTTGGCAGCACCTCCTTCGGTCGAATGAAACCAAAATAAAACTTGTCCAAATCAGACGGGTCCAACATGTTTGGTGTGGTGGATCAGGCCAGGACTACCACAGTGACTGCTGGACATGGAGGGTTGATATAAAAGCTGCGGTGTAAGAGTGATTCATATTTGGCACTATACAAGTTCTACATTCAAATATTGAATGAAAATATCCAGTCCACTCACAAGAAGAAATTTATTTTATGACAATACTGAAAACTCTGATGTGTCCAAGTTAACATCTTTATCATGGATTATCAAAAGTTAAAGGACAATAATGAAAACTATGAGACGTTTATGCTCAAGAAGAATTAATTAGTCAACAAAAAGTGAAGGTTGAAATACTAAACATTAAAAACATGTTTTAATGAATGAATGTATAAATGATAGTTTACAGTTAGTTTAAAAATTCAGTTTGCCATTTTTATTGGCTTCGTTCTACTTGGGCCCTCTCCTCCCCTCTCCTCTCCTCTCCCATATATAATGAATAAGCTTTTCATACTGAATTTGTAGTTGAACTCATGCCCTCTTACATTCAGTATTAATGCCATCAGAGAGACTAGTTCATGGGGCAGCTTTTAATAACTCCAACATTCTGGGCTATGCAGAGCGTTCCTTCCTCCAGGCCTCCCTAAGGCTTCAGGCAACCAGAAAACTAAACAGCAACACATATCCCTTCCCTGTTTTCATTGAGTTTAGACTAGAGACAACACTCCTCTTGAATGCTGGGAATGTGTTTTACACACAGACGGTTGTAGTCCTGCAAAAAGTGATTATTACTAGTTGACGAACTCTCGGTGAGTTTAAAAAAATGTTTTTAATACTTTTGTGTCAGGGTATAGAAGGTGATGTTGATTTGAATATGTTTGAACGATGACAGTGCTGGTTTAATACTAGTTTATAACATTTCCTTGTAAGAAAAAGAGTTGCAGTTTGTGTTGTTTCTAGTAATGCTGCTGTCTGTGCTGACATTGCTTTAGTAAAGAGGTCATATGTTTAAAAAAGATGAATCTTGTTAAAAGAGTTTAGGATAAAAACTAAGAAGATTTCCCCATCATACACCACTTCCTCTTAATGACCCCAGGTTTATTTATATGCTGCTTTTATCAAGACATTTTGACCACAGAGTTGTGCTGATGATTACCAGCAAAAACTTGATTAAACATTATAATAAGTGAGTAAAGAGGAATGCAAACTGAAGTAAAAGTTATGATGTGTGTTTCAGTGCCAGTTTTGACATATTACAATACTGAAATCAGTGGATGTAGTTTTAAAGAATGACTTTAATGCATGTCCACCTTATAGTAAATGAGCAGGACTTCATGTAATGATGAACTGGGTGTTTGTTGTCAAAGAAAATGTTTAGAGCCTTTCAGTTAAATGGACATTAAACAGATTTTCACAATATTAATTTTCATTGTACCATTGTTTGTGCCCTCTGTCCTCTTTCCTCTTTCTCAATCTCTGTCTCCTCTGTCTGTCATAGGTCGAAGCGTTTCTTGTCCTTTGTTGATAACTGTCTGGTTAAGAACCATCTGCATCGACCCACCACCGACGCGCTGCTGAGACACGCCTTCATCAGAGACCTGGCTAACGAGAGACAAGTCCGCATCATGCTCAAAGATCACCTGGACAGAACCAGGAAGAAGAGAGAGAAAGGTGAGTGAGCAGTAATGAATACAGAAGAGTTACCTGTACCAGCTGATGCGTAAATGCACTGACAGTTAAATGCTGTTGTGTGTTTTAACAGTTTTTTGTTTATTCAAACTTCAAATTACTAATGAACTAGAATTGATTCAGTAATAATTCAGTTTTTGTATTAATGGCTGAATTATTCATGTGATATGTTTATGTAGGCCGGTGCACGCTGACTGGTGAATTTTGCTTTGAGCTGGTGTGTACAAAATCCCACAGGGTAAAGGAGAACGTACAGGCAACCCTGTGCCGATACTCTTAGGACAAAGATTCATTTCTAGAAAAAATGGAGGGCTGCCCTAAATCGTTTAGTCAAGATGAGATAATTTTCAGAGGAGGAATACAGTCAAATCTTTGGATAACCCACGGGATACCAGAATCTTTTTTTAACAAATAGGCAACTTGTCAGTGCAGATTTTTTCAAGTATGTTTCACTAGGAGGGTTTTAAGGCCACTTGTGTTGGAGCAAGAACCACCAACACACTTGAGCTGAGAGAGAGCACCAGCTGCACTGATACCACAGCAGCTGCTTCGCTCAGGCTGTCACAAACACTGCATTTCTGCTAATTTATAGCACGCTGTTTATGGATGGAAATGATTCATTAGACTAGTGTTACCACAGTTTACACAACATATATTTAATTATACTTAATGTTTTCTTGAGTAAATCTACACTTTCCAGCTAATATTCCTGTCCAGTATTACTGCAGTGCACTGAAAACAGAAGAGTGGTATATGTTCATAGTTACATCTCTAAAAATACACTAGTTGATACATGAGCACTGACCAGACAACAAGAGTCCCTGCTGTGCTAATAAAGCATTTGCATTTGAACTGTTTCAACCATGCCAGATATTTTAATCAAGCTAAATATGCGAAGACGTGAGGCCGGCCAGCCAGACAAAACGAACAAGAGAGCGAGAGTGGGAATGTCGGGTCGGGCCAAAAGGCTACATGTCCTGACCTTTCCCCTTCTTTTTTCTACGTTCACTCTGGGGCCATGTTTTACTCAACACACACATAAACGAAGGAGGAGGAAGAGAGAGTGAGGGATGGAAAGAGACAAAAAACTGGACAAACTAAGGGACGAAGGCGGAGAGACGTATATTGCGAGAACAATTTATTCTCATCCTGTTCTGAAGATTCATTCTCCTCTGGATGAGTTGCATGTGCTGAATGTGTGATGCCAAGATGTGCAGTCAAACAGTGAGAAAAAGAGTTAGGGGCGGGGAAGAGAAGACAGAAATATTTATGACTTTGCTCTTCTCTTGTTCTCACGTTTATATTCAAGCAGGGTAAGAAATCCTTGGGTTGTCCATTAGGATTATTCATCTTCATTTGGCAAAGAAAGACAGACAAGAAAGTGATAACAACAGAAAAAGAGAGAGAGAGAGAGAGAGAGCAGAGAGAGAAGCTGAGGGGAAGGAAGGAGGAAAGGGAATGGCCATCTGGTTTTAATCTTCTGTTAGCTTATAAAAACACACTAATGACTGGTAGACTTTCTGCGTGCTGCATGTGTTGTGTGTTGTGTGCGTGAGCATGCGATGTGTTCAAGACCATATTTGTGTGATTTTTGTGTGTCCCCATGCCCCTCCAGAGTAATGAAATGCTGATAATCTTAAGTACATGTGGGAAAACTCACTGCTGCAGAAATAAGAGGGAAAAAAGGAGAAAAATTCAATGCTCCGGACATGATGCAAAAAGGATGTGTCATTTCAGCATACCCAAGAGTGTAGTTTGGACAAAGATGGTCTATGCTTTGGAAGATGAATCACTCAAAAAGAGAGAATAAGAGAGAGAGAAAAAAAAGGCCCTCCTCTCGGTCAGCAAAAGTAGGCATCAACCCTCTAAATGCACTCTCCTCCTGCAGCTTTGGCCCAGAAAGACATAACAAGAGCCAAAACCTTCAAACATGACATCACAGCTGCAGAGCAGAGATTCGGCTGCAGCCGTTGTGGTTCCCTCTACTCTGGACAAACACACCTGTATTATGTTGTGGCGTGTGGACAGAGTAAATGCTGATGTCAGCCCATGTACTACTCTTCACATCTTTTGCCAGCCTGTTGACAAAAGCTTTCTATTGCAATAGTGACTGAACAACAAAAGTCTAATATGGACTCTAAGAGATTATTTTCAGCCATCTAGCTGCCTACATGAATGTGCATGGGCCCCATCGTAGGAGGTGTATGTTAAAGGAGACAGACTTCTTTTTGTTTTTTTACTGTAAGTGTAGGATCAGGATTGAGATGATTCAGCATAGCTGTTCTGAAGCCACACTACAGTATAAACAACGCTCTCCCATATATCTTCCACTAAATAAGACTCTCATTTACTCTCTTATTGCCCAAGTTTACCCACACTATACTTTTGTGTGGCTTTGATAATGACAAAATTGCTACTGGCGGTAGACGATGCAGAAACAAGATGGCAGGCATGGAGGAATCTTTAATGAAACGGTGGCTGCTGCAGAAAGCCAGCGAAGGATACCCACAGCATTGCTTACACATGAGACGACGAGTTCATCCAAAGCTCCACCCGTAACATACAGCACCTCCTCCCTGGAGGACAAACACTCAGTACATCTAAGAGATTCATACATTTAGGGCCAATCATAATTAGACCTAAATGATTAGTTTATTATCAAATTTGGTACAAGTGAATTTTCTTTCAGTGAAAAGTGAGTAATCAGCTAATTGTATTTGCTCAAACCTTGATCCTTGCATTACTGGGTTTCTTTTCTTTTCTTTTTTTTAAAATTGGTTTTAAAGGCCTCATGTTTTACATTTCTCATTACTTAATTTGGAGTGTTGATACCCATGAAAGAACCATCTCATATCTGTTCTGAGTGTCTAGCTCACTGTTTTCTGAGTGATCTAATAAAAATGCAGCAGATTCAAGATACACACTCAGAGATGGTGGTTTGTTGTATCATCAAAAGTTACAAAAGTCCTGACGGCCGGTTTTAAGGCTCAGTTTCTGAACACAGGCTGAGTGTTTTTTCTCTTTTCTTTTACAGTATTAATTTGGAAATATGTATTTTTAAAAGGGCTTTTATTCCATTTATTAACTTTATTTCAGAATATTTAAACCACATGTTTTACTTCTACTTTGTCTTTTTCAGAGGGTCCAGAATATGAGTACAGTGGCAGTGAGGAAGAGGATGATGAGGTAACAGAGGAAGAAGGAGAACCCAGGTAAAAGCCTTTTCACACTAGATATGAATATTGTTTTGAAGGGAACTGGAGCAGAGAAAGATCAGTATGACATTCAACAGTGGTCATTTGGTTGGGAATCAAACACAGATATTTAACCATTCTGATGCCATGGTGCATAAATATTACTGAAGCCACTGATCACAGTGTGTGCGATTGAAGACCTATGTTGTGGAGAAATCGTTTAGAAATACAGCAGTAGATGCAGATTCCGATACGCGGAAAGTTTTCCTCAAACTCGCTGACTCTTCAGATGCAGATTCAGTGATGTGGTGATCCATCCAGGTCAGCCTGCAAACAGTGTCTCTGTGATTGTTAAAAAAGGTCTCATAGCTGTCATTATCAGCGTTTTGCTCATCAGTAGATTAACACACATGTCACCGTGAGGACTTTCCCTCAGTGTAAGTGCTCAGCACATTCATTGCTAATGAAGCCCTGCAGGGCATGTGTGTGTGTTCCATGTTAATGGACAGATGCACTAGCCGCTCTGCTACTGTCCCCAGACATGAAACAGCAGATGGCACTAGGAGCTGAGCACTTTCTCCTAGAATGAGCTTTGAGACTGTATTTGTGTAACTGTGCCCATTTTCTCTTGATACTTCAGTCCAGTCAGTAAGTGTCTTCATTACTATTGCTTCTATTGTTTCTCTCTCTCTCTTTCTGCCTCTCTCTCTCTCTTGCTCTCTCAGCTCCATAGTCAATGTTCCTGGAGAGTGGACGCTGAGACGGGAGTTCCTCCGTTTGCAGACAGAGGATCGTGAGGGAGGCAGAGAGGGAGGTCACGGAGGAACTGGGGGTCAACAAAGACAACAAGTGGGTTTCACTTTTATTTACCCTAGCTTGTACACATTCATTCATATCATAGGAATACAACAAAATGTAGCACATGGAATTAAGCAGTGTGATTTTTTTTATAATTATCTGTGATGTTATTTGTAGATCTAAAGTGATTGGTTGATCAATTGAGTAGTTGATGGAAGCAAAAATAAATCAGCAATTATTTTGATAATTGATAAATCCTCTTAGTCAATTCTCCAAGCAAAAATGTAAAAAAAAAATTAATGTCTGAGTTTTCCTGAATTTGAGTGTGATGTAACTCTTTGTATTTATTTCACAGAACTGGAAATAATTGGCAATTTAATCAATAAAGAAAATAACTATAAGATGCAGTCTTAAATTGTTGCAGTGCTTTGAGCACAACAAGGTCAGGTTCATTATTAGAGATAACAAATACGTTTAATAGACATGATTTGATTTAGTGAAAACATAATGGTATAAATAGATGAGAATAGAAAAATTATAATGATGCCTATAAACCACACACTAAAGCAAAAGCCAGGCTGAAGAGGTCGTCTTTAGGTTTTCATTGAAAGATTTCAACACTTCCAGCTGATCTTAGGTCAGACTCAGGGCAGACTGTTCCAGCAGCTTGGAGCATAAAAGTTAAAAGCTGCCTCTCTAAAGGTTTTAGTTCTGCAGCTGGGAACAACTGACAGACTTGAGCCAGAGAGCCATATATCTTAAGACCATGAGGTGCTTACAAGTAAAACAATTTTAGGATTAATATGGCGACTAACAGGCAAACAACCTCAGGACTTTTTATGCAAAGGTAATATGTTCCCTCCTTCTGGGTCCTGACCAGCACGCTGCAGTTCTGGATCAGCTGTGGCCAGTTTGGGTAGAGCAGATAGTAAAATTACAGTAGTCAAGCCTGCATGCATCAGTCTTTCTGTGTCACCCTGAGAGAGAAAAGGTCGCACTTCAGTAATATTTTTGAGGTGATAAAAGGCTTTGGAGGATTTGGACACATCCCCCAAATGATTAAACCGACATTTCTTGCTTGTTGGCGGCTTGGGGTTAGGCCGAGGGACTTTAATTTTGCAACCAATTTCTCTCTCTAAGCATTAGAGGCTATAACTAAAATTTTAGTTGTATTTAGTTTGAACTGTAAAAGGTTTTTAGACAAGGGGATCTAAGTGAATCTTAATCCATAATCTTATCCTGCTCCATTGGTTTTAAGGTTAATTTAATATATTTAATCCTTAAATCTAAGACTTTTGCAGTGTGAAAAGCCTGTGTACAATTTTAACTCATGTATTAATATAAAGTATGTCATGGCTTTACAGCAGCACAGGCAGCAGTTGGTGGAGCAGGAACGATACAAGCAGCAGCTAGTGGCTGACAGACAGAAGAGGATTCAACAGCAGCATGAGCAGCGGCAAAAATTAGAGGATGTAAGTATACTGTGTACACACTTTTCTTCTTTATTGACTCAGCACTTAAAGGGCAGCAGATGAAAGATAAAGGTGAAATAAAACACTTCAGTGGAAGAGAGCATTTGTTGAAATCTAGCGTTTACCGACTACTTCACAAGATACACAGTGGTGCTACCTGCTGAGTCACGTCCTCACTCTGCCCCCGCTCTTCTTACAACACCCTCAACTATGGAAATACCTGCATGGATGAGTTGCCCACAGTAATTATAACTGAAATACAATTATTTCTTAAAAATGTCAGCTATATATATGACTTTGTCTACAGTTTATGTTTTTTTTCTCACTTTTAATTTGTTTTCTGTTCCCAGCAGCAGAGGCGACAGCTGACGGACTGTGCCTTTCAGTGGGGGGAGCTTCAAGAGATCTCTCTTGGGGAGGAATCTGATCTCCATGACAACAGGGTGTTAATGGATGAGAGAAACAGGAGGAGCGACAGGAGACCGGTAAAGATTAATCATAACTTTGCATTGGTTGTTTACCTGGTAATGCAGTATTCCAAACCTTCAGTATGTGATGAATGAGATTGGACAGAAAGAAAAGTTCAGAAATGTGCCCACGCTGTTCACCGCACTTACACTTAGACTTTGGATTGTGCTGCTACTCGGCCCGTCAGTCAGCTGGTCCAGCTCTGTGGTCCAGATGGACACATCTGGCTGAGCTGGGTGATATTTCTCTACTACCGTTTCCAATAGTTGAATTCTTAGGTTCTTGAAAATACCTTGAATACATAATGTAAACATAAAAACTTTTTGAGTGTTTCTTATGACTACTTTGTAGCCACATTGGGTCAGTGCAACAAGTGCGCCTATTCACACACGCAGCAGACATGTAACATTATTATCATTCATTTGGAATCACGTTTCTCTTCGCCAAGAGATCCTGAGGAAAACATCTGCTTCCTCTGAGGCTAAATGTTCCTCTGCATTTGCCAGCGAGCTCCTAACAGCGTCTGTCTGCTGTTTGGTCGTCCAAAGAGCTGTCTCACCAAGAAAAGTCACACAGTGCAATGGAAATGATGTGGATGAGTGATGTCAGACTGAAACAAATCCGTAAGTTGCAGGTTAAAAAGAAGACAATGTGTCCAAAGACGCCAAGAGGAACTGCAGAATTAGCTAATGGCTAGTGGTTGCATTACATTGCGTTTAATATTTAATATCCATTGTTCATTGAAAGTAATTGATCATGTTACGTCTATCCGAAATGCCATGACAATGGAATGATTGTACTTAAAAGCCTGCATAAAAGTTGACATTAGAAACGAAACAGCACATCATGAGGCTTTTATATATGTGCTAGCACCTGACCTTTGTACTCAAAATGGCCTGATCACTAAGACCTAGGATTCAAACAAATAAAACATCCCATGTCCTTAGACTGGGGTCAAAATGTAGCTGCTTTTCCAGTAAAAAATGTCTTTATTTACCCAAAATCCACGTTATACCTTCCAGAAGGAATACCTTGTGGCAGGTGAGTGCATGACACACTCAGGCCGCTTGTTTGTGTGTGTGTTAGACTCCATCCATATTTGATGCCGCAGTGAGTTAACACATAAACTTGTAAGCTCGAGTTGTGTTTGATGCACGCTGCAGTGATGTGGTGGTTGCACCTGTCAGGTTTCTTTTACCCAGCTGATTAAAACATTCTCTCCTCAATGTGGCAGGCCAGAAGAGTTGTTTTAAGGTCAGGTCTGTACATTTAGTAATTATAAGATGTTAGAAACACAAACGTTTATGTGCAGAGTGACCTTTCAGACACATTTTCATCAAACTTCAAAAATAAGTAACAGGAGCTTTCCTCTTTTATCAGTAAACTTAATATTAAATTGGACAGTTGGTTTGCAGGTACAGCTTGAGTGCACTTTGCAGGAATTACAAAAGTATAGAAGAAGACGTCATACATTAAGAGATTACCATTTCACAGTGTTTGACACTTGGTTTCGTTCATGAGTTGGTGTTTGAATAGTTTGCGAAATCTTTTGTTTTGCTTATGTTTGATAGTTTCAAGTTAGAGGGAGGTTTACCACTTCTCTTTCACACAACTCTGTGGGACATGAAAAAACTCTTTGTGATAGTAGCTGTGTGTGTGTGTGTGTGTGTGTGTGTGTGTGTGTGTGTGTGTGTGTGTGTGTGTGTGTGTGTGTCGGTCAACTGGACGTGTCACACCCGCGTGCTTTGACGCCTGTGCAGCAGACAGCGCCTGACGTGTAATGTACTTTCCTCATTGACTTATAATGGCCCCCCGTTCACGCGCACGTTCACGCGTGATGGCTGCTGCACGCCTGTAATCACACTACGCGTAGTGACCACGTGTATGGCGAGTGGATAGTGCCACGGTTACCCAGCCAAAGGAGACTGTCGTGTGGAATTGACGTCTGAACTACGTCGCCTCACCTATGTGTTGATAAGTACGTCGCCTCACCTACATCGCCTCACCTACGTGTTGATAAGTACGTCGCCTCACCTACGTCGCCTCACCTACGTGTTGATAAGTACGTCGCCTCACCTACGCCGCGTATATCTACAGTCACACAGTAGGTTATGTTAATAGACAGGCATCTATGGGACGCTTTTAGCTATTTCATTTAAAACAAATCAGCTCAGCAAAGATGGGAAATAATATCTAATCATAATTAATTCGAGAATGGACGAGAATTAATGCACGTGAGTCTGGCCGCAATAGCGGATCAGATCGGACCATCAGGTCTTTAAGAACTGTAGCAGGAATTAAGCACTTTCAGAGGTTTTGTTCATTCACTAGAACTTGTAGAAAACAGACCCGGCTTCTAATTGAGACCGGCTTTTATTTGCTGAAACCTGGAGACAGACCTGACCCAGTACAACCGGCATCTCCCTTTTCGCCTTTTTTTTTTTCTCCTTCTTTTTGACAATTTACAGTAGGCTACATATGATGGTCTGGGAGGGGAGACGCTGTGCGCTAGGCTACTGTAGGGGGATGAGAAAGCTCGTGGTTCAAATGATACTTGATCTAAAGAAGCTCTGTCTGACCAGATGGGGGGGGGGGGGGGGGTTACAATAGCCCATCCTCCAGTCTTTAGCCGGTCGCTGCGGAGCATCATTAAGTAAGTAAGTATACAGTAAATATGGGCGTTAGAGCTCAATAACTCCTAGGTCATGTGACCTGTTGACTCAAAATCAACACAGGACAGAAGATCCAAGTCTCCTCTATGACACTCACCTGTTTTAATAGCATTTAAACACAAATAATATTTTATATGAATTTTGTATGTATTTTATACAGTAAATATGAGCATTATAGCACAATAACTCCTAGGTCATGTGACCTGTTGACTCAAAATCAACACAGGATGGTAGAGCTAAGCCTCCTCTATGACACACACCTGTTTTTATTGTATTTGAACACATCTTATATTTTCTATGAATTTTTAATGTATTGAGAAGGAGCGAATGTCTGTCAAATATCCAACTTAAAACTAACTTCACTGCAGTCTGACGACGGCGTAGTAGCGACGACGTGTGTTTCACACGTCAATGGTGGCGACGTTAGTTTCACACGTCGTTTCACACGTTTGTGGTGACGACGTACTTAGTTCAGACGTCCAGAGCAGGCGTAAATTTGTTGGAAATTATGGCGAGTGGATAGTGCCACAGTTACCCAGCCAAAGGAGACTGTCGTGTGGAATTGACGTCTGAACTACGTCGCCTCACCTATGTGTTGATAAGTACGTCGCCTAACCTACGTGTTGATAAGTACGTCGCCTCACCTACGTCGCCTCACCTACGTGTTGATAAGTACATCGCCTCACCTACGCCGCCGCCCCCACCCCCACCCCCCATCCCTCCTCCCATCCCTCCTCCCCTCCTCCCCACCACACACACCTGCAGTTTGTAAAAAGTAGCTACTACTGCCTAAGCTGCACAAAGCACCGTCAGTGCATATAAAACACAGTTTAGGCCTAAGAAAAACAAAAAGTGAATCCAATATTGAAAGACTGGAATTCACTCAATTACTGTAAATTGGGGAAAGTGACGATGAGGGGATCGACGTAGCCTACTTTTTTTTCTTCCAACTTTATTGAACAACAGACAATTCAGACATTCCAGCTCACGTGTCAGTACAATAGCTAGATTTACACATGACAGCATAAGAGTTAAGTAAAGAGAGAACAATAGAATTAACAATTAAAAAAAAATACATATCTTGGTGACAGAGCTTGTAATCAATAATGTTCTTGTTATGATGTTTAAGTTCTATGATTTCAGCCCAGAGGAGTGCAATTGTTTTAATGGAGAGAGTATGAGCGATATAAAAAAAAAAGCACGATCGTAGCCTGAAGCAACAGTGTTGCTGCAAATACGACGAGAGGAGGCTGCTTTTAATTTTTCTGACAGCTCTTGCGCTACTTTTAAATATGAAGCTTTATCCATTTAAACTAGGAGCAACATCAACTGTCATTTTAAATTGTGTTTTATATTGTTAAATATTTCACTGATCGCAATTATAACACGAGTGTGTGTTTTATTGGAAGAGGCTGGATAGGTTATAGTGAGTGTTTTTAGGTGCTGCTGCAGCTAGGTACAAGCAAATCTCATAAACAAAGACCTTTTTAAATGTGAAAACAGCGGAAACTTATTCAAGATTTGAGTTTGGGCAACACTGAAATAGAACAGGCGACACATCGGAATTAATTTATTCACGGCCACATTAAGTGAAATTATTAACTTTACCGATTATCCATCTGATTATCCGTCCTGCTGCGAGCGAACAACTTCTATCAGTGGTGACTGTATATAAAAGTAAAATATAGGCTATAGCTAATGACCTCCTGACGCTCAGGTCAACGGGTGAGGAGAACATCTGTAGGCGGAGACAACTCTCGGCGGAGACGCTCAGAGAGAAAGTCAACAGCAGCGGATCAGCTGATCTCTCCCTCCGTACAAACGCTCCGTTCTGATCCAGATCCACTGGACTTTCAAAGTAAAGGTGACGCAGCTGTAAATGAGTTAAATGGTGAAACAGCGGCGCCCTTATATCCGATTTTATGATTAAACTCTGAACATAACCTGGTCGGGACCAGGTTATGAGCTAAGCATAAGTTACCTGTGGACCTGTAGTTTATATCCACAGTCACACAGTAGGTTATGTTAATAGACAGGCATCTATGGGACGCTTTTAGCTATTTCATTTAAAACAAATCAGCTCAGCAAAGATGGGAAATAATATCTAATCATAATTAATTCGAGAATGGACGAGAATTAATGCACGTGAGTCTGGCCGCAATAGCGGATCAGATCGGACCATCAGGTCTTTAAGAACTGTAGCAGGAATTAAGCACTTTCAGAGGTTTTGTTCATTCACTAGAACTTGTAGAAAACAGACCCGGCTTCTAATTGAGACCGGCTTTTATTTGCTGAAACCTGGAGACAGACCTGACCCAGTGCAACCGGCATCTCCCTTTTCGCCTTTTTTTTTTTTCTCCTTCTTTTTGACAATTTACAGTAGGCTACATATGATGGTCTGGGAGACGCTGTGCGCTAGGCTACTGTAGGGGGATGAGAAGGCTCATGGTTCAAATGATACTTGATCTAAAGAAGCTCTGTCTGACCAGATGGGGGGGGGGGGGTTACAATAGCCTATCCTCCAGTCTTTAGCCGGTCGCTGCGGAGCATCATTAAAAAAAAAAGGAAAAAAAAAAAGCGCTGGTCACGGTGGAGCTGAGAAGAGCGGAGTTGCACTGCTGCAGCTGATCAGCTGACATGTGGTCAAGACACAGACTTGTCCAGGACTTCAAACTCAGAGCTTTCTGTCTTCAGACTGTCCTGACCTGTCCCTCGACATCACACAGGGACAAATCACTTTATGCTGTGATTTAAGTAGGCTATTAAATACAGTAGCCTAGGCTAATCATCATAATAGTGTAGGCTACTGGCACGAAAAACCATTTCTATTCTCACTGTTCTCAGGTCAAATATGCTTAATTTCCATTAATTAGCCTAATTACAAAGCCTCTAATTAATTAGATTAAATCGAGTCCAGGCCCTATAATATTGTCCTATAATTCCTACTGACGACGACTGCAGTGAAGTTAGTTTGAAGTTGGATATTTGACAGACATTCGCTCACTCACTCGCTTCTCAATACATTCAAAATCCATATAAAATATAAGATGTGTTCAAATGCAATAAAAACAGGTGTGTGTCATAGAGGAGGCTTAGCTAGCTCTACCATCCTGTGTTGATTTTGAGTCAACAACAGGTCACATGGCCTGGGAGTTATTGTGCTCTAATGCTCATATTTACAGTATAAAATAAATCAAAAATCCATATAAAATATTACATTTGTTTAAATGCAATAAAAACAGGTATGTGTCATAGAGGAGGCTTAGCTCTACCATCCTGTGTTGATTTTGAGCCAACAGGTCACATGACCTGGGAGTTATTGAGCTAATGCTCATATTTACTGTATAAAATATATTAAAAATTCATTTAAAATAGTAAATGTGTTTAAATGCAATAAAAACAGGTGTGTGTCATAGAGGAGGCTCACCTCTGCCATTCTGTGTTGATTTTGAGCCAACAGGTCACATTAATTTTTTGTATATTTTATACAGTAAATATGGGCGTTAGAGCTCAATAACTCCTAGGTCATGTGACCTGTTGACTCAAAATCAACACAGGACAGAAGATCCAAGTCTCCTCTATGACACTCACCTGTTTTAATAGCATTTAAACACAAATAATATTTTATATGAATTTTGTATGTATTTTATACAGTAAATATGAGCATTATAGCACAATAACTCCTAGGTCATGTGACCTGTTGACTCAAAATCAACACAGGATGGTAGAGCTAAGCCTCCTCTATGACACAAACCTGTTTTTAATTGTATTTGAACACATCTTATATTTTCTATGAATTTTTAATGTATTGAGAAGGAGCGAATGTCTGTCAAATATCCAACTTAAAACTAACTTCACTGCAGTCTGACGACGGCGTAGTAGCGACGACGTGTGTTTCACACGTCAATGGTGGCGACGTTAGTTTCACACGTCGTTTCACACGTTTGTGGTGACGACGTACTTAGTTCAGACGTCCAGAGCAGGCGTAAATTTGTTGGTAATTCTAACATACGCCGCCGTCACGTCGCCGCCGTCACACGTTCCTTCAGTGCACTCGCCGTGACGTCGCCGCCGGTCTCTCATCTGCTGTCCCATCCACTCCCATTCAAAAATCCACACGTTCTGACGGCGACGGGAGGGGAGGTTGCTCCTTCTCCTTCTCCTGGTAATCCTTGATTTGGCACAATAAACTCGCCATAAAATACAACCTGCGCGTAACAACGCACGCACGCACGCGTAACAAAGTAACCATGCGTGCACACACACGTCGCTGCGCGTCTTTCCGGTTGTTTTGGCTTTGATTTCACCTCCTAGTGTGTGTGTGTGTGTGTGTGTGTGTGTGTGTGTGTGTGCATTTGACCAGGTACGCTGAGACAGGATCTCTATTGCCAATTCATCTTATAGTCATTAATTTTAACACATGCTTGATGAATCTATCATACACACCAGTGAGTTTCAATAGGTGTATATTAACAGCACGGAGCAGGTTAGTCACTGTGGTTTCTTCATGTAGAAGACATTGTATTTCAATGCTATTAATATCTGTCTAGTTACATTATATGTCTATTTGGTGTGCTTATGGGTGTGTGGCAAGAGCTATCTGTACATGTTGGACTCCGATTACACAGATTGCCTCTAAGCCATTAAGTTCAGCTTGTGTAATGAATCTATCTGATGCTTCATTAAGTTTTAATGCATTTGCATTCAATTATGTGACGGGTTCAGTGAGTGTGTGATGTGATCTCTTGTATTTTGTCAGATGAAGAGCTTGTCTGGGTGCAGGTTCGGGACTGATTTGTTCCAATCGGTTCACACATTGATTGATTTGGCAAGAGTCACGTGTCTCAGTGGTGAGTTTGTGGCTTAAAGATTAGAGAAGTGGGCCGTCAGGTTTGGATCGCACTGTGGTGGGGTGAAAGGAAACAATTAAGAGTGAAATTACACAACTCTATTGTGTTAAACAGAAGTAATCCCTTGACCGCTCTGTTATCACTTGAGGTAATGTGACTTCCCTTTGACAGACTGAAAACCTGTCTACAGTCTCCTCTGCATACTCTTAAAGAATGCTGCGATAAGCTGTAGTCCTCGTCCATACAGTAGAATTAGTGAGCATGGAAGAAGATGAATGGGAGTGCACTGCAGTTTGCAGTTTGAAGTGGCTGCTACTGTAAACCTGAACAACACATCCTGCCAGTCATATACTGTAGTTCACTTCTTATATACTCATTATAACTTGACTTCTACTATCGTCTGCTTCTTTTTCATTATAAAATTCACACTTGAATGTTAAGTATAATGAAGAATTTGTCAGCCCACCACTAAAATACTCCTAAATTCAGCATGTAACTTTATACAGATATTCAAAGCCCCCCCTGAAAATGAAGAAGATGATTTTTAGTGAAATGTCTAAACAGTTATCAAATAGATTACTGATAAATATGGCACCATATTGCCTGACTTCATCTTGCACCCCAAGCAACCCATTTGCAGGAGACATACAGTACAGTAGTAAGTGTTATTATGTCTTACATATCAGAGGGATTGCTCTGAAATTTAAGATGTTATAATGATCCAACTGACCATCTATTAGGGTCATTGTGTTGGTTTATGTTGTATTCAATGCTAATTGCCAGACTCTACCATGCTAGCACACAAAACTAAAATGTTGTAAAAGACCCAACGTTAGACCTGATGATCAGCATCAACATGTTAGCAGCTCAATTAAATTGAGAGCATGCTTAAGTGCACCCTCACAGAGCTGCTCCTGTTTGTTTATTACTGCAGGCTTGTTTTACTCTGGGTGCTCTTGAACTATTGGCTGCAGCTGCTCCCTGGTAAAAAGTAGCAGACTGTGGTTATATTGGGCAAACCCTGGGTGCAAGTTTATGTCACTGCTTGCACTTACTGTAGGCGGGGTTGGGCTACAAAAACATCTCTAGTCCTTTTCACTTCTATAGCTTTGGTGTCATGAACATGCCATATTGATTATTCTCTCACAGATGTAACAGTAATGTGATGGAGCAGGGATTTCTGGGAGCTTTTACCTGTAGAATAACATCCTGATGCAGTGTTTTTGTATTGCCTCCTATGACTACTGTATGTGCTCTGGTATGGAGTGGTTGTTATTACTGTAATGATAAAATTCACAGAAGTCCAAATAAAATACAAAATATGCTGCAAACACTACAGACAACATGCAAATAATAAAACCTGTAAATAAGATTCATAAGAATAATTAATATGGATAATCAAAAAGGTGATTTTGTCTTATTAAAACAGACAAAAACGCACAAACATAAGGTCATAGTGGTAGTAGCTCTGTTAGTCTCACAACTGCAGCACTGACATCCCACATTTCCCACAAACCTCAATGCTAGTTGCAAACAGGTTTTGGTGACATGATGGAACTCTAGTGCTTGTTTGTTTGTTTCTTTGACACAGATGTAGTCGGTGGTTTGTAGAGCCATTAAAGCTGATTGTGGTCGGTTCCACCCACTGTGCAGCATTTGCATCAGGTGCTAGCCGTCTCACACATTCACTGTCATTCATGTCAGAGTTGCGTCGAGTGAACGCTCACCTTGGATTACCTCTCAGAGGGCACACAAGTCAGTTATCAAACCATATGAACTTCACCACGGTGGCTTTGTCATCCTGTTAAGCTGCCGTTCCAGCTTAAGCACTGTTGAATGTCACCCGTCAGAACCGAGCTGAACAAACACAATTCAAACGCAACGGTGCAACCCTCTGCACATATTTAAATAGTTTAGGTTCAATTAAACATTGTAAAAGTGAAAAAAATAAATCCAGTTTGGTCTATTTGGACTATTTGGAGTATTCTCCAGGAGAAATTCAAAAAGAGGTCATAATGAAATATTTAGTCGTGGGCGTTGGCTAAAAGCTCCTTGCCATCTTGCACACTCTGAATATTTCAGCTCCCACCTCTCAGAAATCTGCTCAAGACCTTAGTGTACCCTAATTAAAGTAACACAGTGTGTGTGTGTGTGTGTGTGTGTGTGTGTGTGTGTGTGTGTGTGTGTGTGTGTGTTTGTGTGCGTGTATATGTGTGTATTACCTTTTCTATTCTTGTGAGGACCGTACAACAACACAATAACGTGAAACAAGTGTTTGAATTTAGGTGAGATTCAGTTGTAAGGATTGTAGTACAAAGGTAATCAGAGTCATGGAAAATACTGGGAGGTATCTTTATTCAAGTGTGTGTGTGTGTGTGTGTGTGTGTGTGTACACGTGTGTGTGTGCATGTGCATGTGTGTGTCTATCCTGAGCAGGACCAGGCGGGCAGAAAGCGGAGTACCGATGTGTCAGTAAGGCCTCTGGACTCCACAGCAGAGCAGGTAACAGACCTTCCCTCTATATCTTTCCACTTCACTCTGTCTTCTTTTGGCTTTTCATTAATTCTGCAGTTTTGACTCAAAGCAGGTTGATTTCATCTCCCTCATTCTGCCATTGATAGCTTTGGTCAGTGAAAGCAACATTGTTGGGATGTTTTGATGTGTGAAGTGGGAGCGTGTGTGGAAATAACCTGTTAGGGGAATTTGATTTCTTTCTTCTTTCTAATCCTCTTTCTTCTTCTCTCTTCCTCTGTTGCTTGTTCTATCTGTCAACACTTGTATCAACTGCGCAGGAAACACTAAATCTTTGTGTGTAGACATTATATGTTTGCATTGTCTTAATGAAAGAGAAAAAGAGGTGCAGCTGAAGTGAAATGACATTTTGTTGAAGTTGATGGACAGAGTTTTGTTCCATTTTTAAAGATTGGACACCGAGTATTTCACACTATAAACTGTATGACTTTGGGGTGTTCAATATTTTCTGATGATTTTATTCATCAAATTATTAACTGATTAGTGAAACAATGCTGCGCAGTTTGCCGTGTGTGTCCGACCTCTGATTTGAAGAGAGAACAGAAAGAGTGAGGGCAGATAAAGAGAAGGACTATAAGACACAGGATAGAGGTGAAGGGGAAAGCACAATAAATCTTCCTGTGTGATTCATGCTGCACATACATTAAAGATGTTTAGCGAAAGACGGCATGATTCATTCATGCTCCGGATGTCTGACACCCGTGGGTGAGCTCCATCATTTTGACGCTCTCAATCACAGAGACGGTGAAAGATTAGAGGTTTTAATTCAGTATTTGTGCAAGATCCCATTAAAGATGCAGAGACACAACAGTGAAATCCACCGCACTGCACCACCAGTGTCAGATTTTGACAAGCTTTTAGACCAATGCTTATCACAGCATGCCATCACTGTTGTTTTAAAGCCTCCCCTCTCCATCGTTTCCCCTCTCCTCTTCTCTCTGCTGATCCCAGCATGCCTCCTCTGTCCTTTCCTCACTTGATTCCTCCCCTCAGCCCTCCCTCCATCGTTCACAGCGTGGAGCCTCTTTCATTTCTAGAATCTCTCTTTCAACTTGTCTCACAGTTTTTCTTTTAAAAATGTTACTATCTAATCTCAGTAGGGGTTTCAGACTTACAAATTCGCCAACCATGTCTCTTTTCGATCTCACTGTTACTTCTCTGTTTTTGAAAACACTTTCACTGTTTCCCTTATGTACCTCTGAAAGTCCCTCATCCCTCTGCCCTCGTGTTGCTGTGATTCTGTGTATAATGAGAGCAGCCCTTGACTTTCGCTCCACAGTCTGTTGAGTCGTAAAATTAAAGAAATGGATACACAGATGGATTCACATTCACATTTTCAGTAATTCAAATCCTTTTTTTTTTCTTGAAATGTCTCTTGATTCTGCTGGAGTTGTTAACAATGATGTTCAATAATGCTGGTCAGCTATGTAACTTACGTGTGTAATCCTCTTATTTTTGAATTTCGTTACTATTTAATTTGATATCTTGTTCGCTCATACACAGTAGCAGAGTGAGTCGGGCTTAAAATGTGAAATAAGTGAATCTGAACTCTGTCAGACTTTCATGTGGTTAGTCATGCCAGCTTTGGCATGTTGAGCCGTTTCACTTGTCAACACACTGTGCATTATTCAGTAGTCCATCTACTGCCACTGCTCATGCAAGCATTTTAGTTTGAACTGCTATCATAGATTTCCATGGACATTATATAAATGTTTATCAGCTTTAATACAGTGTGTTTCATATGGAATGGAATTTATAGGATTTTATGTAGATTACATTAAATATGAGATGGATTCATTTGGGTATTAGCCCTTATATGGTTTTCACTGTTATCCCTCTAAATCCAGCATGTAGGCATTTCTATTCAAGTCACCACTAATCAGTATTGAATGGTGCAGTGCAAATGGCTGACATGGATTGTTTTGTAATATTGCTGTGGAAGTTGACCTTGCACTAAGAAAGCTGATGTGGTAGAGCGGTTGGTGGAAGGTATGCTGGGTATTTCAGCTTCTATGTGTGTCGCGTATTGTCCTCTCATTCTCAAGAAAACATCATTAAACCTCCGGTGGTTTCCTGTCCATGGCAGCATTCATATACCTAACCTAACCTCGCCTAACCTCAAGAAGCCGCCTGTGTCACGGTGGCCCAACATTACTATGCTCTACTGGTTTCGGAGGAACTACAATGCGTTGTACTGGAGTGTGTGTGTGTGTCTGTGTTTTGGTGTCAACTTCCTGGATGTGTGAAAGTCTGCATGTGCTGGTACTGCCTCCCAGAGCGATAGTCTGTGTTATGAACAACAGTAAAGTTTAATGTGTAAATATATATATGTTCAGTTTATTTTTAAGTGACTAGCCTCAGCACAAATCAAACCAAAAGGTCAACTGTGTCATTTTATATTCATCCTCACTGAGCTGTGTAGACAAACCTGGAGCTCTGTCTGCATAAACTTCAAGTAATTTTATTACTAGTACAGGAAACCCACCTCTCTCCTCCAGCCAATAAATAATGTCTATTGGTTCTAGTTCTGTTTAAGAAGGTAAATTTAAAGATGGTTGAGGAAGTCAGCTGTGATATTTCTAAATAACAGTGGTGGCTCTTTACTTGCTGTTATTGTCTTTACTCTGGAGAAAGATGTGCTTGCAAATCAGATTCTTAAACCACAAGACCAGCTGCTGTCATACGTCCAAGCTTCAGTGCCACCGCCAGCACCGGACTTATTGCTGTTTTCTGATTGTTTTCACCTCTTGGTCTAATGTTTTTAGCTTCTCCCTTTTACTGTGTGTGTTTTTGTGAAGCTTGATGGTTTTCATGCAACAGCTATGGCTTGTCTTGTCAATGTCTGCAGAGCCTGGGAGCCGTCATTTCGTAGCGTGTAGCACAACATTCGATTGATTTGAACTGAAAATGTGCAAATAGTTTTGTGCGCACTGATTTTGACTTTGTTCATTCTATTTCTGAAGTAAATCATATATATATATATATATATATATATATTGTATATTTCCAAACTTCTCAGTGTTAAAATTGGTTGTAGATGCAGATTAGAGTAACAGTTCTCAAGGTTCCCCTCTCAATAAGTTGTAAACCTTGTACACTTTAACATCTCTATACAGTCGTAAGTTTGAACACACTCTCCCATTTACTTGAGGCGCTGCACATGCACATTTTTTCATAAAGGCATTCCCAGGCTCTGTAAGTTTCTTTATGTGCTTTTCACGTGTGCTACGTAGAGAGCCGTGGCTCAGAGTAAGACCCAGCACTCCCAGTCTCAGCCTCTGGCCCAGCATCAGCAGCCCTCAGCGGGTCGAAGATCCCACCGCACCCTGCCCAAGGACCAAACCCAGTTGCTGTCACTGCAGCACGACCACAGGCACAGGGAGAGGGAGAGGGAGAGAGAGAGGCAGAGGCAGAGGGACAAGTCTGTGGCAGCTGTCCAGAAGCTGACGGTTAATAGTGGGAGCTCACCTTCTACCGCTGCTACTGTTGCTGCTGCTGTTGCTGCTTCCTCGCCCAGTCGCCCTGCCAACAGCCAGCGCTCAGTGGTAAAGAAGCCCGCCCTTCCACAGCCATGTAGCAACTTTTATTGCTCCGACATCCCACTCTGTCACTGTCCGTCTGTCCCTCCTCCCACAAAGTTATGTTTGGCAGTTTTAATGTGTTTAGTCCCCTTTCCCCCTCTTTCACCTTCCCATCCTTTTTTCTTAGCTGGGTCGTCCCTGTCATCCTTATCTCAGTTAATAGACTTGTTTCATCTAAAGGTCATAAAAGTCTTGGAGAAAGTAAGCAAAATGTTTGGCAGACACAGTTCAAACACATAGGCCAAGGAGCGAGTAAGGTCAGAGAGTCTGTTAGCAGAGACTTTTTTTACCTGATGTGATAACTCAGGAGTTCAACTGAAACATGTAGTTTTGGCCGTAAGTTTGTAACAATTTCACCAGCTGCATGCTTTTTTTCCCATGCTATATTTTGCATATATTTGCCACCCTACAGAAAAATTGTCTGTTTTTGTGTAGGGTGGCAACATGTGGTTTATACCTTCTATACTTAGATCAACTAAACCACACAGACAAATATGAACAGGAAACAGACGTGAGAAGAAATGTCATTTGAAAAATCATTTCCCCTCTAACTTGTCAAAAGAGAAGTTTAAGATGCTTTTAGATGTGCACAAACCTTCAGACTTTTAATGCTGGGATGTCTCTGTCTGATACAGCTGCAATCTTCAGTGCATCTGGAAGTAGGAACAGTTAAGAAAAACACTGAGCTATGATGTTGGTTTATGTCTCAGTGACAGATGAGTAGCACTCTTTTCATGTTGTGGTCACCATGTATAAAACTACTTTGAAATGGTCTTAAGATTCAATATAGTTTCATTATAGTATGTTGTATACATGGCATATCTGCCTACACACACGCACACAAATCAGTCAGTCTAATGTGTGTTTTTTGTTTTAGATGGACCTCCATGAATCAAACTTTGCCAGGCTGCTTTTTCCTGTTGGTCTACCCAGCCAGCTGCACTCGAGGCTGGGCTCTGGGAGCAGCTCTAGCCCTTGTACCCCAGCCATGCAGAGAGCTCACCTCAACCAGGTATACACAATCACATCTTCACTCTGCATCCTTCATTGAACATTGCATCCTGATGTCCTCTTGTTTGCACAATCAGTGTATTCCTATATTTTACAGGGTAACTATGCAAGTACGGTCGCTTTTCCGCTTTTTTGATAACCCTCCTCCTGGCCATGTGCATTTGTTTACAATGAAGCCAGCGAGAAAGCAGTCAATAGAGTGTTGGATAATGTCATATATCATATTTAATGTTACGCTGTGTATATTTGTGTAGATTAATCTGTCATAAACAAGAGATTATGGGTTACGGGGTGCATTTGTGTTACGGCGCACAGAGACAAGAGCTGGGACACCGAGTCGGAGGCTCTGATCTTGCAAAGTTGTTTTTTAGCCAAAAGATGCTACATGGAAGGCAGAGAGCCTCCGTTCTCCCTGTAACAAGTTACAAGTAATTTATTAAACCTTCAAATTTACTGCAAAGCTGTTTAAGTAAGGTAAAAAAAAATGTAGCACAGTGAAGCTAAAAATCCTGCCTAGTTCCTCTTGAAGGGCTTTTTCCATCTATATCTATTTCATTCTTTTATATTCCCCACTGGAGTGAGAAGGTTTTTCCCCGCTGTTCCATTTTTGGGCACGTTTCCATTTTCTCTTTTACTATTTCCACTCAGAAATACTCCAGACTCATCTTTCCTGGGATCGTAGTTCTTTTGGTGATGTGGCAAAAAGATTTAATGTATCAATGCAATTCATCAATTTTTTTATTTGTATTTATCCAGAATGCCAATCTGCGCTCTAGTCGAGATGTCCCTCACAGCAGCTCTATGTCAGACATGGCCATCTCCCCGTTGTCTCTATTTTCCCCCGTGTCCCCGACTGATGATGTCTTCTGGGATTCTACACCACCTAAAGTGAGTACCTGCTGTCCCTTTAGGTCCTGCATAACACATTTAGATAACAGGCCAGCAGGTTAGGTGACTGAACGCTGTGTGTTACTGTTTTGTTATCCTGGTTGCCACTGACAAGGGAACTTGTTGTTATTGTCATGCCAGTCACAGGATGTAACCAGCATCACACGAGGTTGGCATGATGTTTTTGTCTGTGTTAAACATCCTGTATTCTGGTCATGCTGAGCTCAGGAAGTGCTGCACACAGCAAAACGTTGGCACATTGTTGATCTGTGTTTATATTTTGGGCTGTTCGTGCATGTGTGTGTGTGTGTTGCCTCAAGGCTCATTATGAAGAGCCTGTAACTAAAACTATCTTTCTGATAATCATAAACACTCCTCCACACACACTCCAAAATAGATCAGTCACTTTCTATCTCCCTCTAATGTCACTGCCCCCCCACTGGATGTTTTACTGAGAGAATATGCTGTAAGGTGTATTTACTGACTGAACACCATATGGAGTTGATATAACAACTAATAACTGCTACAGAGAGGGGAGGGGAGCCCAGTAAAGCTGTCCGTTTGCTATGTTGTTGAGCTAACAGGAGGCCATATGGAGTCCATATCGCAGTTAATAACTCACTGCTCTCTCCTGTGACTGCACTGATGTGACTGCAAGCTAAGACACTGGAGTTGACAGTAGTGTTATTACCGTGCTGCGGTGCAGCCATGCATTTTCTTGTGCTGAGGCTTTGTTGATTTTGTTTTGTAATCCTCATCAAGCACAGATTGTAGAAACAACCCCACGAGCTTGGCGTGTGCTGCAACAGAAGACAGGAAATGACAGACGCTAAGCTGGGCATTTTGAGTGTGTGTGTGTGTGTGTGTGTGTACGTGTACGTGTCTGTGTGTGTGTCTGTGCTAGTTCAGGGGAGCCAGATGCAGGATGTGGGCAACTTGTCAGAGGGTGATAGGTATTCCCACGTCTGTCTTCCTGCTCGGTTGGGTGTGTCTTCCTCTCTGAAACTGGGTCATATGACCCAGGAGATGACAGGTTGAAAGGTCACCAGCTGGTTGGTTAGTTTGAGAAGAATCAGATGTTGAAAAAAAAGAGAAAAAAACCTACTTTAAACAAAGCAGTACTTTGCAGTGCTTACAATGACTGATATATTGCAGTATGGATTTCACAATGCTGCGGTTGCCATATCATGAAGAAAAAGGTTGAGAAATCTCACTGACTCAGATGATGTTTCCCACACCATATGGAAGATTTGGACATGGTTTTAAAAGATCAACCCAGAAAATGTTCAAAAATACTTTTAGCCAAATGGTCTCATTAGATTCCCAGTAATAAATATATCCTGATGTGTTATTAAAGATTTTATTGCACTTAGCTCCACAGCTTCTCGGGCACTGTAGAACTTGTTGAACATGAAGGTTTCATAACTGCAGAAAGCTCCCTATAATTAGCCGAGACCCTGCTGGGCTGGGCATGAAATCCTTGTAAAGAGTTCTTTTCAAACCTATGAAAACTATAACAAGCACTGACGACCACCAGGAGACTGCCATCTTTGTCTGGTCATTCAACCATGTGTTTTTTTTATGGAGTCTAATGAATTGATTGTTCCTTCTTTCCCATCCAGGTCCCAGAGCGCACTACCTCCAAGTTTTACTGTAGAGAGCTGGTGATGGGACACAAGAGGGCCGCTTCAAGGTATAGCACTGCACACATACACAATACACAGGGACATATGACTTTTATGTAGGTTGCTTTATGTTTTGCCTGTCTATCATCTGTGTATCATGAACGAAGCTCGATGCATAAAGCAGCTCGTAATGAACAAATGAACAATGAAGTGAAAGTTTCTCTTAAAGAATTCAATAAGTGGCACTTTATCACTGAGCTGTGCAGTTCACCTCAGCTCTGTGAAGTTTTTAGTGTCTTTTTATTGCTTTACTGTAGCTTCCTGGCTTAAAACTTAACTCTTGACTCAACACTGATAAACCCACTGTACACTACCTGTTCAGCACCAAATCACAAATAAACAAAGTTATTAACTACCTAATGACTGAAGTGGAGAAATCAGCAGTTAGAGAACCAGATGCTGTTCATGTTTCTCCTCTGTGTAAATGGACATTATCAGAAGAGCTGGGTAAATGGAGCGTAATGGAGTCTTTATTGGAGTTTGACAACAAGTAGTTTCACTAACAACACTGTTGAGTTTATCAGTACATTCAAATAAACCTCATTGCACCCCTGTAGTTTTACGTCTTCTACCAGTTGGTCTATTAATAACACATTATTTGCTCTGGCTCACACTCTGTGTTTTATACACTGAACTTAAAACAAAGTTACAGCGAGGGGCTCCTTGACTTTGGGAGCACCTACAAGCTCCAAGTTAATTTAAACTAAGCATCCGCATCAGCTGAGCTGGTAGCCTAAAGCTGTAATTATGAAGGCATAGTTTAGCATCATTAAAACATAAGTCATCTGTCTGTGCTTAAACTGGAAACAAGAGATCCTAAAACAGCATCAGCATTTATTATCTCTGGTATGTAACCATGCTGGGAGCAGAGTGATTCCCTCAGCTCGAGTGAACCTTAGTTATTGTGAGGATTTATCTCACACTGTAACTCAGTGCTCTGCCATATACCATTAGAGAACAATTGGACATGGGTAAATCAGATTAGTTTAGCTCAGATGATTTCTTCTGATTAGATGAAACTAATGGTGAGGAAATTGGGTCATTGTGTAGTGAAAGCAGCGTGAAGAATGAATTTACGATCAGAGTGTATACAAGTCTCGATTTACTTCCCTTACTGTACCTCTTTTCTTCTTTCTTCCACTCCACCTGTGTCACTCTGTGTTCACGTGTGTGCGTGTGTCTCTCTCTCCATCTAGTGGCAGTCCAGTGTCTCTGGCAGATAAAAGTGGAAGGTCTGTGCCTCACGGATGCTGCTCCACCAGCAGCAACCACCCAGGTCAGTGCAGCCTGAACTTAACCTTTCTACTGAACTGCTGTTTTTTTGTTTGTTTTTTAAGTATATTTTTTGGGGTTTTCACATCTTTATTAGTTAGAACAGTTGAGAGAGACAGGAAATGGGGAGGCAGAGAGAGGGGGAATGACACGCAAAGGGCTGCCCGATGCAGGATTCTAACCGGGGCCGCATGCAGCGAGGACTGTAGCCTCTGAACTGCTGTTTTAATGGTAAACCACATCTCCAAAACAGTACAGGGTCATCTGAGGTCAGAGAGATAAAGTGGGTGGATGTGTGACCGTTGTTCCACATTGTTAATGGGCTGGCTCCCAAGACTTATCTCTCTGTTCAGGTTCCTGCATGACAAGATTGAAAAATCTACATTAACTCTTAATTTGCACTAATGATGGTAGCTGTATTTTATATAGATACACTAGCTTTATTGTCATTGTACAGTCACCTGGACTAAATTTTTAAAAGCAACGACATAAGGTTCAGTCAAAGGGAATTAAATAGATTAAAAGAAAAACAGCAGAATATACAAAACCACAATAAATACAAAAAACCTATGTTTAAATATTATTAGTTGAAATAAATATAATATAATATAGTCTAACCTTCTACATTAAAAAAAAAGTCAGGATGCAAAAGTTAAATTGTAAATGTTATGGCTTGATTTGGCTACAGAGTTGGTTTATTTTCCTTTTGATAAAGCTAAAGGGACCACTACTACTGCTGCTGCTGTTGCTAGTTTCATCCAGCTCACACTTTGTTTTTTCTCATGCGTCGTCATGGGTTTGAACATAACCGTTAAGTCACTGGTTTCGGGTTTAGTCCACACACCCCACGCCCTAAACAACATCCTCGTAAACACATAGTGTCACTGTCACACCAACCTCACCATGAGCTTCACGCACTTCCTCTAAAGAAGCAAGAACAGAGGGGGATGCGTTCAAAGCTTGTCCTCTCTACCTGTGTGTCTAGAGAGGAAAAATCTCTCTTTCTTTCAAAAGCTCTTCCCTCTGCGGCCTCTGTGTGTGGCAGTCAGAACGACGCTTCAATCTGTACCCACTGGGAGAGGTGGAGAGAAGAGTGGAGGATGGGGGGAGAATATGTTTTCAAAGTTGCCCTCTGTGTGTGGTTGGGAGGAACTACTTTTGATGCCTCCCACTCAGCTGCTCGGCTGCTGGCCTCAGTCGTCTTTGTTCGGTGCCACAGATCAGAGATTCTCCAAGAGACGCAGAAAGCTTTACTGTGGTGGAAAAAAGGGCCTTTTATCTGCTTTTTCCGCAACTGAGTAAAAGTTGCTTTCCTCTTTGAACTATGTTGTTCTATAGGTAAGCCTATTTGTGGCATTCATAATGTACAAATTGATTTACTTTGTGAGGGAGAGGTGAAGGGATTGACACCTTCTCTCTGGAGCGCTGCTGGTCCTAGTGTTCATCAACTTTTACCCCGTATTTTCCCATAAAAGTCCATTAGATTTGTGTGACAAAGATGTTTCCTCTTTTGATCTCATCTTCTCACACTCTGCCGCTGCCAGAAACTCCAGGTATGTGGTGGAGAAACTTTCACCTTTTCCAGAATTGTGGCACATTTTTCTCCTCAACGCTGTGAAAAGCCAGCATGCTCGCACCAACAGACCATAATGAGAAGGCTAAACTAACTCATTAATGTGACCAACCACCATGTAAATCTGTTCTACACAATATCTTTATAAAAAAAATAGAGCCAATTGTGTGTGATTTGAAGAGCACTGCTCAGAGTCAGCGAGTGATATCAAAGTGTTCTACTGAGGAGTTTTATAACATTCGAAGCTCGTTATTGTGATTAGAGGGAGGGACTCGTCTGATTTTCAAGTCTACGGTCTTGAGAGTGTCTAGTTGGAGGCTGTAATAGCTGCTCCAGGATGTTAGTCACATCGCTTCCTGTCTGCTTACTGACTCACCTCTGTCCCCTATCACACTCATCACAGTTGTGTCACATGATCCGAGGTAGGCGCTCAGGCACAGTCTGCTGGGAGAACCTGGTGTGCAGGAGCTCTGGCTCAATTGTACTAAACGCTGAGCTGAGGATCCTGCCGTAGATTGGAGGATGAGGTGCAGTCTGGAGCCGACTGACTCATCCACAGACCTGTTAGCAAACTGCCTGGGATCCGTAAGCTCTGCTTTAGGCTGGCCACTTTAATGTAACTCCACAATGATGGTTTAGGGCTTTAAATTAATCTAAACTACACAATGTGTGATCCCTGTAGAGGCCAGGCTGATCATTGCTTTGTTTGATCTTCTTAATAATATCTCTCACCACTGATTGTATGGGGCGGGCCACACTGTTCTGTTTTTTCTTAAGATCACACAGGTGCTATTAGTCCGTTTATGAATGTTTGTTCACTGCATAACTACTAGTAATGTTAGCGTGTGCTTCTCTGTGTGTTGTAGGTTACTTCAAGCTGGAGAGTCCTCTCCTACAGCACCGTCTGCAGCAGTACAGAAACGCACAAGACAACATAACTGGCGGACATACACAGGTAAGTTAAGAGTCAGTCTCCTGGAAACGTGTCGTTCTGCAAAACATTGTTCAGAAGTAGATCAGACTCTGACACGTGTGTGAGCAGAATATCCAAAGACTCTTGAGCAGGAAATTAATCTCGTTTTGAAGCCGTGCAGGCAGCGACACTGACCTTGCCTGGCAATGAGCAATTCTTAAGAAGCACATGCCTTTTCTTTTTCTTTATTTTGTCCTTCTTCTGCATTTTCTGTGATTTCCTGACTCATGCCACCTTATTTTCCTCATCTCCACCACTCAGGGCGTAAAATCCGCTCTCACCCGGTTTAACAAAGCCACAGAATACTCCTCCTCCAGTGATGAAATCGGTAGCAGCGATGATGAGGAGAGGAACAGGTGAGAGCTCCAGCCTCAGTACTAAAGTTTCATTGTGACTGTTGTAAAAAACCTTCCTGGTGTGGAAAACACCATACACTTCAGCCGAGCTTCCCTTTTAATGCAAGAAAGGGACAATGAAATCTTTCAGACAAACAACTGAGCACAACTGAGTTCCACAAAGTGGAACATGATATGTTGTGAGGATGTGACAAAGCGATTGTGAAACCTATTTTTAACAAGTGAAAACAGCATGTGAGTCCCCTCTCTTCCTTAGAGTTTTGCTGCATCTATTGTGAAAGTTTCATCTGACAACAGAACTGAATGATACACACAAATAATCATGTTCAAATTATTTTTGACAGATTTTAGTGAGAAAGGTACTTTTTTTTAATGGTCAAACAAGCATATTGTCGTGCATCTGGAAGACATTTGCATCTCTGTAGCAACACAGTGTTTCATCTACATTTCACTTTTTAGCAGATCGAACTGCACCTCCAGCAATTTGGGTGTTACACTGGGGCGTATCGCCATTCATTGTTTGGCCTTACGACCACTAAACGAAAGTTGAACCCACAATAGTTTGACAGATGGGCAAGATCTAGAAATGTTTAGGATTTGTTGAATCATCTTAAACCTTGGAGGTCAAGCTTTGCCACTGGTCTATGATTTACATTCTTGTAAATTTGAGATGAAGCAAATTGCTTCATTTCTATGATACAATGTATTTGTGTCCAAAGGTCAAGGGGCACCATGTTTATGATTTTTGACATTATTATTACTCTTATGGTTCTACATTCAATTCCAGGAATTTCATTTGCCTTGGTTTTTTTTTTTTGCCTTTGGTCCTGAGGTTATTGATAACCCTAACCTGAATCCTTGCAACACCTTAAGTCAGACTCATTACCTTACCTGTCCATGTACTTCAAGGTCTGGCCTGTCCAATGGAAAAGGGAAATACTTCAGAGGAATACCTGATGGCATCGTACTGCAGCCTCACCACAATCTTAATCAGGTACACGCACACACACACACAAGCCCACTACCCAGCTCCCATGCACCTCTCAGCATATTTAATGTTTAACATCTAAAAGTTATACTGTCCATGTCTACATTACACAGATGAGGACTGCCCATGTTGCTTTAGGATTCATTTTCTCTGTTGACAGTAAATAATTTAAGATCTTCCAGGACCATCTGAACCATCAAAGTCAGAATCAGAAGAGAAACTGTCACTCAGGTTCCCTCACTCATGACTTTGTATGTGTGTTTGTGTCGTGCAGTTCTCTGGGATGGGTTCAGATGATACATACTTGCTGCCAGACCTTCTGCAGAAAACCTCTTCCTCTAGTCCAACCCATAATGCACTGGGGCAACTGCAGCAAACACGTGAACTCAGCTACTCGCAGTCGCCCACGGCCCCTCGATGCCCCACACACCAGGATCTACACGAGAGTATGGTAAGAATAATGTTAAGTCAGACGGACACAAGTAGACCGACTGACTTGCAGGAGCAGACACACACGCACACACACACGCACACTCAAGTCATTTATATTATGCTTTATTCCTCCTTATCATTCACTTCTCACAGCTGTGGAGTGTGTGATCAGAAATAATATTATTTCATCAACGCATTCACTTCAACAACTCCATTCTACAGAGTTATTGATTCTCCCATTGACATAATCAGAAACAATTGTACAAATCTCATCATGCAAGTGAATAAGTATTTGAACACTGTCTAAGGCTGTCGTTCATGTTTGAGGAAATAATTCTGACCAGTTGCACTTTATGTTTTTCCACTAGAGGGAGGTGGTGGCACAGTTGAGGTACACTCTTATCAGCATGTGTGTCTTTTAGTGTAACTGAAGACGTAGTGATATCAGTCATGGGTTTCCCAATAATGCTTGGTTACAATAATGCAAAAAATGTTTTGATGCAGTCGTTTTTAAAGAGTGAAGTACAATAAGAAAGGTGCTATGAATAGTATTAGTTTTAGTTTTAGCTTTTGCTTTTTTTTTGCATAAACACCAAACAATAAAAAGTTGTGTGGAATAAATGTGTGTGTTGTTGTTGTTCCCATCAGGCTGTCAGCAGCCCTACTGGTAAAAACACCTCCACGTCCTCCTCTTCCTCCTTTCTGTCCTTCATTGATCCAAGATTGATCCCCATATCATCGCCACCACAGAGCCCCAGTGAGTGCATGGATACACTCGTACATGCAATAAACTAACATACAGCACTGCATTCATGCTTACATATTCTTATGAGGTCGCCATGAGAGATACCAATTATTTGTCTTCTCGTTCTTGTGTAGCTGGCATTAAGGGTGAGCCAATCAAGAGAGAGAACCATAGGAAAGGCTCTGTGGTGAATGTGAACCCAACCAACATTCGACCACAAAGCGACACTCCAGAGATCCGCAAGTACAAGAAGAAGTTCAACACCGAGGTTCTCTGTGCTGGACTATGGGGTTTGTTGTTTTGGCATCACAGACTTTCTATACTGTATTAGTTATGTTTGAATTTACAGAGGATGTGTCTGGTGGGTGAGAGGTTTGCCTCTGTTTTGCTCTGTAGGTGTGAATCTGTTGGTGGGGACAGAGAACGGTCTGTGGCTGCTGGACAGAAGTGGCCAGGGGAAAGTCTACTCCCTAATCAGCAGACGGAGGTTTCAGCAGATGGACGTCCTGGAGGGACTCAATGTACTCATCACTATATCAGGTAAATAATATGTAGGTTAATGTGCACATGCACTGATAAGTCAGCTACTGAGCCTTCAGACATAAAGTGTAGAACTGTAGAACACAGATACAGAGATACCAAGTTGCCACTACCATCAAAATGTCTAATTTTACATACACATGAGGATTATAGGTTGTTGTTTTTTGTTGTTTTATTGGATGTAAATACTAATAGTACTGTATAATTTACTGTACAGTATATAGAAACAGACAAGTGTCTATATTAGGGGTGTCCTCGACTAAGGATAAAACAGCTAAAACAACCGGCTTAACAAATGTAATTCTTCAGTTGGCATAAGAAAACAACAACAGGACCATCCACCTTTTCCTGATCTCACTCATTAGGCTCACGTGCACGACATCACTGTCTCTTTCAGGGACGGTGTAGCGATGACGAGTTTTAGTTTATGCTGTGAATTAACCAGTATGTATGGCATATGAAAAGGTCCCATCATTGCGTGGCCATGATTTGTTCGTGTATTTAAATAGATAAACAAATAAATTATAGGCCCATATCAATAGATGATTGAATATCAACAGTTTTAAAACATTAAATACATAATATACAGCAGGGCAATATCAGTCACAATGAATTTGAAAAACAGCATGGAACAATGAGAAAAAACCTGTGTAAAATTACAACATATTCTTCAGAACTTGTACTTTTAAAAACACAATTATGTTTTTAAAAGTACAAGTTCTGAAGAAATATGTTGTAATCATACACAGGTTCTCCTGATTGTTTGTTCCATGCTGTTCATGTAAAAGAAGTTATGATGTTACTTATTTTATCTTATTTTACATTGGGGGGGGTCACCAAAGTTTTCAATGGTAAAAATATGGGTCCCTTAAGAAAAAGGTTGGGAACCACTGATCTAAACAGTACTGACCTGCATCCATCCCTTTAACTGTCCCTATCTGTTTATTAGGTAAAAAGAACAAACTTCGCCTGTACTACCTGTCGTGGTTGAGGAATAAAATCCTCCATAACGACCCAGAGGTGGAGAAGAGACAGGGCTGGACATCAGTAGGTGACCTAGAGGGATGTGTGCACTATAAAGTTGGTAAGTCTACACTGAGTGCTTATTTTAAGCCACTATTTTTCAATGACACACTCTGGAAAGTAGCAAACACAGATAATGTTTCGGGAGAGTTCTCAAGCACAGATTTGTCAGAGTCTTTTTGTCCATCTTGTTTTTCAGTGCGTTACGAAAAGATAAAGTTCTTGGTGATTGCTTTGAAGAATGCTGTGGAAGTGTACGCCTGGGCCCCGAAACCCTACCACAAATTCATGGCCTTCAAGGTTAGTAATACTGTATTTAGTAATAAGCTAATGTACTTGAGTTATGTGTGTGTAAAATAATTAAATTAGCAGCGCTTAACCCTAGAAACCATGTAAACCAGATATGAATAATATGAATACAGTGATTCAGTGGTGAGCAAAACCTACCAATCAGAATCTTAGGGAAAAAAAGGAATTAGTTATTAGCCTGATTTCCTCCGTCACATCCTTGATTATTATCTCTGAAGTGGTTTAACCTCCACTCACAGTTTACCAGTGTTGTTTCTGTCATCCTCACCACATCATATCTAGGACAAAAGAGATACATTTTCTGACAGACAAGAAAATCTAATAGGGTCATTTCCACAAGCACACACACACAGACATGACACATCCAGGTTATGAGAGTCATACACACAGATTCTCAGCAGAGCGGTGCTCCATTTCTTTATGTCCTTTGTGGCCTGAGCCACTTGTCCCACACAACACAGATTAACCCTCTCTGCTCAGAAACGCCCCAAAATACACCTTGCTCTGAGTTAATCTGAGCGTCACTATTTTAGGATGCCTATTTTTATGCAACTGCTCTTCAAACCATCAAAGTCATTGCTGATTAACTATGAACAGAGTAGCCCTAGTTTGATTATTACATGTAACATTATGTGTCTGTTCTTGTGTCTGTGTCTGTCCAGTCGTTCAGGTCCCTGCCTCAAAGACCGCTGTCTGTTGACCTGACAGTGGAGGAAGGTCAAAGGTTAAAGGTCATTTACGGCTCCTTGTCGGGTTTCCACGCCATTGATGTTGACTCTGGGACACCATACGACCTCTACCTGCCTACACATGTAAGACTCTCATTGGTATACTCGCTGTAGTCTCACCAGACCTGTTTGTTTTAGGTTTTATGGCAGCACAGGAAATAGTCTGAAAAATTTGGTAACCCTTTAATTTACAGGCCGTTAATTACATGACATAATAAATTCAGTCATAATGTCAGCCTAGAAATAACTGTCAATTTCATAGTAATGTTGTAGAAATATATCCAAGAAATAACGATTGATTGCGTAGAAATAGCCCAGAAATAACTGATTGTAATTGACAATTGCAAAGACTTGGTGGAGAAAAATTCTGGCTTTTCCCAAAAAATTCAAAGCATGAAAAGCAAGTGTAATCTTTTGCCTTTACGAAAAACATGACATTACTATGAAATTGGCCATTATTTCTAGGCTATTTCTTGACATTATCATGTAATTAGCGACCTGTAAATTAAAGGGTTAATGAATATTTATTTATAATCAAACTATAATTATTATAGTTTGATTATAAATAAATATTCATTAATAATAATACTTTAACTTCAGCTACCTCACTTACCAGCATGATGCTGGTTTTACTGGCCCTGTCTGGGTGCCTGTAATTTGGGGTGCACATGAGAGTGTTTTAGTGTCCCAGGCATCATGCCACTGTTGGTAGATGTTCCTCCTTTGCACTTGTTATGCAGTTTCTATATGGTCTGGCAGCGATGAAAGAGTAAACTGCTCCTATGATCCTTAAACTGCTTAAACTGGCCGATTCCCAAGTTGCTTATCTGCACCGACCTATGTACGAGTGTGAGTGACAGGATACTGGCTCCAGTTCGTTTAACAATCACCAGTGTTATTAATGACAAAGGATTCCTGAATGTTTTAATGAAAGGCTCACAGAGGATTTTCAGATATCTTTTTCTATGATTTTATTTTCATATATCAAATACAATTGTGCACAATATTGAACTGACCAACACTCGTTGGAAAATCAACAAGCTTTCCCTGTTTTTTTAAGTACATTACATTATACATAAATATATACACAACGTTCTTTACATAACATTAAGGCTTAATTTATCAACAAGTCCCTCCCCCATATGATCAATACCTATTTTATTAATAATGTTTCCTCTGGCTTGACATGTTGAAGATCATCAGGGCTGGATGCATTTTGAAGCAACTGAATATGAGAAACCCATACAGGCATTTTCCTATACATTTTTTTCTACCCATCAGCTGTTATCTCACCGTTAAGCCATCTCACCTCTTTTCTCTGGATGCTCTCCTCCTCCTCCTCCTCTTCTTCCTCCTACTCAGTCTACAGATGTCAGTCATGGCTCTCCTTTATTTCTCATGTTTTCCTCTTTCCACCTCTCTCTCCACTCTCCTCCCACTCTCTATAGCTGTCAAACACTTTTCTCCTTCACTTTTATCCATTTCTTCATTTTCTCTCCTCCCACTCTGTCATCCTATGTGGAATTGTTAATTTGCTCGTTTTCTCCTCATTTTGTTCTTCTCTTTTTCTACATTTACCACCCCCCCTCTCCCTCTCTCTCCAGTCTGTGGGCAGGAAGCTCTGACAGCAGAGTGTTATGACTCATGATCACATTTCTGTTCAGACATGGTATCGTTTAGTGTTTTGTTTTGTTTTGTTTTCCTGAATTTTCAGATTAAAATTGCAGAAATTGATCTGGTGGAGCTTCGGTCAAAAGACACTTTTGTGTATGTTCTCAGATGTTTTATTTTATTTTATTTTAGTTGAATATTTACTTTTGGAGTAAGTTTGGACAATAATCAAAGGAGCACTCGATAGATTTTCTACTAATGTATAGGACTTCTGAGTCTGATATGATAGTGATACAGGGTTAGAGCAAACAGCAAGTCAAATAGTCTACAATACAATACTGTATCTATTATGCCAGGCAACAGTTTGCAACATATCAATTCATCCTTCAGCACTCAATGTTTTAAATATTATCCTTATTGTAAATTAGAAAGGATATCTTATAAGGTAAACAATGCAGTTACTGACACATTTGGTGGCTTCATGTATTCCGAGTGTTTGGGGTGGGTTTGTGTCAGTGGCTTGTGGAAGTCTGTAAAATTTGAGCTTTTCAAAAAGGTCCTTAGTAAGTGAATCTATGTCTGTGTTTTTTAACAAATCGCCCACTGCTGGTGCAATTAGAGATGGAGCTGGTCATTTTTTTTCCTCTCTTCTCTGCTGTATGTGGGCACGTAAAACTCACTGTAGCCTCTGGTGAGTCATGTTCACATTAAGATTCTGACACATCCTCTTAAATATGTTTTTACCAAGAGCCAGAGAGGCTCAATGCTCAGGATGTATGTGAAGTATTGTCACTTAAAGCCTGTTTTCATATGTGTATAACCAGCATTTCTCCTGTTATGTTGTTAGGTTAGGTTCGTACTGTACACCATCTGCAGACTCGACCAGATTTATTTTCACACATATGGTGTTGAGTGGGTGGCTGCAGAAATGTTAAACATTTTGTCACCTGCTGTTTCTCAGTGCAGGTGTGCTCTACTCAACGTCTCTTTCCAGGTCTCATCTCATAGCTTAAAGTTATATTCTTTGAAACCTTGCTGATTGGTCAGTACACTAATGCTAATGAGGTGTGGTCCAACACTGTTACTGATGGTGTAATGCTGCAGTCTTCAGCGTATCAGTTTACAGCGCAGCCAAACAAACTAAAGTTGCTTTAATATAGATGTCAAGTCGGTAATCTGCCCTTTTCCATCATGATCAACTGTGATTTGATTTCATGCTACACGTGGTGCAAGTAGTTTTCCTCACAGCAGCAGGGTAGAGTGGTGCTTACCCAGCAGCTCTTCTTGTAACACTAGTTACATGACAATTTCATAATGAAAGCCCCTTATTTTTCACTTAATGTGGTGTATACATTAGAATAGAAATGCTATTACCAAAATAATCATCATATATAGTGTCAAGTGTAAAATCTGACTCAATAGTTGATACTGTAGATGAGAGGTTGGGAAAAAAGGGGTGATACAATCTGCAGACATTAGAAAAGCCAATCAATATTTAACAACAACTTGTTGTTATGTGTCATTTTTTCAGTTGATAGCACATGTTCATATTCCTGCAACTCTCAAAGTAATCGGATAAAACTGACATATTTCCACGGATAAAGGAAATTTCGTCTTCATTTGTTTCATCTCCAGTGAATAGTTTTTGTTTCCTGTGTGAGATCTCTGTGTAGAGATTCTGTCTAATTCACATTCTTACACCTTTCTTTCACTCACACATATCACACATGCTAATACACACACATAGACACATTGCCCCAGCTATATCTGTTGTGTGCTACTTTCTCTAAGCAAGGGGAAGTTGAGGCAAGAGAGGGAGAGCATACAGTGGGAAGAGAGAAATAAGCTCTAAAAATACCTCCCTCCTGTCCCACCATCATTAACCGTGTGTGTGAGAGTGTGTGTCCTGACCTTCGTTCTTGCTCCTCTTGAGTGTTTTTTTTTTTTTTTCGCTCACTCCTCCTCTGGTATATTAAGCAAGTGTGCACACAGCTGCCTACTACACCGGTGCCTTATACTGCTGCTGCCGCCGCTGCTGCGTTATCATTTCAGCTCTTCAGCCTTTCTGCTTTTTCCTTTTCTCTCTCACTCTCTCTTACGCACACACACACACACACATTACTACCGTGCACTTCAACATGCTCATAGTTCACTTTCTTTGAGTGCTCTTGCAGACACTTCACACTTCCAGGCTTTTTTTGTAGCTGTAGACAGATACACACTCATTTACACACTCTTTCACAATTTTCACACATTCACACATACCTGCTTGCATCAATAGTAAGCCGCAGTCCGATCACATTGTCAGGGTCAAAAGCAATTCAGCTATACACAAACACAGTCCTAACCCACACACAATGCACCGCTCACCCACTTAAAGATACACATACGCACACACACGCACACACACACACCTCCCATTTGTTACCTTCAAACTATGTAACGATGCTGATTCCGAGGCAGAGGATTAAGATTGCGTTGCGTCTGTGGATGCCTGTTCTGATGCTCAGGATTGTGGTGGCTCACACTCTGGTAACGTATGAAACGCACTCACATGAAACTATATTTACCCGCTGTGTATGACAGCGCAGAGTAGCACCACACTGTTTATGTCTTTTTCCTGGAGGAGGCTTTGTTGTTGAAGGGATTCCCTGTTGGTTCAGATGCAAGCTGTTGATTGTTTTTTTTTTCTGTCTCGCAGAAACACGTTGCTGGTTTTCAGTTTGACAGACGCTGACGTTTTTTTGTTCCAGACTTTTCTTCATAGAAATGAATTGAACTAGATTTCTCACTAGTAACTGCTGATAAACAGTTTAAGATTAAGGGATAGATAAACCCTTTCGACCATGGTTCATGTTTGTTTTCTGAGTTAGTAGATGCTCTTGAAGTGCTTCAGTGAATGTTGTTGATACAGTATGTGTTTCTGAACTGTCAGAGAGAAATGTCTCTGAAGTCTTGATAAATGTCTTTGCAATGGTTGGACACTTTTCTCTTGGGATAAGACAGATGTTTCTGAACTGGTTAGAGAAACTTTAACCTTTCATTTGTTGATGTTTTCATAATAACAATTGATAGGTTTATTTTTGGCGTGTATCCAATTTTCTGAAGAGGTCTTAACTTTGAAAGAAGAACGACAACTTTGATTCAGATAATCTTATCTCCCCATCCTAAACTCTGTTTTTGTTTCTTTTCCTTAAAACATTTTGATCACTCACAGCAGTTTGCTCCTTTCACTTTTTTTCCACTTTGATAGCTTCTAGTGTTTCACTGACAGCTGGCCTTTGGTTCTGCAACTGAAAAGACCTTGTCAGAAATAATATTGTGAAAGACTCTCTTGCATTTCATATACCAAGAAGGGTCCAAACATTGAAACACAGTGAACTGTTTCAATTTGAAATACAATCTTGTGTTTGTTTTGTCGCACAGATCCAGGGCTCCATCCATCCCCATGCCATCATTATATTGCCAAACAGCGCTGGAACAGAGGTTCTGGTTTGCTACGAAGACGAGGGCGTCTACATTGACACCTACGGACGCATCACCAAGGATACAGTGCTGCAGTGGGGGGAGATGCCTGCATCAGTCGGTACGTTTCATTTATACTGGTTCCACAGACCTGAGGGTGACAACACACGCACAATCAAACAAAAGATTTTAATCATTTCAACAAGTAGATTGTCCCCTGAAGTCACTGCAGAGCGTCACTGTGGTGGCTTGTTGCTGCCTGGTCTACTAGTTCTAGATCAGCAGCTGTCGCAAGCACAGGAACTTACCCTGAACCAGATTCTGTGGAGACAGATTTGGGACAGGGTAGTGCTAAAAATAAACCAGTTGGGGTGTGTGTCTGTGTGTGTGGGTGGATGTGCGTTAAGTCCAGTAGATGGGTCATTATTCTAGCATATGGACTGTAAGGGAAGTATGCTGATAGTTCCACACACATTTACTATTTTCTGTAGGTTACACATCTTTATTTTGTTTCTCTGTCTCCATGTCTCTCCTTTTCTCTCTCTCCTTCTCTCTCTCACTCACTCCCCTCTCTCTCTCCAGCCTACCTTCAGTCTAACCAGGTGATGGGTTGGGGAGAGAAGGCCATTGAGCTGAGGTCTGCCAACACAGGAAACCTGGAGGGAGTTTTCATGCACAAAAAGGCCCAAAAACTCAAGTTTCTTTGTGAAAGGAATGACAAGGTAAGGAAGGATACCTCAGGCCACTGAGAACCACAACACAGAGTGCAGTATTTTCAAAAATTCTGGTACATCAATCATTTATTATCAAATATTAAAAAATATTAAAGACCTACAGTATTATCTAAAAAAATGTCCTTGGGTCAGCTCACTGTGGTCAAGTAAATGTCAAGTTGAACTGATGAAAAGTAAATATGTTTTTTATTACTAAACAAATTCTCATCACCTCATACATAATAAAAACACAAACTTCACCCACTAGATATCTTCTGGAAGTCCTTCAGCCACATTTCAATGTTGTCCTCAACAGAATGACTGGCTTGTTCTGATTTAATGAAAGTTTCAAACTTAAAGCAGAAGTAAGCGATCCGGTCATTTTGGCTAACTTCCTGTCAGCCGATGGAGTTAGCAGTCCCCGCCCTCGTCCCTACGTCACCACATTCACGCGCATCCCTTGGCTGCACACACAGAGAGGACCGCCCCTTTATGCCGTTCTCTCTCCTCATTGGATACAGGTTGTAGGATACAAGGAAAGTTTTCTCCTCGGCTTACAGCAGAGCAGAGTGACTGACAGACCCATGTTTCAGACCAAACACTCTATATAAGTGATTGCTGTCGGAAGATAGAACTATTTAAGACTTATATTAACACAAATATTCCACTTACTTCTGCTTTAATGTGTTGACAACTGAACAATCCCCATGGGGAAATGTGACCTACTGAAGAAGGCCATGAGATGTGGCTGAAGGTAACCCCCAGGATTTTTGTCAAAAAAATATAATGTGAGATAACATTTGTGTCCAACCCCAAACCTAACCTTAAAAAGATTTGATTGTTTTTGAACCATCTAATCTCAAATACTCCACCACAGCATTATTGTGGACATTCAACCTAAACCTGAATCTCTCTCGCTGCAGGTGTTTTTTGCCTCAGTGCACTCGGGCGGCAGCAGTCAGATTTACTTCATGACTCTTGGACAGAACTCGTTGTTCAGCTGGTAATGACAGGACCTGTGAACTGTGGGATCAACTGGTGACGTCTGCCTTCATTATTCCGGCTTCGCCTCGTGATGCCTTTTTATATTTGAACTGACTGATGTTGGTCTCCTTTGACAGTTGGTCCATTCAAGGATCAACTGAACACCCCCTGGATCCATTTCTCTTGTCTGCTTTCCATGTAAATGCGCATGAGTTGATGATTGACCATGACTCCAGCTGCAGCATGAATGCTTGAAACCTGTCACTCCACCGTTGACTACTGAAGCCTGGAACACTGCTTCTTCACATGTGCACAAAAAATCTGGACCAAATATTTCGCAAAAAAAGTTCACAACCACCTCACGTGTCAGTGAAAAAGTTATAAGTTACAACCACCAGTATCAGTGTTACTCTGAGCTATTTTTCCTAGTCTGCAAACCGACACCAAGCCAATGTGGCCAAACCTCATTTTGGGTCCTGTTTGATCAAAATCCACCTGGACCTAAATTGATGAGTTGAATCAGGGGATTGTGTCGTTTCCTAATGAACACCAGATCACATCTGGCCTCAAGATTCCTCTACTCATCCGTCAGCACTGGAGACCACAGCAGTTTGTTCAGTTTGCTCCACATCCAGCTCATCTTCTGTGGATCGCTTTTTCTTTCAAAAGAACCTGTTGTTATTGTTTAATCAGCTTAATTATGTCTACATCAGTTACTCGCTCATATTTAATTGCTGTGGCATATTACTGGATCCACTGCTTCCTCTTCATCTAGACAGAAAACTAGAGGAGCATCAACCTCATTTTCCTCCAAAGACATCATCATGGAGGCATTTCAAAGACTTGGTTGGGCTCAAAATCGTTGGCTAAGTAGGGCAGCGGCCATATATCATTCCACTTTTTGGTGACACTGCTTGTAAGAAGAGTTTGTCAATGGTGACAGTTTTTTTCTGGGCAACAGCGAATCAGTGTAACACCCTGTCGTTGTAGATCCATTTAGTCACATTTAACTGTATCCTTATCTGTAAGGACACTGTCCGTGCAAACCTCATAATAACTCCAAATATAAAGTTTGACATAGTAAAAGACATAGTTGTATCTCTTTAATCAGCTCATTCTGTTCCTTATATTGAGCGGTAAGTCATATTACTAAGCTTAGCCTGAAATCAGTTGCCAATTAAACAAAAAATACTTTTGGATTGCTTGGGACCAGACCTCTTCAGTATTAATTTGAGCATTCACTCTATCACAGATACAGTATGGACCATTTTATTATAGTCTTATTGCAATATGATAACGACCTGAAGAGGTTGTTAGTCTACATTAGGAGCCATTATTCTGGTGTAAACAAGTAGAGATACAATGACTCCTCTTTAACAAGCGATGAATGCTTTTCTTTTTTCTTGCGTCTATTTTGTACAGCTGTAGGATGTGTATAATCTTGTACAAAGCACTGTTTTCTAAATATTGTATAATTGACAAGCCATCTTTACATATGTGTACAGAATTACATGCTTATGAATGTGAAATTCCATCCCAAAATAGAGTTCATACATGTTACGTCCATGATCTTTAAATGGTTTGTGAATATGGGCATGAGCTACTGACAGTGAACTTGAAGGCTCATGTTCAAGTTGACCAACCTGACCTGTTTAAGATCAAATCATGTATCATGTAAATTCTGTTTTGTGGTTGATTTTCTCCTAACTTGTTTAAGTCAGGCTCTTTGCACAATGGCCAACTTGTACATGTTTTCTGTAATATATCATACTTTGAAATGTTTTTTTTTTATGTTTCAAAGTGGGGAACATTTAAAGCCATTCTCCAGTCAGTATTGAAGAGATTACTGTTTGCCTTTGGTTTTAGATCTGTATCTTACACTACCCAACATGGGATGCACATTTGTTTTTGATGGGTCTCTGTGAGGATTTTGTTTTTGTATTTGTTTTGTTTTGTTTTTTGACCCAGGACCTGAAGAGATCATTTACATTTACACAATGAGCTTCAAAGCATGAACTCAAAGATCAAGGTTTTGATGCTTTGGTTTATTTGAATCTATCTGTGTGATTTACTTAAGATGCTTTCAAATAACAACTGACCATTTGATTTGACATCTGAATGGAGATTGAAAAAAGTATCGACAGAAATCAAATTAATTTGCGAAATTATATTATTGTACAAAAGATTCCAATCAAGTCATCCTGCAAAATCTCCCAGGACTTTAGTGTCTTGCTAATTCACAACAAAATATATAAAATATATGCAATGTTGTTCTTATAGTTAGCCTGTATGTTGTTTTGGGTTTTTTTGTTTTTTTACAGTGCTTCATTTGGTAAAAGTGGAGAAATAATTGGGTTTTACCTTCAAATGTGAATTTGCAATATGTTTGAATATGAATTATATCAATTTTTATTTCATATGATTTAGCTAGAACAGCTAATTTAGTTACGCCATTCTCTATATTGTATTTACTCCTCAATTTGGGGCCGTAACAAATTGTGCCAAATGTTTTATATTCAATGACACTTTTTATTATAGTGTTGATATAAATATTGCAGCTGGTTCTGTGAGAATAATTTAAACTGGAAAATGAACTTTCTGATAGGGACTCTCTTATAGTTAAGTTGTTACAAACACACCGGACCAGGTAGCTAGCTGACGTGGCTACAGTGCGTGGAAATACAGGAATGTAGATTCATTTAGACAAACTAACAAAGGCAGTATTGCTAGCTAACATGGGCTAATTGTGTTCTGAACTATGTGAGCTACGCTAACTGGCTTTAAATACTGTATGGAGATTCTACTTGTGGCTAGGATAACAGCAAATCTTGGCAAGTCAGCTATCAGTTGCTCAGCTGTGTAATGTTTCTGCACAAGATTACTCATAAGGACTCTAGCATACTTTTGTACTGTTTCAATTAAAACTTGACATCCTACCTACAGTACACCCTCCAAAAATATCCCTATAATAATTCTTTAATTTTCTATCTGGAGCAGGACATGTCGTTTTTAGAAACAGGCTCTGTGCTAGTTTAAACTCAGATTTGGTCTGGTCTGGTCAGGATCCTGAACAAGACTCTGGCCACATTGGACGAAAGACCAGACTAAAATCAGTCCTGAACTACCACAGTGGTTCCACCATCTGTCCACAGTACAAGTAGCCTGTACCTGCTTCACTCTACACGGTCTTGTCACCAACAGGCTACACGTAGTGCCATGAAACACAAGAGTTCGTTAGTGAGGTCTTTTATTACTGTAACCAGCTCCTCTGTCATTTCTGCTGTTTTCCAGTTGTCAAAATGAGAATTTCTATGGATATGGATGTTAATTACAATCTAGTTTCAAACCCCTACTATTAAAAGCAGTAATGTATTTAGTTGAATACCACTGATATAATTATATATAATTACAGATTCTATTATGAGTTGGACTTATCATATTCTTTAGCCCCATTAGGTAACCACCTTTATACAGTACCACCCAGTGTCTTAGGGACATGTCATTTGTGCTGTTAAGAAACTCATTATGGTAAAAGCACCATTACTTTCTATTGAACGTTTCCAGTGATAAGTATATTGGTTTTTATATTCAATATTTTTCCTGATCCTGCTTCAAGAAACAGCAGAACTCAGCTCTTGTACAAGCTAACCAGAGCCAGTGTTAATGTGAGTGATACTCGTGATTTATTAGACGCTAACTTCTCTGTCTTCTCCTGCACTTTGTCTTCATGTGTTGCAAGTTTGACTGTAGCTCTGTCACTAATGAGCGAGAGAGAGAGCACTCCGCACTCCCTCCTACACCTTCCTCTGGTTAATATGATGACAGATTCTGTTTCAGGCTCGCTGTGACTCACTTCTCCAGCTCTCCCACCAACTCTTTTTCTCTCACTTTGTCAACACATCTCCTCTCTCTGCTGCCTGTTTTTCACTCCGACACTTTTGCTCAGGTCTTTTCTGTACCTGTTCTTCCTCTCACCCCCCACCCAACTCTTTTATTCTCTCCATAGCTTTCCATTGTCTCTTTCTCTCTCCTGTCCACCCCCCAGCCCAGTTGAAGGACCTTTCATCTTAATTTTGGAAAGTGTCACTGGATTGGGCAGGGTGGTGGGATAGTATTTGCATGCCTGTGGCTGACTTACATTGTGCAGGAGTTGGGGTTTAATGCATGAGGCACAGGAGGCTGCATTTTCAAAAAATAAAGCCAATCATGGAGGGTGAACATTACATTGATGCCATGTTTCCGTCAAGTGTCTTCGCTGCTGCTTAGATCATATTTCTTCCTTTGAATCACAACAGCGTCCATATTTTGTTTTGTTTAGTTTTTTTCTCTTGCTGTTTGTTGAAGTTGGGAGTTCCTCTAAGGCAAGACTATGTAATTTGTGTCAGTTACAGAATAATGCTAAATGCTAAGAGTCATAGTGTTAGTAAAGTGACTCTTGTACTCTCAGTATCCATCTTATGCAGACAATAAGCTACTGGTCATTCCAGACTATGTAAGGCTGTAGGGACAGGATAAGTTAGAAATGGTGTATTTTATCATTTATTAATTAATCTGTTAATTGGTAAGAGTAGAAGAGAAGTAGTAGTAGAAGAGTCTGTTATTCCTTCTTTCAGAAGTTACATAGTTTTGCTTCATGTGCTACAACTGTTATTTTGCAGCCTGTGTATGAGCAAGAGAGTGGATGAGCTGTGCAGAAAGTGTTTGTTTGTGTGGGAGGGTGCGATGTAGATTTTGAACAGGTGCTCAGTAAACCGGAACTGAGTCTGTAAGAAAAGGAAAGACGGAGTTAGAGGAGGTGGCTGGTGACTGCCAATCAGAGGGAACATGGATGTTGCTTTAAAACCGAATTAATCTAGAAAATATTCTGCAATCCTCAAAACAAAACCTGAATTCAGGAAAAAGATTATTGAGAAATAAAACCATTTATTTAATATGTTAATAGTCAGTGGTTTCAACAGAGTGCACTAGACTTGCACATGAGGATTGAGAATTTGTAGATAGTGAGGGTTTTGATAAAGAAAAGATTGTGAGTCAAGTTAAAGAGAACAGCTTAGGTGGATTTACACTGGCCAAATTAATCTTCCCAATTGATAGCATCATCTGCAAAGCACCAACAAGCCAATAGTGATCTGTAATAGATTTGTATCGTCTGTTCTTGGGGGATATTTTTCCAAAAGTTGAGATTTAGCCAACAACTTCCAACTACTGTCTGTGTTCTGAGGTTATTTTCACCGTAACAATGTTACACACAGGACCATGATGTTGAAAATTCAAAGATGAGATTATATAAGACCAAATGTTATATAGATATATATTCAAGAAAATATATTTCGTTAAGCCATTTCATTTCATTCTGTAACTTTGTACAGAATTTTTTTCTCTTTTTTTTTTGCACTGGACCTGTGTTTGATGCATCATATACTGTAACCCTTCCTGCTTTGAGATGAACACACACTAACTTGTGTTTCCATGTAAAGACGCAAAAGACAGTGAGACGACAATAAATACTTTGAATCGAGTCGTGCTGTGCTGTGTTGCTGTTTTCCATCATATCATGTAAAAGCTTGTTGTGTTTCTGTTTTATCTGCTCATTTCAGCACTGACTCATCCAATTAATTTCATTCTGAAAGAGTGACACACAGTTTTTCTCTGGTGAACTGTGATTATACCAAAACAAGTACTTGTCACCTAGGCTTGAACACTGCAGCAGGAGTATTTGTTTTGTTGATGTCCATATGATGACAAGATCCACTGATGCTGAAGTCAAAACATCCCTTCAAGGCAACAGCACAGTCACACATTATTACTGTACCAACAGTTACAGAGAGAGAGCTTCACTGCCTGTGTCTCAGGGCTCCTTCTGTTTACTTATGGTTTTAATGTTGAGCCTCTGTTGGGAATATTGCTCCACTCTGCTCAGAGGTTGGGGGTTAGGGGTAGGGGTAGGGTTAGGGGGTTAGACTGAAATCGTGACTTTTAGGCCCCCATTATGGCCCAAACTCCTCATGCTGGATCCTACAATTCCCAAAATGCAATTGGATAGAATGATTAGACTTTCACTGGTTGTCAAATGTGCCTGCATTTTAATTGAATACTTGGTAATATCCAGTGACTTCTATGAGAGTGACGTGGAGAAGCTGATGAAGCTCAGTGAGTATGATTTAAACACTGCGGTTTGCATTATTCAACTCAGAGGTGTGTAGATGAAGAATTTATATATTCTACAATAAAATGATCATAACTACAACATGCTGCATTTGAATCTTGATAGAAGTCGGAGGTTATGTGACCTTTGCGAAGACGGCCAGCTTGGTGATGAGTTCCACGTTCTGTTTAAGTGCAAGAATACATGTATCGCATATCTAAGAGAGAAATACCTTCCTAAATATTATGTTTGTCGCCCATCTATGTTTAAACTAATTGTGTTATTACAGTCAGATAAAACAAAAGTTATTTATGAGTTACGTGCCTTTCTGAAGCGTGTCCTTCCTCTGTTTAAGTTATACTTTTTGTTTTGTTTTGTTTTGTATGTACAGCCCCACTGCCTGCTTGCTATGTCTGATTATTTGAATTGTCTAACGTTTGTTTGTGCTCCATACCACGTATGTGGTCATGAGGGGGAAAAAAGTAAAGAAATTGGAGAGGGGCTTTATAAATCTGAGTCCTGTTGAGGCCTTCAGTACTGAGTGGTGATGGCTAGTCTAGGCTACTAACATGACATTTTCACCAGATGTCAACCAAAGTAATCCACATACAAAGAGATCAAAACATATGTCCATAAATTAATTTATGATTGATAAAGTGAAATGACACAAGGAATTAGTATTGAACGGAAGAAAAGCAACCAGCCAACCAATATCAGCTTCCTTACAGAAAAACCACATGAACTTGTGGTAACATGTGTTACCATGTAGAGCACATGTGTAAAACATGTTACCATATTTGGAAAATGGGTTCACATGGGAATTCACATGTGATTCACATAAAAACACAAAAAAACATGTTTGCCATGTGCAACATTTTTCATGTGAATCACATGTGAAGTTCATGTGGTTTTTCTGTAAGGGCTGCTTTATTACTGTCTGATTCCCAAGAAAAGGTTTGTCATTACCAATGTGTCAACCTAGAAGTATCTCATGATGCATAAAAGGAAAGAGCTCTCTACCGACGGCATTGGCATTGCGGTTGAGTGCATTAGTCATTGTTTTTGTGTGGGTTTTTTTTTTAATAACTGTACCTGCTGATTGGTGTATCTGTGAGTGCCACTTGGCTCTTGGACAACTCCTCCGAGTATTCTTTTGACTGTCAGAAATCTTGCAGCAGCACCTAGTTGTGGCTGGTTCATGCACGCTCACTATGCAAGATTGATAAATCCTTAATTATCTCACTCATACATCATCACCATTTCTCTCAAACAGCAACTAAATCTCCTCCTGGAGCTTTTCTGCCCCCTAATCACAGTGGACAAACTGATCATTGCTGCTGGATCACGCATCAGGAGAGGTGTGGAACCTGGAGTCCACCTCCATCTGCAGGAGAAACTGAATTATATCTACAGTATTAGGATTTGATGCAAAGGGCTGTGAGTATTTGCAAGTGCAAAATATGTTTGGGTGTATGTGGATGTGAACTGCACGGCTACTGGATCTACTTGGATTTAGATGAAATTCACTCCTCTTCTATTTTAAAGCTGCTTTAGTCAAGTGTTTCATGTACGTTCCATGTGTGAGGTAAAAGGCGTCACTCATATCCACTGACAGTTCCCTCTCCCTGTCGTCTGCAGGTCTTATGTGTCCTCTGAAGACTCACTGGCACCAGTCGCAGATTTCCTGGGCCCTGCCTCACACCCTTGGATGAAGTCAGGTCATCGAGCCTCCAGCAGCGGTTTTCACCTTTATAGTGCAACAAGTGATCTCTCTGTTTCCAGCTGGTTAGTTTGGAATCAATGGTGAACCCGAACCAACGCAGATGCAGGCTAAAGCAAATCTGAGCTTCACTCACAGTCGCCCTCAACGTGGAGCTCGGCTCTGCAGCGCGTTCATCACTGTTGACGAACATTACTCTGCTCTAAATTTGCTCCTTCAGTACCCCTCCAACTGACCCCCACCACCCCCAACCCCCCCTCCGAGCCTCAGATTCCCTCCTAACCCCATTCCACCACACACACACACGCCCCTGCCTGTGTGTTTGTGTGTAAATGTGCATGTCAGCTCACCCAGAGCAGGGAGCGTCCGGCGACCAAGCCATGACTGGCAGCCACACAGTCACACAGCAGTTTCACATTTAGCATTTGGATCATTCAAACTTCCTGTTGGATCAATACATTCACTGTTGTTCTGTTTTTTTATTATTATTATTCTCCTGGGAAAAGGCCTGACAGGTAAGCAGGAACAACTGGAAATGGTTTAAGGTTAAGGTTATCTCTGTGTGTTGAAGTTGCAGCCAGGCCTGTTCTGCATGTGCATGGCTGGATCAACACTATCACACACTGAGGGAACCTGTCAGATCTGGTTTACTTAACAGGTCTTGAGCGATTCAGTGTTGAAAGGTGTGTACAAAGCCTTCTGCTCTTTGATTGGTAGAGGGAAGAGAAAGTAATCAGATAATCAAATGCTGTAATTCAGTTGGTCAGGAGCCATAAGTTTCCTGATACCGCATGTTATTGATACTGCAGCCAGAGCTGGATGAGTTTGCACTCAGAAGGAAGAGGACAGCTGAGATCTGTGGTGGGCTAAATTTATGCTGTGTCACTCATCTATCTATCTATCTATCTATCTATCTATCTATCTATCTATCTATCTATCTATCTATCTATCTATCTATCTATCTATCTATCTATCTATCTATCTATCTATCTATCTATCTATCTATCTGTCTATCTGTCTATCTGTCTATCTACCTATCTGTACCATATATGTTTCCCAGAATGCAATCTGTCCACATCAGAAGTAACAAACTGTTGTAGTGGAGGTAAAATCTGTTACATCCATTTGGTAGTTTAAATGCTAGAAGTGAGAAAAAGAAAGCGTGTCAGTTATATGGCCTGCAGGGTGAGGCAACACAAGACATACCAGCCAGAGCTGAGTGGGTGGGCAGAGCCGGGGTGGTGGTGGTGGATTTGAGGGGGGGGTTGACAGTGGAGGCTTGACGTGCCTGTATGACGCTGTGTTCAGCCACTGAGCTCTGTGGTTGGTGGACAGCGGATCAGGTGACCCAGTCTGGGCTAAATCAGTCCCCCAAGCAGACAAATTGAGGAGGTTGGGGAACTGGAGAGGTGGAGGGGTTAAGAGGTGTTTTTTTTTTTCAGAATGATGCAACTGAGGAAATTCAAAATTGGCTCATACCAAGTAGAGGAATTCCTCTTCTCTACCGAAAGCAATGTTCCTTTGGAATCACCTTTAGAGCCATAAATTAAAGTTGCATTCGGGATTCTAACGTGAAGATACGGTGGAGGCATTAAGCGATCCGGTCGTTTTGGCTAACTTCCTGTCAGCGGATGGAATTAGCAGTCCCCGCCCTCGTCCCTACGTCACCACATTCACGCGCATCCCTTGGCTGCACACACAGAGAGGACCGTCCCTTTATGCCGTCCTCTCTCCTCATTGGATAAAGGTTGTAGGATACAAGGAAAGTTTTCTCCTCGGCTTACAGCAGAGCAGAGTGACTGACAGACCCGTGTTTCGGACCAAACACTCTATATAAGTGATTGCCGTCGGAAGATATAACTATTTAAGACTTATATTAACACAAACATTCCGCTTACTTCTGCATTAACTCCCCATCAACTGAGACAACTGAGATGAAAATGTGTGCAGGTACAGACAGATCATCTATCCAAACATCCAAACGTCAGCCATCAACCAGGCAGAATGAGTTAGCCAATGCTAACGGCTTGATTCCCTCTCAGTCTGAATCATAGGTCTGTTAGTTGGCCTGCAACCATGCATCCAATACTAAACTTGAATAAATTAATTCGATGAGTACTTGAAATTAGTGTGCTTACAGTACACTCTGTAGCATATTACCATGCCAACATGCTCATATCGATGTGCCGATGTTTGCACACCGTTAGCATTTAGCTGAATGATTCCGCATGACTGTGGACTTGATGAGTCCTTTAGACTTTAGACTTTATTGTTTCACATTCCATGAGGACAGAGCAAGAAGGTAACATCTGGGCAACACATAACACAACATATAGACAGAAGTATACACATTTAACAATCCAAAAAAAAGTCCACACTCTGGCCTTTTATTCAGTGTTGCTATGACAGCCAGGATGAGAATGAGCGGGCCCTTTTGCACCTCACCCCCCCTTGTATCTGCATCCTGAGGGAAGAGGGGTGAGGTAGTGGGTGTTTAGTGGGTGTGTAGAGTTTGCTATTTATGTCACTAATGGATAATAAAGCAGGCAAACAATTGTCACAGTCACAATATATAGTAGGCTACTTATCCTAACCCACAATTGGATATTCATTTTATTCGACTTCTATTAATTTGGTTGGCAAATAGGTAAACAACAATATGTTCCATGAAAGACTTGTTTTTATTGTTGTGACTTAGTGCAGTAACAGCTTGCTCTGTGTAAAAACCAGGTTATATGCTGCTTTATTTTTAGAGAAGCTACGTCCACTCATATGATCTATACTGCTGAGACTGTGTATCTGTTTTGGTTCAGTGATGAATGTGTGAGGGCTATGCTGAGCTTACAGAGGCTGATCTTTAACTGTGTAGGATTGGCTAGCTCTCTGGACATGTTGAGTCTTGTTAGGCTGACCAGGTATACAGAACAAGCTGAAGTCCTCTGCAGTTGTTGTTCCATAGATCTGGTCCTGTAGGCTCCTTGTCAATCTCACGGGTTACGTAATGATCACTTTCCGGTAGATTTCAACACATCCAGCTCTGCTGCTAGAATGTGCCGCTGTTGCGCTAAATTTGTCCACAGCTGAGACCTGCTGGGGGTCGGAGGCTTCATGGCATTGTGTGCAGGGCTGGAATTACACAGTGGGATTGTAGTTGGATTGTAGTTAGGTGTTGATGTTTGTCTCCTGGAAGGTCTATTAATAATCTATTAATAAACACATGGTATGAATATATTACACCAAAATATATCAAGTAAGAAGGTATTTCTATGGCAACTGCTCAGAAATGAATCAGCTTCCTGCACCTGCACCAGCATCTCTGTTTTCCTCACTAATCAATATCCATACTGCCACCTCACTGTGCACTGTAGCTGAGTGAATGACAAACCTCCCACCATGACTCACACTGAACTCCTGACTCTCTCCTGTCTGCTGTAAACATATCTCTGTGCCTTCACAGTAATATTCAGCTGTAAATGCTGGCAGAGGGGGACAGCTTTATTCCTTCCTGTGTAGCAGGACAGGTGGGATGGACGTCGGCCCAGAAAGATGCATGGTGTTAAAAATACCAGTCATTATGCTTCATTGACATATTAACTCCAGAGATGTGGGCCACAGGTCAAAATACTCAGCTGCATTAGCAGAGTGTTTGTTTGTTTGTCTGCTGTGCACATGCTCAGTTTGTTTTCTACCTTTATGACGATGCATACAATGATCAAACTTATCCTGATGTTTCCACCATCTATTATGAAATAGAGATGAATATTAGACAGAAAGATATATTGATACCATACTACTACACCGTGGAGGCCCTCCTAATTTAAACCAGGTCTAAAATTAACCTTAACCCTTTATACATACAGTAGATTATAGTGCACAGTAACAATGTCCGACCACAACCACACAAACTCTGAAAATACACTGGGGGTGTGTGTTTGCGCTTTCCGTGGTGTAAATCTGTGAGTACATGCTTCTTAAATAATGGATGATTATCTACAAGCAGCCTTCAGTTCCACACATGACTTAATGTTAATGTGTGACTTTCATACATAGCTGACAATGACAACGTCAATTTGACACACAATGCTAATGAAAGCTATTGGTAATATTTTGCTGATTTTAAGTTAAGTCCACAAAATCCAACATCCTCCAAATATCTCATGTCAAGATCTTCTCCACTGAAAATACTGACATTTTGCAGGTTGTGCGTTTAATCCCCACAGCAGCAGTGCACTTGAACTGATACATTAGCATGTGTCTTGACCCTTTTTTTTCTTTTCTTTTCTTTTTTTTAGCCAAATAGCTGTATGGATGTCCAACACTGGAGACCTTTCTTAAGGTGCTACCATCAGATCTGTGTCATCCACTTACACAAAACATAGTGCAGATATTAATGTTTAAATGATAATGATTAATGCCCCGTTATTGATACTGTTCTACACATTAAGTAAATGTTGTGTAATAACTGTTATAAGACATTAACTGATCATTCTGTAACTGCATCATTTTATACTATTTATAAAACAAGCAAAGCTTTTTCAAAATCTGTTCTTATATGAACATGTGGTGCACTGTTGATTTTGTGTGCGTTAGGATAATCTTTGAACTTCCTTTATGTCTCTACCCATCTGTTGCCTGCCAGGTAACAGTAGTTTCTTGTTGTCACTGCTATAAATCTTTGGGTTATTTAATACAGAGACAATTGATATGCATGTTTCAGCAGAAGCTGTTGTATCAACATTGGGCTTCAAGTAAGGTAAACACACGTTTGGATAGGATTATCAGAGGGGGAAAACATAGATTATGTACATGCTGTGACTGTTTTATCCATCTTTAGCATTCTTAAGTGAGCCTTTCATTCAAACAGGCTGTTACGATGTACGGATACGATTCTTAAACATTCTAAGAATGTAATTTGTTTTCAAAAATCAGGACACAAGTCATTTTAATGAATTTGAACGTGCATCCTCCACATACACCGACCCTCTGTATCCAATATTGTCTTATCAGTGACAGTGGTTTAACATTTTTCCCTCAAGGGGTCTGCTGAAGCTGAATGTGAAGAATAGTAGGCAGTAAGAAAGATTGCAGACTTTATGTCGTTGCAGTGTAAGACATTTGCAATGTAAAAAGTCCACAAACAGCCTAGTCCCTACACTGTAAACAATACAGATCGCAAACTACTCCATTGGACAAACACATACTGCTCAGACGCTCAGGCTTTGTGATTGTCCACTGTTTTTTCTTTCTTTCATTTTCCATATTTTTACAGCATAACGTGCCTAACTACACAGTTTACTGGTAGCAGCGGGGTGTGACATGTCAAGCTGATATGGAGGGTTTATACCACCCTCTGCTGGATCACAGGAAAAACTACAGACTGTCTGTTGTGCTTATGAATGAGAAACTTTGAATTTGATCAGGTCATTAGGGTTTGTAAGTGACAGTCCTAATTCATGCTTTCATACAAATATGGAAATGGAACTTTATTAAAAGTTGGTGGGAATGTTTTTGTTTTTTTTTCATTGGAAAATATTAAACGATAATGTGATTTTGCAGTGGTTCATGCCAAACAGGAATGTTTCTATGAGTCAGAAGAATATGAACTGCTGGAACAGAACTGTGGCACCTCAATGCTTCCTGAATGTTGTGACATTTTACAAGTAGGGGGGAAAAAATCTGCTCTTGTAGTTGAAATAATTCCATTGCCCATTAGATCAGGATTTAGATCAATATTCTGTTATCTGGAGTCTGTATTTGTCTTGTCAATGGAGACTTTGAAATTTATCTCAGGTCAGAGAGTCTCTGCTGTGCTCAGGAGGCGACAGAGTTTAATTTAGCCTGGAAATCTGAACCTGAGACTCCTCTGTCAGCTCCTTCTGTGGGTGGAGGGTGGAGAGAGGGCAGGCTGGGATTTGTGTGGTCTTTTGGGTGTGAAACGATCAAAGTCTCCAAGCACCTTTAATTAGCCGTGACACCCCATCCTGATAAACACATAGCATGGTGGAGATGCTTAGTACTCTGACACATGGGAAGTGATGCATTTGGTAGTCTGTTGGGGAAATAGTAGGCTACGTTCTCTCACCTGGAGTTTTAGAGTCAGCACGGTCCTCAGTTTGTCTGAAAACATTGCAAATTACAAATTTAGATATGGATTTTATTGGTGTGTGTGTGTATGTGTGTGTGCACGTGTTTGCATACACACATGTGTGCTTGCCTGCATGGGTGCATGCGTGCACACCCTTGAGGCAGTCATATGAGGAGGGCAGTAAATAGGGAGTTCTAGGGGTGAGTTGGTTTCTGTCACATCTGTGACATATGTGATTGGATATGTATACTTCTAAGCTTTAATTGTTCCTATCTAATGTATCCTGTTTATACATAATACATTGTTCATGTTACTTTACACCCAAATGGGAGTATACACAAGATTGTCAGGAGCTGTGCTAATTTATCTTATCTCTTTGAACCTGGTTGGTCTTAACTATTCTAGATAAATCATTTAAAATATAACAAACGTTCACGTTTTGAGTTGTAAGAGAGTTGCATTTTGAGTTGTTAGCAGCTAGGTATGACCCAGCAGACGTCTAGCCTAGCTTAGGTTTGTTTTTAGCCTGTTGGCTAGGCTGATTGGCCACTGACTTTGTGCCAGAAAGCCACCACTTAGAATTCTCTCACTACGTCCGACACAACCATCTTTTTTGGCTTGTTATATCATGTGCCCGTATCAAATCTCTGTTTACTGATCCACACGGGGAGGTGCATACGATTCATTTTATCTTTTAGCACGGCCAGGCTTAATGAGGATGATTAATGACTGGAGATCCTCCACCTCTCCTTTAGATTAGAGATTGCATTTATTGTCATTGAAAAAAGAATTCAACGAAATTCACGTTGCTTCCCCGCTGTGATACCACACAACACACACAAGACAGAATAAATACAAAACATAAAACCTGTAAAAACATCATGAAATATCAATATAAAATCATATGGGAACAGTAGTCCACAAAAAAAAGATGTTGCATATTGCCCGCTGGGGATTGCACAACCCATTGTTGCCTATCTGTTCTTTAGGCTGCTATTCAGTTCTTTGATGGCACAAGAATAAAAACTGTTCTGGAGTCTTGATGTGCGACTCTTCAGGCATCTGTAGCGCTTTCCAGACGGCAAAAGTGTGAAGTGGTGGTTTCCTGGATGTGATGAGTCTTTAATTATGTTATTTGCCCGTTGTAGGCAACGAGACCTGTAGATGTCTTTGAAGGCGGGGAGTTGTGTGTTGGTGATGGACTGTGCCGTCTTTATTACCCTCTGTAGCGCCTTCCTCTTGGCTTTCGTGCAGCTCTAGAACCACACAAGGATGCCATGGCAGAGGATGCTCTCCACAGAGCAGCGGTAGAAGGACAGCAGCAGCTCTCTCGAGAGGTGGACTTTCCTCAGAGTCCTCAGGAAATAAAGCCACTGCTGAGCCTTCTTCACGAGGGCAGTGGTGTTGGTGGCCCATCACCGACTCTCTTGACCTCCACGCCCTTGAGTTACAGAGGTGCTGGTTCCGCCCCCCTCCTCCTAAAGTCCACAATCATTTATTTTGTTTTGTTGGGGTTTAGTGCCAAGTTGTTGTTGGTGCACCAAACTATCAGATTGTGGACCTCGTCCCTGTATGCTGTCTCGTCACCATTTTGAATCAGCCCCACCACTGTTGTGTCATCAGCAAATTTTATTGTTCTGTTTGTGTCATGGATTGTTGTACAGTCCGAAGTGTAGAGTGTGAAGAGGACAGGAGAAAGCACACACCCCTGGGGAACTCCAGTGCTGAGCCTCAGGACAGGGGAGTGGTAAGACCCCATCTTAACAGTCTGGGGGCGGTCTGTCAGGAAGTCTTTGATCCATCTGCACATGCTCTCAGCAACTCCAAGTTCAAGCAGTTTGTCTATTAGCCTGCTAGGGATGACAGTATTAAAGGTAGAGCTAAAATCCACAAACAAAATTCTTGCATATGAGCCTGGGTGTTCTAGGTGGGTCAAGACAGAGTGCAGGTGGTGTTTATGGCGTCCTCTGTTGACCTGTTTGCTCTATATGCGAATTGATGCTGATCGAGGGAGGGTGGGAGTAATGATTTAATGTGTGCCAGGACCAGCTTCTCAAAGCACTTCATCACTGTTGAAGTAAGAGCTATTGGTCTGTAATCATTTATATTACTGATATGTGTTTTCTTGGGGATGGGTACAACAGTGGTGGATTTGAGACATTTAGGGACAGTGCATGTTGCCAGGGAGAGGTTGAAGATGTTTGAAAATACCTCGGCCAGCAGGTCGGCACAGTCTCTGAGCAATCTCCCAGGGATGTTGTCTGGGCCAGCAGCCTTCCTGGGATTAACTCTGCGTAGGATTCTCCTTACATTCTCAGCATTTACAGAGAATGCTGGGTTGTCAGTGGCAGATGGTGGTGCAGGTGGAGTGTTGGTCCCAGCCACCTCAAAGCGGGCAAAGAAATGGTTAAGTTCCACTGCTAAGGGGTGGCTACTGCTGCCGGGGGCCGGGTCCTGGTTGCCCTTATAGTTGGTGAGGTGTCGGATGCCTTGCCAGGTACGCCGGGGGTCTCGCTCGTCAAAGTATCCTTCAATCTTCCTTCCATAGGCGGCTTTTGCCTCTCTGATGGCACCCTTTAATTTAGACCTGGCTGCACTATAGAGCTCCATGTTGCCAGATCTGAAGGCAGAGTTGCGTTCGATGAGCAGTAGTTTAACATCCCTGGTCAGGTTTATTGCTCTGATAGCTTCTGCATCTTCTGTTCACTGTAATACTGTCAATGCAATGTTGTATATAAAGCACAACTGTGGATGTATATTCTGCAACATCTGGGTGCTTGAATAGGTCCCACTGGGTCCTTCCAAAACAGTCTTGGAGTTGGATGGCAGCATCCTCTGGCCAAATCTTTATGTGTCTCACAGTGGGCTTTGTTGTTTTAATTAGAGGTCTATGCCGGGGTGAGAAACAGGGAAAGGTGGTCAGATTGGCCAAGATGGGGAAGCATGGAGACTCTGTAACCTTCCCTGATATTTCCATATACATGGTCCAGTGTGTTCTGAACCCTTGTTGGACATGTAACATATTGCTGGAATTTAGGGAGAATATGGGTACTAAAATCTCTGCCCTTTTATTCTCATATTTTTATGTAATTTATACCAAGTCTCTAAGGGTTAAACCAATTTTAAAACCAGCTGTCACTCAATAATGATAATTTAAATAATGTCAGACCCTTATCTTCAAAACCCTCTCTTGCCAGAACACTGGAACCCACTGACAGAGTGGATCATGGGATGTTAATTGACAGACTGGAAAACTGGGGAGGTGTGACTGAGATTAGTTCATGTTACCTGACGGACACTTCTGTGGTTATTACCTGTGGTTTCCTACAAGGTTACATTCTGGATCCTTCATTTTATTTTCCCAATATGTACTGCTAGTTCAAGTTATCTGTATCTTTGCTACATGTCATCCTCTGTCCCCCAACTGTCTCATCACTCCCATCACTCCCCCAGTGTCTCTGTCAAATTAAAGGTAAAAACACCAAACAATAAATTTAAACTGCAGAATAAATTCCTGCTTAAAATTTGAGAAGCTTCCTCAGAGCCCTCTTTGAAAAATGTATTTTTGCATGATTGCATTTTCTCAGAACTTTATCAAAATTTACATAACTCAGATTGGATACGTGAGGCCTGTAAAGGATGACTATATAGGGGTGTACCATTTAAATTATGGCTATATTCAGCTGCCAGATTTATCAATGTCATGCCAGTTACTGTACTTACATACATAGAAATCGACAATATTTGCACCTTTGGCTAATCACATGATAAACCAGGATCAGCACCTGATCCTTCTCTCTCTTGCCATCATCACTGCCTGTAGATGCCAAAAGACATTGCACTGCCATCTTTGTTGACCTTTCCAAAGCCTTTGACAATATGATTCACTCATTGCTAAATGTTGATTTTATTTCACAAGCTTTTGAATGGTTCCAGGATTAGCTGTCTGTCAGGCGACAGGCAGTAATCTTAAAACCTGTTGTTAGATTTTTAATAAATGTTCATCAAGTGTGTATCACAAAAGTCAATCTTACGTCCTCTGCTATTTGCTATTAATATTAATACTATTACTCCTTGTCGCAACCAAAAACGTAATAACAGCCAATAACGTAATAATTCTGGCCATTTTAAATGTAATAAAGCCAAAAATGTAATAACGTGCCAATAATGTAATAACATTTTTGAGCCAATAACGTAATAACTTTTTGCCAATAATGTAACAAGTTATTACATTATTGGCTGGTTATTACGTTATTGGCCTAGTATTAAAAAAACCTTTGAAAATGTAATAATTGGTGCCAATAATGTAATAATACATAAATATGACTGCAGTTCTTGGAAATAAAAGGCTTTTTTGCAGTTTTGTGCAGTTTGCTAATCAAATATAGGTATAGTGGATGACATAGTCGTCATATTTATTCATCCAAGATATGTACTATCTCTCTCTCTCTCTCTCTCTCTCTCTTTCTCTACCTTTATACTGTATGGAGCAATATAAACGTCTACCTTTAGACTTTCACAGTATTAATATAGAACCTATGCTGCTTTATCATCACTGTAAAAAACAAAACAAAAAAAACATTGAAAAGTCACTTTATCCTACATGGGACATAAACTGGCTGGCAGACACCATTCAATACACAAGTTTGGTTATGTTTTGGAGGTTGTTGATAGCCTACAATGCTTACTTCTTCCATTTGCAAACATATCATTAAGCATGGTGAGTGAGTGAGTGAGTGAGTGAGTGAGTGAGGAAAGATAGTACATATCTTGGATGAATAAATATGCCCACTGTCATCCACACCTATTTTAATTAGCAAACTGCACAAAAACTGTAAAAAACAAACAAACAAAAAAAAAACACTTTTATTTCCAAGAACTGCAGTCATATTTATGTATTATTACATTATCGGCACCAGTTATTACCAGAAAAGTTATTACCAAAAAAGTTATTACGTTATTGGCTCAAAAGTTTTATTACAGTATTGGCACATTATTACATTATTGGCTTTATTACATTTAAAATGGCCAAAATTATTACGTTATTGGCTGTTCTTACGTTATTGGCTGTTATTACATTTTTGGTTGCTACACTTCCTCCTTTAACAAATTGCCATGTACAGTTTTATGTGGATGACATAATTTTGTATTGTATTGCATTGCAGACACAGTCATCCAGATTATATTAGTCCAATGACTGTTTTTACTACAAGTTTCTTGAGGTTGTAATGAACTTTGGAGATACCTTTAAGTTTTTATGCACCATTCATTTGGGATTTTACACAAAACACTTCCAAATAAAAACTTTGGTACCCCTTTTTATTTTCAAATCCCTGGGTCAAGCATCATCCTTTTATATCTTGTATTTCTTGGCTGAATTTCTCAGACCTGTATTAATTGTTTTTTAAGTTTACTCTGCATTTACATGACGGCAAACCCTCACTAACTTTTGAGTATAAATAAAGGCTAATGATAATAATTCAGCCCACAGACTCTGGCCTTATGGTAGGTCAAATTAACTAAGAACTAAGCAACAAGAAGGAGTCTCAAGACAGAATTCTAGGATGCATATAAATGTAGAGCTACATATTAGGGTCACACAACCAAAAATTATAATATGTTATAGTTTTTGCGAATGTGTAATATTTATGCACTGAAACATAAAATCATTATCATTAACTTCTGTTCTTTTATTTTTTTGCAGAGAAAAGAAAGACTTACTTGTAACAACACTAATCACAATAGAGAAAGGAACAATAGTCGTAATTTTGAAGGATTTAGTTGTTTAGTTTTCTCTCTTAAGATCGGCATTTTACAGCATACTTGTGTTTAATATCTTGTAGCTCTTCCTACTTATAATTGATGATGTGTGGCTTAACGGAATTATTTTGTATTAAACTCTTGAACTTTTCGGTCCAGGGCGATGTTTTCTTGGGTCATTACAGTATGAGCTCCTCTGAGATGTTTGAATTCTTGCTGAACCTTTTTGAGCTCCTGAGCTTGTTGTTGAAGTACCTCATCTTTTTGTGTGATGGCTTGGCACAGGACCTCATTTTCACTGTGCAGGATGGCTTTATCAGTCATTAGAGTTTATCACTGACTTGATCTCATTTTCTAACTAGAGAGCCCTTTTTTTCTTCTAACAGGAGCCCTCCATTTTTTCAACAGGTCTTCATTCTCGGCCCCTGATGTTTTTTTTTTGTTTTTTTAACGATCTCATTATCTTGGAAAAAGGAGCTATTCTCATCAATCAGAGGCCGAAGACTGTCAGACTACTCCAGCTAATTTGTTTTCTGCTTTGTCAATACAAAATGTCTATATCAGAACTGCTTTGTATATTAAACACTGCATATTCAAATCTGTTGCTGTATTGTGTCAGGACTGGCTCCTTTTCCTGACAAACAACACGCGGAGAGGGGAAGGTGCCGACAATAATCTTATTTATTTATAACAACAATCAAAGGTAAACAATCAGTAGTGGAGGATATCAGTGGTGAGTGCGGGTGCATGGATGGATATGTAGGTGTTGTCTGTGCATTAAAACCAAGAGGACAGTCGCAGCGGAGGAGCTGCAGGACGCCAGGTCATGAATGGGATGAGAGAGAGGGAGACGGCGATCTCCACCCGGCTTTTAGGAACATAGCCACGCCCCCCTACAGCCCGCACACCGGAGTCCCATGAGCAATCCTGAGGGAAGGAGAGACAGAGAGCGAGAGGGGAGCCGCACACACACACACACACTCACACATACACACAACCACCTGGGGTTGTCACACCCCCCCCTTAAGACGGGACCCCAAAGGGGAACCGGCACAATAAACCCCCAAGCTAGTAAGGGTGGCAGGACCAGCTACATGTTAACCATTTACAGTTGTAACCACACTCTAAATAACATGAATTACATGAACAATTTACATGAACAATTTACATGAACCATTCCCACTGCAAAAACCCAACCCAACTCACCCAGCCATCCTAGAACTCTGCAACCTGGTACCGGGGAAGCCTATTTAAGAGTCTGAAAGGACGGAGGAGCAGGAGTGTGAAAGCAGGGATAAAGTTACATGTCATCATACATACAAGATTAACAAGGCACAATTGACCCAATACCCCATCAACTCTAAGGCAGAGGCGCCCTAGACAAAGCATCTGCCAGGATATTATCTTGCCCTTTAATGTGGCGTATGTCTAAATCATAACCCTGCAAAAAGAGAGACCACCTGACCAGTCTCTGATTTGGAGTTTTCAAGGAACCTAAGAATGTCAAAGGGTTGTGATCTGTGTAAACAATTAAAGGTGCCGTCCCACCTACGTACACCTCAAAATGCTGTAAGGCCAGAATGAGACCCAAAGCCTCCTTTTCTATCACTGAATAGTTGGCCTGATGTCGATTGAACTTTCTTGAGAAAAAACAGACTGGTCTCAACAACCCCTCGTCCCCTCCCTGGAGAAGGACGGCACCGGCCCCGACCTGGCTGGCATCAACCTGTAAGACAAACTGTCGGTCAAACTGGGGAGCAGCCAACACAGGACATGAACACAGTAAAGACTTTACATTCTCAAAGGCCTGCTGGCACGCAGTAGACCACACGAACTTAGCTCCACCCTTCAGTAGCTCAGTCAGAGGAAAAACAACAGTAGAGAAATTTCGGCAGAAACTTCTATAGTATCCAACTAGACCCAAAAACCGCTGGAGCTCTTTCTTCGTAGTTGGCGGTGGAAACTCAGACACAGCTTGCACTTTAGCCTGAACAGGAACAACATTACCCTGACCAACCACACGCCCCAAATAAGTAACAGTGGCTCTAGCAAACTCACATTTGGCTAAATTTACTGTCAACTGGGCCTCAGCCAACCTCTCAAACAACTCTTTCACTCTCTGCAAATGCGAATGGGTTACATGCTGCCATTCCGACATGCTGCCACTCCGACATATCGCCATTCCGACATTCTACTATTCAGACATGTCACCATTCAGACATACCACCATTCCGACATGAAAACGTCCTGCCATTCCGACAGTTTCATCCCGCCATTCCGACAAGGCTTTAATTACCATAAGGAAATGTGCGTTACTCCGAGCGGCGGTTAGGTGTATGTGTGTATGTTTTTTTGTTTTCTTTTTTCATGTTTTAAGACATGTGTACAGATGTGATACAGTCAGTGGAAGCTTAATAAATAAACAAACACAAAGTCTCGCCATGTACAATCACACACTCCGATGTCAGTTTGTAACCATTTCCCTTACAATAAGGATATAAGGGGAACTGGCACAACGCAGTCCTGCTGCAGGCGGATCTAGGCTCGCGCTACTGGTGCGTCCAGGGAAGCAATAATCAAAGTCGCTACTTAGTCTGAGTCTCTGTATTTCACTTAACTCAAAACGCGCCCATCACAGGCGGCATATAATAAACTATTACACACAGATCAACAGAACCTGAAAGCCCTCCCCCCTCCCGCTGTCCATTAAGTCCGAGTGGGAATGAGTGTGTGTGTGTGTGTGTGTGTGTGTGTGTGTGTGTGTGTGTGTGTGTGTGTGTGTGTGTGTGTGTGTGTGTGTGTGTGCGCGCGAGCGCACTGTCACTGTCCGTGCCGGCGTGTATGTGTGTGTGCGGGGTTGCGCGAGCTCACAGTCAGTGTGTGTGTGTGTGTGTGTGTGTGCGTGTGCGTGCGTATGTGTGTGTGTTGGTGCGTGGTGAGGGTGAGTGAGAGAGAGTTTGTTTGTCCTACTGTCCACACGGGAGAGACGCCGCGGCTCCGCCGAGGTGACCACCAGTCCTCTCCCTCGTCCCGCTTGGCTGAAAACGGGCTGTGAGGTGTCCAAACGGGCCTTTATGATCCACGGGGTAATCCACTGGGAAAAATAATCCACTATGCCGCCTCTCCTCCCCTCTCACCACGTCACTTCTCCATTTGAACCCTCGGCCCCACTAATGCACTTTTACGCATTACGCACACAACTTACAGCAAAAAAGAAACATTCATTCATTCATTCATTAAAGGTCCGCACGTCCCAGTGCGCAAACCACAAGGATAACTGATCATTTCCCTGGCCTAATGCACAATGAAAAAAACCTGGGGAGCAAACGTGCAAATCAACTACCCCAGCTGGCCAGGCAAAACCCAGTGGATCACTACAAGTTGTTGCAACTTTTGGGAATTTACTCCTGGTAAAAAGGCTTACAAACATGGACCAGGACGGCTCCATAATACGCACAAAAATCCAAAGGAAACGAAAGGTAACTTTAAAAAAAATAGCATCAGCACGACGTAGTGAATATGTGTTTTACGCATGCCTCTGTGCGTCTGCAGATCAAATTGTCTATAATTAAACTTGGAGCCAGACCCGGCCAGGCTACAGGAGAGATCAAAAATATGCAGGGGTCCAGGACCCCCATGAGAACCACTGATCCTGTTGAACGTACTGTAACCACTGTGATACAATAATAAAAAACAACACTGATCTGATTCACCGGCGTAGCGGTCCCTCTCTCATTAACTCTCTAGCTCTCTCGACCACAGCTGCAAACTAAGTAGCACAGCGCCAATAATAATAATAATAATAATAATAATAATAATAATAATAATAATAATAATGCATTTTATAATCGAGATGGATGTGACAAGGGCGTTGACCAGAGTCAAAGTGCTGTTAGAGGAGAGAGATGGGCAGGCAGGGACGCGGTGATCATTATTAACCTACACATTTAATGACCTTATGTCGGAATGGCGGGACGTTTCCAAAAAAGGAAAGTACCGCCATTCCGACAATGGAAACTAAAATTGTCGGAGTGGTGGGACGTTTTCAATCAATGGAAGTGCTGCCATTACGACAATTAGACGTCAATGTCGGAGTGGCGGTATGTCGGAATGACCCGCGGATACCATGCGAATGCCATGTGTCACTATACACAACCAGATCATCCAAATACACTGAACAGCCCTTTAACCCATGCACAACCCGGTTCATAAGCCGCTGAAAAGTGGCCGGAGCGTTCTTCAAACCAAAGGGCATAACAGTATATGAGTAAAGGCCGGCAGGAGTGACAAATGAAGCAATTTCTCTCGCGCGCTCTGACAAGGGCACCTGCCAATAACCCTTGAGCAGGTCGAACTTGGACACAAACTTGGCAGACCCAACCATGTCTATACAATCGTCCATGCGCGGCAATGGAAATGAATCGGACTTAGTGACAGAATTAACCTTCCTCATATCTGTGCAAAATCGCAGAGTTTTATCTGATTTAGGCACCAAAACACAAGGAGACGCCCAGCTGGACGCAGACGGAATGGCAATGTCATTTTTCAACATGTAATCAATCTCAGTGTTCAAGTGCGTCAGCTTCTCAGGACCCATGCGGTAAAACCGCTGTCTGATTGGCTGCGCTTCCCCCACATCAATATCATGTACAATCCAGGAAGTACGAGAAGGAACATCACCAAAAAGCTGCGGAAATCTACCGATCAGCTCCACAAACTCGACCCGCTGCTCTTCAGACAGATGTGACAAAAGGGACTGCAGATTACCCAAAGACTCAGAATTCTTCAACCTACCACTCAACAAACTGTCATCAGGCTCAGGAACGCCGTCTGTCTCCTGCGCCACACTACAGGTGTCCACAGCGAGCGCTGCACCAACGTCACCTTTTACGCACTCACCATGCCCCGAGCGTTGGTAATATGGCTTCAGCAGGTTCACATGATACAACTGGGACGACTTCCTTCGACCTGGTGTAGCGACAAGATAGTTAACATCAGAAATTTTTTCAGACACAGTGTATGGGCCAACAAACTTAGCCTGGAATGGTGACGTGACCAGCGGAGTCAGTGCGAGGACCTGGTCCCCAGGACTATACTCATGACGCACCGTACCCCGGTCATACTGGGCTTTCATTTTGACTTGAGCCTGCCCCAGTTTTTCTTTTGCCAACAGACCCGCCCGAAACAATCTGTGCCGAAAACCATTAACAAAGTCAATCAGGTTTCGAGGCGCCTCGGCAGGAACTAATCCACCCTTCAGCGCTGCCAACGGCCCGCGCACCGAGTGCCCAAAAACCAATTCGTTCGGACTGAAGCCCGTGCTCTCCTGCACGGCTTCTCGCGCTGCCAACATCAACCAGGGGAGCCCCTCCTCCCAGTCCCGATCCAACTCTGTACAGTAAGCGCGCAACAAGGACTTGAGCGTCTGATGGAACCGCTCCAACGCGCCCTGACTTTGCGCATGATATGCAGTGGACTGGTTATGGCTCACCCCCAGCGATTTCAACACTTCCGCAAACATATGCGAGGAAAAATTGGACCCCCGATCACTTTGTATGACCTTGGGTATCCCGAACACTGAAATGAACTGTGCAAGTGCTTTAACTACCGCTTTGGTGGTGATGGTTCGAAGCGGATAAGCCGCTGGGTAACGAGTACACTGACACATGACCGTCAACAAATACTTACACCCCGACTTGGCACTAGGCAACGGCCCCACACAGTCTATTATCAGATACTCAAACGGTTCACTCACCACAGAGATGGGCTGCAACGGCGCCGGTTTTACGCACTGGTTGGGTTTCCCCGTCAGCTGGCAGACGTGACATGTTTTAATATACGCCGCCACCTCTTTTTTGGCCCGCGGCCAAAAAAAATGTTTAAGCACCGACAGATACGTTTTACGCACCCCAAAGTGACCACTTTCATCATGTGCTGTTTTCAAAACGTGGGAACGAAAATCCTGAGGCACCACCACCTGAAACACAGGCGCTCCCACAACATCCTCATCACAAGGCAACCAATAGCCCTGGGCTACATCACCAACCTGGTGACGCGGCACAACCTGATCCCACAGTGAGGACAACGAAACATCAGATTTCTGAGCCTTAATCCACTCCTCTCTTACCACAAGTGGAGGCAAATCAGGCAGCGCAACCGGTTCCACCGAGGCCGCAACCTCCGCTGGCACAGACGCACATTTACTCTGAGCGCGCGTCATGGCACAAACAGGAAAAACTTCAAGCGCTGAACTGTCAGACTCCACCGGTTCGGACACCACCACAGGTGGCGGGGGACCACTGGACCAAACCCGACCACCACAAATATCATTTCCCAGAATCATTGACACGCCTGGCAAAGGCAACTCAGGCCGCACGCCCACAGAAAACACACCTTTAGCCAGATCACAATCCAACACCACATCATGGCGTGGCACGGGAACGAAGCCAAGCTCCATCCCCCGCATCACAATGAAATCTCCAGACTGCGTATCAGAGGAAAAAGGGAGCACAGACTGCACAATGAAAGAATGTCGGGCCCCTGTGTCACGCAACACTCTCACAGGAACACATTCAGTACTGCCCACCAAGGACACACGCGCCTTTATGATGAAAGGCTCAAACCCAGACTTGTCACTGACGGTCGCCTCCACCGCCTTTTTTTCTGGCACACTTGCACACAACATAGCAGGAGCTGGGGAAGGCGCAAAATTTTTTCGCCTGAGCAAAGGACACTGGTCCTTCCAATGACCTTCCCCACGACAAAAATTGCACAAGTTTAAACGTCCTGGGCGCACAGAGACAGGCGCGCCACGGGCCGGAACAGGTTTGGAAAAACGGCTGCGCGTAAACCTACTGTCATCCACTGCGCGCTCGCGCCCCTCAGCAAAACCAGACTTGTGCGTCAGCAAGAAATCATCAGCCAACTCAGCTGCTTTAAGCGCAGTAGCTGGCCCTCTTTCATTTAAGTAGGCGGCTACGCGCTGAGGAACAACATTTTTAAACTGCTCCTTAATTATCAATTCACACAGACCATCAAATGAATTCACTTTTTCCGCGGAACACCAGCGGTGAAAATGAGTGGTCAAATCGCGCACAAACTCCACATTAGTTTGTTTATCAACCTTCACCCACTGTCTAAACCTCTGGCGATATGCCTCTGGAACGAGCTCATACGCCTTGAGGACGGCTGACTTCACCCTGTCATAAGTCAAACCCTCCTGCGCGCACACAGCCGAGTAAGCCTCCTGCGCCTTGCCCGTGAGGACGCACTGCAGCAGGAGAACCCTATCAACATCTGACCACTGCCTGGCATCTGCCACGCGCTCAAACAACGTGAAAAAAGTATCAGGATCTCGCTCATTAAATTTAGGCACAAGGCGCAGACTCGCCGTCAAGTCTCTGCCCTCAAGCTCAGCCACAGACCCAGACGCGCCAGAATCCCTCTCATTTCGGTCCACAACCCTCAGCTTCGCCTGCTCCACCTCTAACCGCCGCATCTCTAACTGCAACTCCAAGAGGTTTTTCTGCCTGTCTTGACTGTCCTTCTCTCCCCGCTGCATCTCTAACTGCAACTCCATGTGGTCTTTCTGCCATCCTGCTCTTTCCCTCTCTTGCTCAAACGTGAGCCTCTCAGCCCGCTCAACCAGCGCCGCAGCCCCCGGCTCTCTCCTTGATCCAGCTGGCCCAACCCCTGGCTTTTTCGGAAACACACCTCTTTCAAACAATGTCAACAACACCAACACCTTCAAGTCATCCTTCAGGATTCCCTCTTCCAACTCAATCTCATAATGTCCCGCAATTTCAAGCAACTCCTCTTTCAAACATGATTCCAAAAACACCGCAGAGGGCGCACCATAGAAAGCTGACAAATCACTCATATTCACCGTAGAGCCGGATCCACACCGCTATGCGCACTTAAGCAGACAATGCCCCCCAGAGCTTTCCCCTCACTGCCTATCCAGAATCTAACTAAACTCGACCCTGGTCTTCATGTGGTTCTGCAGCGGGCTGATTAAGCACAAAACCAGCGGGGACCACCAGCGGCGACCCCACGGAGTGCCCCCGAGATGATTGCTCGCGCAACCAACGCTAGCCGCTCCCCACAACACTACTGACAAAAAAAAAAACAAACAGACACAATCCCAAAGGAGACGTGTCCTTCGCCTAACGGGAACCTCCAGAAAAAATGCGCATCCAGTGTATCACTTACCCTTCACAGGTGAACCAAGACGAGCCCCCATTTGTCAGGACTGGCTCCTTTTCCTGACAAACAACACGCGGAGAGGGGAAGGTGCCGACAATAATCTTATTTATTTATAACAACAATCAAAGGTAAACAATCAGTAGTGGAGGATATCAGTGGTGAGTGCGGGTGCATGGATGGATATGTAGGTGTTGTCTGTGCATTAAAACCAAGAGGACAGTCGCAGCGGAGGAGCTGCAGGACGCCAGGTCATGAATGGGATGAGAGAGAGGGAGACGGCGATCTCCACCCGGCTTTTAGGAACATAGCCACGCCCCCCTACAGCCCGCACACCGGAGTCCCATGAGCAATCCTGAGGGAAGGAGAGACAGAGAGCGAGAGGGGAGCCGCACACACACACACACACTCACACATACACACAACCACCTGGGGTTGTCACAATTGCATGAGGCAACTGCATCTCTACTGTTCACTTGTTTAGAGTCAGGTACACCTCACACACCGTACACATCAGGCTGTATTTCCCTGTGATAACATCACAACAAAACATAATATACATCAGCTAAACTGTGATGTAAGGCAGTATTCTCAAACAGGACAACATTATTGAATTGTTCCATTGATAATCGTTATCAATCTCATATCAAAAGCCATGACTTCTTGATTGTCTCTGATTTAAAAGAACACAACAGGGCAATGACTGAGATGAACTAAACTACTAAGTGCAGCATGCATGCATTGTCTAATAATCAATAAAATGAAAGTTATGGACTGTGGGATGAGTTAATGGTGGGACAGTGCATGTTATCGCTAGATATAGGTATTGGAAAACTATTTAGAGGATGTGACATATGATGATAATATAGATAACTAAAAATAAAGCTGACTTGATTTGACTTCTGAAAACTTAATGTATCCAAGAATGTTTTTTTTCTGACCATAACCATACTTTTTACTTGTGTGGTGAAACATGCTCAACAGTTACACATCTCTACAGCACATTATATGCTCTTTTCTTTGTAGAGAGTATAAACAAGCTCTGTCACTGCCTCCTGGAACGCCTGAAACATGGCACAGTAAGTCTAACTGCACATACACACATGCACAAATACATAACCAACAACATCAGCACATCACTGTTGATCTGTGTGTGTGTGTGTGTGTGTCTGTATAGCCTCCAGAGGGTGCAGAAGAAGACCAGCACTGTGTCACTGACCATCTCCTCCTCCTCCTCCTCTGCATCTTCCTCTCGTGAAGTCTTCTCCAGCTCCTCCAACTCCTCCTCTTCCACCTCCAACCTCCTCGCTCAGAGACACTCCAGCCTGGTGCAGCCGCTGTGTGTCAGCCCTCAGAGGGTAATTTATTTATTTATTTAAAAGGATCCCCATTAGTTGATGCCAATGGCACAAGCTAGTCTTCCTGGGGTCCAAAGAAGCTTACATCGAAAAGAGAAAAAACAGATAATATTTTCAATATCACAACAGTCAAATAGACATCTTAATATGTCATGTTTGCAGTAATACAATTGCACATTGGTGCTGTGAAATCTTACATTTTACGCCTTACATTTGATTGCATTTAAACAAGTTGGTACTGTAGTAGTCTTAATATCAGTCATTCATTTAAAAGAACAAAACAGACAGGGATGAAATAATTATAAAAATAAGTATAATGATAAATCAGCATCTTAATGTATATTGTATTCTAAAAAATGTGTTAAATAGAATAATATATTTTTCTTTTTCCAGACTCAGAGTCCCATTTACAATCAGCAGTATTCGGGGAATGGAGTGGCTCCTACATTTGTTAAGGTAAAACATACCTACCTGTATGTGAAAACAGACCTACTTTCTGATTTGTCTAAACTTTCTTACTGTTTCCTGTTCTAATGTCAGTCTTTCATCTCCCTTCTCTTCTTCTAATCTCTCTGTGTCTGTGTCCTCGTCTGTTCAACCACCGTCATCGTCCTGCAGTGTCTCCATGATGTGTCCACAGTGAATGGCCAGCTGGTGGTGCTGGAGTGCAGAATGCGGGGAACTCCACCACTGCAGGTCATGTGGTACCGAGAGGATGAGAAAATACTGGACTCAGATGATTTTAGGATACTACGCAAGAGTAAGTGTGTATTTGTGTGTGTTTGGCAGCGAGCAAGAGTCAAATGACTTAGACCCAGGGTTACAGTGAAACAACACAAAATTAGGTCCTGAAACACCCTGAACAACTAAAGAATAGGATCTTTAATTTTGGGAAAGACTCTTTCATGAAACAACAAGACACACTACACTTTAGAATACTCATGTAGCAGTTTAGATTTACAGTTTATCTCTTATAATAAACTTTATTTGTATAACACCTTTCAAAACACAGTTACAAAGTGCTTTATAGATGAAGTAAAAATAACACCGTCATCATAAACATTTAGAAAAACATAAAACCAAAAAACCTGATCTGCTTTACAGAGTAAGATAAAACAGTCAGGATAAAAGCATAAAAGCAGTATGGATAATAAAACAAATAGAATAAATGGAATAAAATCAAAATGAAAACAATAAAGGTGGCAAAACAACATATTTTGCCATAATATGAGCTGCAGCTTAAAATCATCTCTCTTCTTTTTCCTAGAGGCCAGTTCTGCATCAGTACCAGGTATGTACAGAATAGCCTATTGGTTCTAATGGTTTTGAATTAAATGTGAAAATAAATTAAATGTAAATACATGTAAATAAATTGTGAAGGGGGGTCACAATTAGGGATGCAAATTATCGAGTAATTCATTAATCGATAGTTGATAGACCTTATCGATCGATGATCGATTAATTGATAAGCGGCGATTTTCCTGAGAACCTAAATTTAAGGGGAAAATTCCTTATGGACTTTACACTAGTATTTGTTAATTTATTTTAAGAGCACAGCACAATGAAAATGTTTAAGTAGCACGTTATTTGGGACAGAGAGCTCTGAGGTTGAAGTCCTATCATAATGAGATGAGATGAGGTGAGAGAGCTGCGTTTCCATTACAGATTTTCGCAAAATAAAAGCGATATTTCTGAAACTTCGAAAAAGTGCAATTGCCATTTGCGGGTGTTTCCATTGAAAGGTATTTTGCGAATGAGCCGTAATGCGTCTTGCGTTTCTATGGTGACGGCACAGCAATCTCAGCTGCCGACAGCTGTTGCTGTTATTGTTATTAACAAAGACGAAAACAGCGCTTGATTGCTGAAAGGCAAAGCCCGTGTGGCGCTGCAGCGGCCACAAATAAGGACGCACTCACACGGGCCAGTTGTTCCGTACCGTGCTGAAGCCCCCCCCCCCTGTCCCCCGCTGGCCCGCACTCACACCACCTCCAACCCAAGCTGCTCAAGCACGGCTGCCTCCGTTGATATAGAGGGACTATTTGTTTACCAACACAGCGGATGTGCGCTTTAACCTGACTGCAGAAAGAACGGAGCCTTTTAACACCAGCGGTGATGAGGCGCTGTCGCGCTGACAACAATATTGTGTCCACACACCCGTACTGGTTTATGTGACTTAAGGTGACATGTCGGCGCAGGAGGGAGTGGGAGCGTGGATGCGAGCCAGTCTCCTTCAACCATGCAGGGAAAAGGGGAATGATAGGAAAGGGTTTTCTAATTTATTGAGAAACAATGCCCAGGTCAGCAATGCATGACAATAAACATGTGGTTCATTTGTCCCCTCAAGTTACATAAACCAACACAGCTTGGACACACGCGCTGTTCTCCGCGGCACCGCAACGAGCGCTTTTTTTTTCTTTTCTTTTTTTTTTTTTAAATTAAGCTCCGGTAGCGACCGGCTAAACTACGGTAGGATACTGTAAACCAGCACGGATCCGGTGTGTTTATCAAAGCTTGTCTGACGTGCTGAGGCACCGGGTCGGTTTGAGCTGCGTTCAGGCTGCATTACAACTCCTCAGGCAGCTCCGTGTCGGCGGCTTTTTGACTCGTTACTCACCGGTCGTCTGTGTGTTAGCGATGGTACAGCCTGAGTCCCGTATAGCTACAACAGGTAACAATGTTGTCTCTTTTCACCTCCTCTCCCTCTCTCCCTTGTGTGCTGCAGTGCGCAGCGCTGCACACGTTTACACAGAGATCTGCTACATTATGTCGGCTTTGCTTGTTTACATTTCACAGTAAAACTCCCATTGAAAAGGAACGATTAATTGCAAGTAATTTAATTTAATCGATTAAATTCTTATCGACAATTAATCGATAGTCGATTAATTGTTTGCATCCCTAGTCACAATCCAAAAAATGACTTGTGTAACACTGATAAGAGAAATTTAACCCACTAGAAGCAAGATAAATGCAAGATATCAGAGATTTTCTAGCAGCTTGTTTGTGAATTTATTTGAGGAATAATGGGCAGAATTAAAAAACAAAGACTTTTTTGTGTCGGCCTCTGCAGAGGAGCTGTGTACACTGGTGATCACTGAGGCTTTTCCAGAAGATTCAGGCCTGTTCAAATGTGTGGCCATCAACCCTTTTGGCACGGTCTCCTGCTCAGCTATTCTGGAAGTTTACAATGGTGAGATAATTGTTTATGTATTACAATATGTATTTGAACTCAATCTGCTGATGGTCAGTCTTGTTTTAAGAGGCCACTCATGTCAGAATTGGCTGTACCATGCAGACCTGGAGGAGCAGCTGGAGGTAGAGGCCATCCGTCAGCAGGAGACAGTTTCTCTCAGACAGGGGGATGAGACAGTGTTTCAGCAGGAGACGTCCTCCTTCGGGAAGAGTGCAGAGGACGAACTGCCCCCTCCACTGCCTGACTCCATGTACCTCCCCCCTCCTGAGTGGCCTGACTGCCCTCCAGAAGATAGCATCCCTGTTGATGAGTAAGTACACAATGGCACACACACACACACTGATGATGACGACGACTTATGGTATTATTTATTGTGTATGATAGTGTGTGCATACTAATTTCTTAGAAGAAAAGAGTGAAGTCCGCACACTGTATAAAGCTCCTCGAGTGTTTATTAGTGTGACTGCTGAAGCAGTCACACTATTGTTCTTCTGTTTGGCCATTTTCTTCCGCCTTTTTACGGTCTTCTTCTAGTCCTTCATACTTTGTGCTATTTCAACAATTCATATATCAAAACGTGCAGCTTTTTTTGAACTTTATCGGCATTACTTTTCTCTTTTTAACTATTTATACTTTTTCAAATATTTAACTTTTTCACAAAAAATCTCACATTCATCAAAGTCTCAACCTCTCTTCTTCACAACTCCACTGTAGTGTAGGGGTTAGGGTGGGTGCTTGCCAACCCTAAGGTCACTGGTTCGAATCCAAGGGAAGAACTCTTGTTATGTTATGTTGAATTCTGCTCTCCTCCCCCGCCTTCAATTGGTTACAGGTGTTTGTTATCTCCTTGATTACTCATACCAGTTTGCAGCACATCATCACATTACAATGAATGACAACAGTCTTGAAAGCAGTGTGCTCTCTGTAGCCGAGTGGCAGAGTAAAGGTTTAGTGATCATATGGTCATGGGTTCGATTCCTGCCTCAGTCATTTCACTTCATTGCTTGACTTTTGATTCCAATTATTCAGCTGTCATTGGACAGTCTTTGATTCCTCATAGTATAAAGCTCATTGTAACTCAGGTTCTCTGTGGCCATATGGTTAGTGCTCAGCCTGAAATTCACAGACATTTTCATTCTAAGTCATTCAAGCTTGACTCTCAAGCTTTCTTGATGTTGACAGTGTGCAGATCATTAACAGACAACAGTCTCTGCAACTGTGTGTGCACTGTGGCCTAGAGGCAGAGTGGAAGTCTAATGACCATGAGGATGTGGGTTCGATTCTGACCTTGGTCAAACATTTGTATGGTGATCACAGCTTGCACTATTTGCTAATTCTGCAACAGCGTTCAGTTGCTATCAGCAGTCACACCATTTCCATTCTTGGAAATGCTTATTCTAGTTATAGATCAATGTTTCGATTCCAGTGGATCTTCGTCAGGATAAGAGACATAGGCTTCTAGTGCCTCTATGTACACCCTCTATACCAGTTTATCTGTTCTAAATAAGTTTTTTTGTGTACTTGTTAGATTAAATGGATTTACTGATGTGCATTTTTGCCATCTATTGTATTTATGTCTTTCTCTTATAAATGAAAAAATTCTAAATACTTTTTAATTTTCTTGGGAACATTTGTTGAATATTTACCAAATACTTGTTATTTATCTATATATTTAGTGTGACTGCTGAAGCAGTCACACTATTGTTCTTCTGTTTGGCCATTTTCTTCCGCCTTTTTACGGTCTTCTTCTAGTCCTTCATACTTTGTGCTATTTCAACAATTCATATATCAAAACGTGCAACTTTTTTTGAACTTTATCGGCATTACTTTTCTCTTTTTAACTATTTATACTTTTTCAAATATTTAACTTTTTCTGATTTTTTTCAGCTTTATAATGGGTGTGTATTGCGTCTAACGAGCAGAGCTAGAGTGGTGCTAGAGTGGATAGAGGCAAAAAAACATTCTAGAGTTTTTCTGGCTAAACTGTCAGCACGGCCACAAATTAAACTCTAGACAAATTATTTTCTCCAGTTTTGTAGCCACACTTGTCTTCTGGCTAAAATTCTGGTCAAAAATGCAAAGAGACTTAGATAATAATTTAAAATATTTTTTAAATGCAGCCAGGGAGCTCTCTGCTCTCATTCAGCCCAATGCATTTTTTTTACAGCAGCAGGAGAAGGAGCTCAACTTTGTAACTTGCTGTTAAGTGCTTTTTAATTCATTTGAATTCACCAAAAAATAGTCACAGGTCACAAAAAAGTCCTCTTCTTACTTGGTGTGGCTAATTTATACTAATTTCTTTTTATTTTAAGCATCATTGAAAAATCTCACATTCATCAAAGTCTCAACCTCTCATCTCCCCAACTCGACTCTAGTGTAGTGGTTAGGGTTGCTGCTTGCCAACCCCAAGGTCACTGGTTCAAATCCAGGTTGAGCACTCTTGTTATGAATTCTGCTCCCCTCCATCACCCTCAATTGGTTACAGGTGGTCGTTAAGAGACGCATTAATTGCTAGTGCCACAGTTTGTAACTTGCTGTTAAGTGCTTTTTAAATCATTTTAATTCACCAAAAAATAGTCACAGGTCACAAAAAAGTCCTCTTCTTTCTTGGTGTGGCTAATTTCTGCACTTTCCTTACCTTTTTTTTTAAGCAGGAGCCAGTGATCCTCTTATTAAAGGTTTTCTTTGCCCCTCACATACTGTCTCTGCCTGTAGCCTAGTGGTTAGCTTGCTGAGCTGGAGACCTGAAGGTTACTGGTTCAAATCTTGCCTCAATAACAATTATAGTGAATTATTTTCCCAGTCGTCCTCTGTTGACTTCTGATAACTTGCTTCATGTTGAAACTGCTGCTCTCAGCCTGAAATTCACAGACATTTTCATTCTAAGTCATTCAAGCTTGACTCTCAAGCTTTCTTGGTGTTGACACAGTGTGTTTCAAATAGGTGCAGCTCGTTAACTTCAGAGTGAGACAGAGTGCAGCTCATCAACAGACAACAGTCTTTGCAACAGTGTGTACACTGTGGCCTAGAGGCAAAGTCAAAGTCTTCTGACCATGAGATTGTCGGTTCAATTCCTACCTTGGTCAACCATTTGTATGGTCATCACTGCTTGCACTATTTTCACAAAAGTGTCCTCTACTTACTTGTTGTGGTTAATTTCTGCACTTTCCTTACTTTTTTTTTTAAGCAGAAGCCAGTGATCCTCTTATCAAAGGTTTTCTTTGCCCCTCAAATACTGTCTCTGTCTGTAGCCTAGTGGTTAGCTTGCTGGTCTGGAGACCTGAAGGTTGCTGGTTCAAATCTTGCCTCAACAACAATTATAGTGAATTATTTTCCCAGTCGTCCTCTGTTGACTCCTGATAAACTTGCTTCATGTTGAAACTGCTGCTCTCAGCCTGAAATTCACAGAAATTTTCATTCTTAGTCATTCAAGCTTGACTCTCAAGCTTTCTTGATGTTGACAGTGTGCAGATCATTAACAGACAACAGTCTCTGCAACTGTGTGTGCACTGTGGCCTAGAGGCAGAGTGGAAATCTACTGACCATGAGGTTGTGAGTTCGATTCCGACCTTGGTCAAACATTTGTATGGTGATCACTGCTTGCACTATTTGCTAATTCTGCAACAGCGTTCAGCTGCTTTCAGCAGTCACACCATTTCCATTCTTGGAAATGCTTTTTCTAGTTGTATTTATTGTTTTCTATTTATTGGCTCATTTCCCCATAAAAGCCTCAGATTATATTTAGGGCCACGGGCAATCGCACCGGGCACTACTGTTATTGTGTGGATTTTTTCTTCCATAATTCTTCTGTTCGGCCATTTTCTTCCGCCTTTTTACGGTCTTCTTCTAGTCCTTCATACTTTGTGCTATTTCAACAATTCATATATCAAAACGTGCAGCTTTTTCTGGACTTTATCGGATGTATTAAAATTTTTCATACTTTTTATACTTTTTCAAATATTTAACTTTTTCTGATTTTTTTCTGATTTTTTTCAGCTTTATAATGGGTGTGTGTTGCGTCTAACGAGCAGAGCTAGAGTGGTGCCAGAGTGGAGAGAGGCAAAAAAAAATTCTAGAGTTTTTCTGGCTAAACTGTCAGCACGGCCACAAATTAAACTCTAGACAAATTATTTTCTCCAGTTTTGTAGCCACACTTGTCTTCTGGCTAAAATTCTGGTCAAAAATGCAAAGAGACTTAGTTAATAATTTAAAATATTTTTTAAATGCAGCCAGGGAGCTCTCTGCTCTCATTCAGCCCAATGCATCAGGAGAAGGAGCTCAACTTTGTAACTTGCTGTTAAGTGCTTTTTAATTCATTTTAATTCACCAAAAAATAGTCACAGGTCACAAAAAAGTCCTCTTCTTACTTGGTGTGGCTAATTTCTGCACTTTCCTTACTTTTTTTTTTAAGCAGAAGCCAGTGATCCTCTTATTAAAGGTTTTCTTTGCCCCTCACATACTGTCTCTGTCTGTAGCCTAGTGGTTAGCTTGCTGGGCTGGAGACTTGAAGGTTGCTCGTTCAAATCTTGCCTCAACAACAATTATAGTGAATTATTTTCCCAGTCGTCCTCTGTTGACTTCTGATAACTTGCTTCATGTTGAAACTGCTGCTCTCAGCCTGAAATTCACAGAAATTTTCATTGTAAGTCATTCAAGCTTGACTCTCAAGCTTTCTTGGTGTTGACACAGTGTGTTTCCAACAGGTGCAGCTTTGGGCTTGTTAACTTCAGAGTGAGACAGAGTGCAGCTCATCAACAGACAACAGTCTCTGCAACTGTGTGTACACTGTGGCCTAGAGGCAAAGTCAAAGTCTACTAACTATGAGGTTGTGGGTTCGATTCCTACCTTGGTCAAACATTTGTATGGTGATCACTGCTTACACTATTTGCTAATTCTGCAACAGCGTTCAGCTGCTTTCAGCATTCACACCATTTCCATTCTTGGAAATGCTTTTTCTAGTTAGTGTGAATGCTGGAAGCATTCACACTATTGTTATTCGGTTCGGCCATTTTCTGCCTTTCTTCGTCATGTAACTAGTCCTTCATACTTTGTGCTATTTCAACAATTCAAATGTTCAGCCTTTTCGGGACAGGTGTGCTATGTCTTTTCTCTTTTCAACTATTCATACTTTTTGCAATATTCAACTATTTCTGATTTTTTTCCCCCCATAGAGAATGCATTGGAACAGTCTTGAAACTCTTCAAATCTTCTTACTTCTCTCAGCCTTTAAAGCGTCCACATACTTTCAGCTAGAGACTTCATTCAAATTCTGAGCTGTAGACAAACTTCTAATGTATTCATCCTGTATGTACAACTTTTTCATAGCTTGTACCGTTTTTGAGATAAATCCTTTAAAAGCACATGAGGATTTCTGACAAATTTCACACTTTTCAATGAGTGTGTATGGGGTTGGGTCAGAGTGAGTGACATCATCGTTACAGTGAGAGGGATCGAAAAAACATTCAGGATTTTTTCTGGATAAATTGCCAGCACGGCCACAAATTAAACTCTAGACACATGATTTCCTCACCGGTTTGTAGCCACACTTGTCGTGTCTCATTTAATGTGCTCAAAACAGCAGACAGACTTACAGAATTGTCTCAGTGAGCCTAATTGTGCAGCTAGACCCGCTCCAGTGGCTCATCCACTTCAATATAAAAGTAGGAGCTGATTTTTTTAGAAAAGCAGAAATGCCCCCCTTTTCTACCTTGCGACCCTGAGAAAAGTTTTTGCCCTACAAACATTTAATGCACATCAATGTGCTCAGGAAGGTCTCCTTGCCCCAGTAGTCATGGCCACATTCTGATAAGAGGTACGGTTCTCTTTTTCTGGGCTGTTTTCGGAAGCTGCACAGAGCTCAAATCTCTCTGCTCTGCTCTGCTCTGTGTGCAGTTGGTCCAGCTGTAGCGGCCAGCTCGTTATCATGTCTATAAATAGAACAGGTGCAGGTGCAGCCTGGCCGCTCGTTAAGATGTTTTTAAACACAGCCCCACACACACACATGATAAACCAGACTGACAGAGGATGTCCACGCACAAACACAGGCATCACACTCACACAGACAGACACACACAGACACTCACACACAGTCACACATGCACACATACACAAACAAACAATTCCATTCCATTCTTCATTCTTCCATTCTTAGATAATAATTTTAAATATTTTTTAAATGCAGCCAGGGAGCTCTCTGCTCTCATTCAGCCCAATGCATCAGGAGAAGGAGCTCAACTTTGTAACTTGCTGTTAAGTGCTTTTTAATTCATTTTAATTCACCAAAAAATAGTCACAGGTCACAAAAAAGTCCTCTTCTTGCTTGGTGTGGCTAATTTCTGCACTTTCCTTACTTTTTTTTTTTAAGCATCATTGAAAAATCTCACATTCATCAAAGTCTCAACCTCTTTTGCACAACTCCACTGTAGTGTAGGGGGTAGGGTGACTGCTTGCCAACCCCAAGGTCACTGGTTTGAATCCAAGGGAAGAACTCTTGTTATGTTATGTTGAATTCTGCTCTCCTCCCCCGCCTTCAATTGGTTACAGGTGTTTGTTATCTCCTTGATTACTCATACCAGTTTGCAGCACATCATCACATTACAATGAATGACAACAGTCTTGAAAGCAGTGTGCTCTCTGTAGCTGAGTGGCAGAGTAAAGGCATAATGATCATAAGGTCATGGGTTTGATTCCTGCCTCAGTCATTTCACATCATTGCTTGACTTTTGATTCTAACTAGAAAAAGCATTTCCAAAAATGGAAATGGTGTGAATGCTGAAAGCCATTGCTGAACCATGCTGAATTAGCAGAATAAATTGACAAAGACATGCGGAATGGCATACAAGAAACATGTCCAAGGAAGGAAATGAACCTACAACCTTCAGTACATCAGCCCACTGATCTAACCACTTCACCATAGTTACATTCAATGAGAGAAGAGTAAAAGAAATCCCTGTATAAGAGGCTCACTGACTTCTGAAGAGAGGTTGAGACTTTGATGAATGTGAGATTTTTCAATGATGCTTAAAAAAAAGAAAGAAAAGAGTATAAATTTAGAAGTTTGTCTACAGATCAGAATTTGAATGAAGTCTCTAGCAGAAAGTATGACACGCTGAGTTTTTCTGCCTTCAAATTGCTGTGAACCAATGGCAGACGCAAACTGGCAGTTTCAGGGAGACTGGAGCTGGACTGGAGGCAGGAATCGAACCCATGACCTCATGATCAATAAACCTTTACTCTGCCACTTCGCCACAGAGCCCAAAGCTGCACCTGTTGGAAACACACTGTGTCAACACCAAGAAAGCTTGAGAGTCAAGCTTGAATGACTTACAATGAAAATTTCTGTGAATTTCAGGCTGAGAGCAGCAGTTTCAACATGAAGCAAGTTATCAGAAGTCAACAGAGGACGACTGGGAAAATAATTCACTATAATTGTTGTTGAGGCAAGATTTGAACTAGCAACCTTCAGGTCTTCAGACCAGCAAGCTAACCACTAGGCTACAGACAGAGAGAGTATGTGAGGGGCAAAGAAAACCTTTAATAAGAGGATCACTGGCTTCTGCTTTAAAGAAAAAGTAAGGAAAGTTACTACAGAGAGCACACACATAAGCATGTTGTCATTGATTGTAATGTGATGATGTGCTGCAAACTGTGGCATTAGCAATTAATGTGTCTCTTAACGACCACCTGTAACCAATTGAGGGTGATGGAGGGGAGCAGAATTCAACATAATGTAACAAGTGTGCTCAACCTGGATTTGAACCAGTGACCTTGGGGTTGGCAAGCAGCCACCCTAACCACTACACTAGAGTAGAGTTGTGGATAGGAGAGGTTGAGACTTTGATGAATGTGAGATTTTTCAATGATGCTTAAAATAAAAAGAAATGAGTATAAATTAGCCACACCAAGTAAGAAGAGGACTTTTTTGTGACCTGTGACTATTATTAGCAGAATTAGCAGAATAAATTGACAAAGACATGCGGAATGGCATACAAGAAACATGTCCATGGAAGGAATTGAACCCACAATTTCATGAGTGGTAACCTAACACACTAACCATACGGCCACAGAGAACCTGAGTTACAATGAGCTTTATACTATGAGGAATCAAAGACTGTCCAATGACAGCTGAATAATTGGAATCAAAAGTCAAGCAATGATGTGAAATGACTGAGGCAGGAATCGAACCCATGACCATATGATCACTAAGCCTTTACTCTGCCACTCGGCTACAGAGAGCACACTGCTTTCAAGACTGTTGTCATTCATTGTAATGTGATGATGTGCTGCAAACTGGTACGAGTAATCAAGGAGATAACAAACACCTGTAACCAATTGAAGGCGGGGGAGGAGAGCAGAATTCAACATTGGATTCGAACCAGTGACCTTGGGGTTGGCAAGCAGCCACCCTACCCCTACACTACAGTGGAGTTGTGGAGAAGAGAGGTTGAGACTTTGATGAATGTGAGATTTTTCAATGATTCTTAAAAAAAAAAGAAATGAGAATAAATTAGCCACACCAAGTAAGAAGAGGACTTTTTTGTGACCTGTGACTATTATTAGCAGAATTAGCAGAATAAATTGACAAAGACATGCGGAATGGCATACAAGAAACATGTCCATGGAAGGAATTGAACCCACAATTTCATGAGTGGTAACCTAACACACTAACCATATGGCCACAGAGAACCTGAGTTACAATGAGCTTTATACTATGAGGAATCAAAGACTGTCCAATGACAGCTGAATAATTGGAATCAAAAGTCAAGCAATGATGTGAAATGACTGAGGCAGGAATCGAACCCATGACCATATGATCACTAAGCCTTTACTCTGCCACTCGGCTACAGAGAGCACACTGCTTTCAAGACTGTTGTCATTCATTGTAATGTGATGATGTGCTGCAAACTGGTACGAGTAATCACGGAGATAACAAACACCTGTAACCAATTGAAGGCGGGGGAGGAGAGCAGAATTCAACATTGGATTCGAACCAGTGACCTTGGGGTTGGCAAGCAGCCACCCTACCCCTACACTACAGTGGAGTTGTGGAGAAGAGAGGTTGAGACTTTGATGAATGTGAGATTTTTCAATGATGCTTAAAAAAAAAAGAAATGAGTATAAATTAGCCACACCAAGTAAGAAGAGGACTTTTTTGTGACCTGTGACTATTTTTTGGTGAATTAAAATGAATTAAAAAGCACTTAACAGCAAGTTACAAAGTTGAGCTCCTTCTCCTGCTGCTGTGAAAAAAATGCATTGGGTTGAATGAGAGCAGAGAGCTCCCTGGCTGCATTTAAAAAATATTTTAAATTATTATCTAAGTCTCTTTGCATTTTTGACCAGAATTTTAGCCAGAAGACAAGTGTGGCTACAAAACTGGAGAAAAAAATTTGTATAGAGTTTAATTTGTGGCCGTGCTGACAGTTTAGCCAGAAAAACTCTAGAATGTTTTTTTGCCTCTCTCCACTCTGACACCACTCTAGCTCTGCTCGTTAGACGCAATACACACCCATTATAAAGCTGAAAAAAATCAGAAAAAGTTAAATATTTGAAAAAGTATAAATAGTTAAAAAGAGAAAAGTAATGCCGATAAAGTTCAAAAAAAGCTGCACGTTTTGATATATGAATTGTTGAAATAGCACAAAGTATGAAGGACTAGAAGAAGACCGTAAAGAGGCGGAAGAAAATGGCCAAACAGAAGAACAATAGTGTGAATGCTTCCAGCATTCACACTAATTATTCAGCTGTCATTGGACAGTCTTTGATTCCTCATAGTATAAAGCTCATTGTAACTCAGGTTCTCTGTGGCCGTATGGTTAGTGTGTTAGGTTACCACTCATGAAGTTGTGGGTTCAATTCCTTCCATGGACATGTTTCTTGTATGTCATTCCGCATGTCTTTGTCAATTTATTAGAAAGCAGTCACACTATTGTTCTTCTGTTCGGCCATTTTCTTCCGCCTTTTTACGGTCTTCTTCTAGTCCTTCATACTTTGTGCTATTTCAACAATTCATATATCAAAACGTGCAGCTTTTTTTGAACTTTATCGGCATTACTTTTCTCTTTTTTTTTTTTTTTTTTGAATAATGTTTTTATTATGGTTTTTCCATAAACATACAAATTGAACACATTACAAACAAACAAAAACAAACAAACAAACAGTGGCCACAGAAATCAAGACACAGGAGCGTTCAGTCCATTTCAATTGACAGTGATGCAACAACACAAAATATGAGCAGTAAATAAATGACAATTGATCACCAAGCAAGTGGAAATCTAGCCTCACGGCCCAAAGATGTCATCTTGCCATTTGTCAGCGCTGCGGTCGACCATTCCCTTTAAAACAATATTTGTAAGTCTTTTACCAGCATATTTAAAGAAGGGTGTCCAGGTCTTGAAGAAGACTGGCGTTTTACATTTGAATCTGTATGTCAGATATTCCATTGGTATTAACTCAAAAACCAGTTTATGCCATCCTATAATTGTAGGAGGTGCATTATCAATCCATTTAAGGAGTATATTTTTTCGGGCAGCAAATGTAAGAACATTAAACAGCCTTCTTTGATCAGATCCTTTGATATGAGGGCTGGCTAAGCCAAGGAGCAGAGCCTGAGGGTCAGGGTCAAGATGGACATCAAAAATCAAATTGAGTTTGTCAGTAATTTTACGCCAGTACTCCTCAATATAAATACATGACCAGACACAATGACTGTAACTCCCCACCTCTACGTGACACTTTGAGCACATTTCAGTCAAACTCGGATTCATCCTATGTCTGAGCTGGGGGATAATCTGCAACTTTTCTCTTTTTAAACTATTTATACTTTTTCAAATATTTAACTTTTTCTGCAAATTAAACTCTAGACAAATTATTTTCTCCAGTTTTGTAGCCACACTTGTCTTCTGGCTAAAATTCTGGTCAAAAATGCAAAGAGACTTAGATAATAATTTAAAATATTTTTTAAATGCAGCCAGGGAGCTCTCTGCTCTCATTCAGCCCAATGCATTTTTTTCACATCAGCAGGAGAAGGAGCTCAACTTTGTAACTTGCTGTTAAGTGCTTTTTAATTCATTTTAATTCACCAAAAAATAGTCACAGGTCACAAAAAAGTCCTCTTCTTGCTTGGTGTGGCTAATTTCTGCACTTTCCTTACTTTTTTTTTTAAGCATCATTGAAAAATCTCACATTCATCAAAGTCTCAACCTCTTTTGCACAACTCCACTGTAGTGTAGGGGGTAGGGTGACCGCTTGCCAACCCCAAGGTCACTGGTTTGAATCCAAGGGAAGAACTCTTGTTATGTTATGTTGAATTCTGCTCTCCTCCCCCGCCTTCAATTGGTTACAGGTGTTTGTTATCTCCTTGATTACTCATACCAGTTTGCAGCACATCATCACATTACAATGAATGACAACAGTCTTGAAAGCAGTGTGCTCTCTGTAGCTGAGTGGCAGAGTAAAGGCATAATGATCATAAGGTCATGGGTTCGATTCCTGCCTCAGTCATTTCACATCATTGCTTGACTTTTGATTCCAATTATTCAGCTGTCATTGGACAGTCTTTGATTCCTCATAGTATAAAGCTCATTGTAACTCAGGTTCTCTGTGGCCGTATGGTTAGTGTGTTAGGTTACCACTCATGAAGTTGTGGGTTCAATTCCTTCCATGGACATGTTTCTTGTATGTCATTCCGCATGTCTTTGTCAATTTATTAGTGTGACTGCTGAAAGCAGTCACACTATTGTTCTTCTGTTCGGCCATTTTCTTCCGCCTTTTTACGGTCTTCTTCTAGTCCTTCATACTTTGTGCTATTTCAACAATTCATATATCAAAACGTGCAGCTTTTTTTGAACTTTATCGGCATTACTTTTCTCTTTTTAACTATTTATACTTTTTAAAATGTTTAACTTTTTCTGATTTTTTTCAGCTTTATAATGTGTGTGTGTTGCGTCTAACGAGCAGAGCTAGAGTGGTGCTAGAGTGGAGAGAGGCAAAAAAACATTCTAGAGTTTTTCTGGCTAAACTGTCAGCACGGCCACAAATTAAACTCTAATCAAATTATTTTCTCCAGTTTTGTAGCCACACTTGTCTTCTGGCTAAAATTCTGGTCAAAAATGCAAAGAGACTTAGGTAATAATTTAAAATATTTTTAAAATGCAGCCAGGGAGCTCTCTGCTCTCATTCAGCCCAATGCATTTTTTTCATAGCAGCAGGAGAAGGAGCTCAACTTTGTAACTTGCTGTTAAGTGCTTTTTAATTCATTTTAATTCACCAAAAAATAGTCACAGGTCACAAAAAAGTCCTCTTCTTACTTGGTGTGGCTAATTTATACTCATTTCTTTTTATTTTAAGCATCATTGAAAAATCTCACATTCATCAAAGTCTCAACCTCTCCTCTCCACAACTCCACTGTAGTGTAGGGGGTAGGGTGGCTGCTTGCCAACCCTAAGGTCACTGGTTCAAATCCAAGGGAAGAACTCTTGTTATGTTATGTTGAATTCTGCTCTCCTCCCCCGCCTTCAATTGGTTACAGGTGTTTGTTATCTCCTTGATTACTCCTACCAGTTTGCAGCACATCATCACATTACAATGAATGACAACAGTCTTGAAAGCAATGTGCTCTCTGTAGCCGAGTGGCAGAGTAAAGGCTTAGTGATCATATGGTCATGGGTTCGATTCCTGCCTCAGTCATTTCACATCATTGCTTGACTTTTGATTCCAATTATTCAGCTGTCATTGGACAGTCTTTGATTCCTCATAGTATAAAGCTCATTGTAACTCAGGTTCTCTGTGGCCATATGGTTAGTGTGTTAGGTGTTGTGCTATTTCAACAATTCATACATCAAAACGTGCAGCTTTTTTTGAACTTTATCGGCATTACTTTTCTCTTTTTAACTATTTATACTTTTTCAAATATTTAACTTTTTCTGCAAATTAAACTCTAGACAAATTATTTTCTCCAGCTTTGTAGCCACACTTGTCTTCTGGCTAAAATTCTGGTCAAAAATTCAAAGAGACTTAGATAATAATTTAAAATATTTTTTGAATGCAGCCAGGGAGCTCTCTGCTCTCATTCAGCCCAATGCTGAGAGTTCTCCACAATTCTCTCTGTAGTCCAGTTGGTAAGGTGGCCGCTTGCCAACCCCAAGGTCACTAGTTCGAATCCAGGCTGAGCAATCTTGTTATGTGATGTTGAATTCTGCTCCCCTCCCCCACCCTCAATTGGTTACAGGTGTTCGTTAAGAGACGCATTAATTGCTTCTGCCACCGTTTGCAGCACATCATCACATTACAATGGCAACATGCTTATGTCTGTGCTCTCTGTGGCGAAGTGGCAGAGTAAGACAACAGTCTTTACAACTGTGTGTACACTGTGGCCTAGAGGCAAAGTCAAAGTCTAGTGACCATGAGATTGTAGGTTCGATTCCTACCTTGGTCAACCATTTGTATGGCGATCACTGCTTGCACTATTTTCACAAAAAAGTCCTCTACTTACTTGTTGTGGCTCATTTCTTTTTTTTTAAAGCATCATTGAAAAATCTCATATTCATCAAACCTCTACTTCACTATTAGTGTTGGAATAGCCCAGTGGATAATGTTCCTGCCATCCAACCACAAGGACACTGGTTCAAATCCCACCTGAGCAGTCTTGTTAGTGTGTCAGCAACTTTGAACTTTAAAGACCCGCTCCCATGAAAATCATGTTTTTCCTGCTTTTCAGAAGTTCCTGTGGCATTTTTCTTGTGTTAGAGCACATATCAGCAGAAAAGGAAGTGCAAAATTGCATTTCTGAGTTTTTCTGCCTTCAAATTGCTGTGAACCAATGGCAGACGCAAACTGGCAGTTTCAGGGAGACTGGAGCTGACGTGTCACAGCTCCAGGGGAGGGCACTAATGCTACAAGCTCCCGCCCCGCTCTGCATCTGGCTCAGAGGTGAAAGCCTTGGGAGCTCGGTGTAGCTATCAAGGTATAACAGGTATAGCTCACCTGGTAGAGCACCTTGCACTGTAACTAAGGCCTATTTTCCGGTCTGGGATCGAATCCCAGTGTGGAGTTTTACACTAAATGCGCTGAATCTGTAATTGTACAATGTCCAGCTGTCAGCAACCGGGGGGTGGGGTGCGAGGAGGTGGCTGGGCGGGTGCAAAACAGCGCAGTCTCCGCCCACCCCCCAGAGGTGAATTGCTAATGTGCATGGCTAATGAGCTGGTTTTAAAATGGCCGAAAAGGGTCGCGGGAGCGGGACTTTAAAGGTTCATGAGGCAAGAAATTCACATGCGTTTTAAGTTTTTTACTGCTAATGGGCGATGAAGCGTTAAAAACCAAAAAGAACGAGCCCACCCGCGTATCTCTCCGTTGCCTTGAACAGGCTGTGTGCTGCATAATGCGCTGCAATTCTGGGTCCGAATTTCCCGCGCTGTCCGCGGATGTGACGTCAAATGACGCTGCATGCGCGTCCTCGACAGCTTCGGCTTTCCTCCGCTTGCGCCCAGCGGTCGGCGGATGTCTTGCAGCCTGAACAGTTATGTGAGCAGCGAGTAGAGAAATAACGTCACTTTCTTACATTTTAATATTTTTTCATGCGAGAAAGTGACGGTTTAGATTCCCAGTCTGTTGTCAGTTTATCCAAATAACGTCTGTAAGTACTAGATTTGCTCCGACATTTTTCGGAGGAGTGCAGAGCCACACACGCAGCAGCAGCAGCGGCTCGTCACAGAGGCTGCAGCCGGGGAGCTGAGCTCATCGGCCGGGCAGCAGCTGTCCTCCTCCCAGGGAAGAAAACCAGCCGAGTAACTTCCCCACAGGTTTTTAGAGGTTTTCTGCCGGCTGGTTGAATTGTTTTTAGGAGATAAATGCTGGATGAAATCTAACAGTGGCACTGTGGCAGTTGGATTAGTTCATTTGAATGAAAAGTGAAGCTTCAGGTGTCTGTGAGCAGCGCAGCCTTGGGGCTCTGTACGTACAAAAATCACCATATTTAGGCTACTTCAATAAATAAATAAATAGTTTTACAATGAGCCGATTGATTAATTCGTGGTCAGTTTATCCAAACAACGCCTGTAAGGAAATTCTCCGACGTGTTCGGAGGAGAGCAGAGCCACTAGAGCAGCCGAGCGGCAGCAGCGCCTCACAGAGGCGGCGGCGGCGGCCGCTGCTGACCTGATGCCTGCGGTCAACCTCCGGGTGGCGCCGTAAATTGAGCACTGTACAATGAGCCGGCACGGCGCATTTACTGTTTATTAACAGCCAGGTGTGTAGCCTACGTGTGTGCGTGCGTGCGTGCGTGTGTGTGTGTGTGTCTGTGTCTGTGTCTGTGTCTGTGTCTGTGTCTGTGTCTGTGTCTGTGTCTGTGTCGTGAGACAGCAGGGAGAGGGGCTGACTGGCAGAGATGAGAGATAGTGAAAGCTGTTCTTTTTTTCTGTGAGAGACTGCTGCGGTGGACACAAACCAAACTGTGGCGGCTGATTAGTGGAAAACACTGGTATAGTAACGTTACGCCGTTTCCAATTCAGCCACAGTGTCACTGTCACAGCATCAGCTGCACTGCTGTGGAGAGCTGACGCGCGCTCCCGCACCAGCTTGGCTGATATGGCTGCAGTAACCCTGACGGCCGCTACGGCCGTTGTATCGCTAATGAGTTTTATTCCTTGATCTTGCCTCAAGCACCTTTAAGCATCATTGAAAAATCTCACATTCATCAAAGTCTCAACCTCCATTGGAAGTGTTGGAATGGCCTAGTGGATAAGGTTCCTGCCATCCAACCACAAGGTCACAGGTTCAAATCCCACCTGAGCAGTCTTGTTAGTGTGTCAGCCACTTTGAACTTTAACCAATACCACTTGGTCTGGTCACATGATCAAACTTGATAATGCATATGCGCCCCCACCTATTCGCTTTACCTCTTTCAATCTTGGTTTGTGTTAACATGTTTCTTGTTTATACCACTGCACTAAGATTGATTTGCACTGGAACTACAGCTTTGGGCTTGTTAACTTCAGAGTGAGACAGAGTGCAGTTCATCAACAGACAACAGTCTCTGCAACTGTGTGTACACTGTGGCCTAGAGGCAGAGTGAAAGTCTGCTGACCATGAGGTTATGGGTTCGATACCTACCTTGGTCAACCATTTGAATGGTGATCACTGCTTGCACTATTTGCTAATTCTGCAAAAGCGTTCAGCTGCTTTCAGCATTCACACGCATTTCCATCAGGAAATGCTACTTTATCTAGTTCTTACTACTTTCCTCCTTTTTACGGTCTTTAACTAGTCCTTCATACTTTGCGATTTCAACAATTCATATATCAAAACGTGCAGCTTTTTTTGAACTTTATCGGCATTACTTTTCTCTTTTTAACTATTTATACTTTTTAAAATATTTAACTTTTTCTGCAAATTTTTTCCCATAGGAATGCATTGAAAATGTCTTCAAACTTTTAAAATCTTCTTACTACTTTGAACCTCTAAAACTTCAGCATACTTTCTCCCACAGACTCCATTTGTCTTTTAAATTGTAGACAAACTTTTAATCTATTCACATATTACTCAGCTTATTAATATCTTCAACAGTTTCTGATATGTGGCCGTTTTAAAATCATTAAAATTTTTGACAAAATCCAACTTTATAATGGTTGTGTATTGCGCTTAACGAGCAGGGCTTAGAGTGAGTGACATCATCGTTAGAGTGAGAGGTATCGAAAAAACATCCTGGATTTTTTCTGGATATATTGCCAGCACGGCCACAAATTAAACTCTAGACACATGATTTCCTCACCGGTTTGTAGCCACACTTGTCGTGTCTCATTTGATGTGCTCAAAACAGCAGACAGACTTACAGAATTGTCTCAATGAGCCTAATTGTGCAGCTAGACCCGCTCCAGTGGCTCATTGACTTCAATATAAAAGTAGGAGCTGTTTTTTTTTTAGAAAAACAGAAATGCCCCCCTTTTCTACCCTGCGACGGCAAGAAAAGTTTTTGCCCTACAAACATTTAATTCACATTGGCTCGCTCAGGAAGGTCTCCTTGCCCCAGTAGTCATGACCACATTCTGATAAGAGGTACGGTTCTCTTTTTATGGGCTGTTTTCGGGAGCTGCACTGAGCTCAAATCTCTCTGCTCTGCTCTGCTCTGTGTGCAGTTGGTCCAGCTGTAGCGGCCAGCTCATTATCATGTCTATAAATAGAACAAGTGCAGGTGCAGCCTGGCCGCTCGTTAAGATGTTTTTAAACACAGCCCCACACAGACACATGATAAACCAGACTGACAGAGGATGTCCACGCACAAACACAGGCATCACACTCACACAGACAGACACACACAGACACTCACACACAGTCACACATGCACACATACACAAACAAACAGACAAACACACAAACACAACACTGTTCCACACAGTAAAATGTAAGCAGTTAAAAGTCACCATGGTAACTTCTGAGGGCAGGCTGCCACACAGGTGTAATCAATCAGATCATTAGGGAGGGAGGAGTTTTGTGGCGCTTATCAACAGTTTTACTTTCTGCACATGTACACACAGACAGAGAGACCGTCAGACTCACACACCCAGACACACACATGTGTCTGGGTGTGTGTCATGTGTCTGTCTATCTATCTATGAAAACAAGTAAATTTTATCACATAACACCGGTTTTAGCATCACTACATTGGCTGCCCATTCAGGCTAGAGCGGATTTTAAAGTTCTTCTTCTTCTTCTTTCTTATAAAGCCTTGAATGGTCTTGCACCTCTGTACCTGTCTCAACTGCTCACTCCCTACACTCCGTCACGTCCTCTTCGTTCCCTTGGTTCAAACCTCCTGGTCATTCCATCCATCAATAAAAAAACAGCTGGTGGCAGGGCCTTCTCCTACAGCGCTCCTTTTTTATGGAACGGCCTCCCACAAGATATTAGAAACGCCACATCCAATCGCAATTTTTAAATCCCGTCTTATAACGTACCTTTTTACCCAATACTTTGATTAACTAACTTATTTTAGCATTTTTCTCTGGTTTTACAATTGTTTTATTGACTGTCATTATTGTAAACAAACTTTTAACTATTTTATCCTTTTCCTCTGGTGTTTTTTCGAATGGTTTTTCATTTATCTGTTGTTATTATTGTACTTGTTTTTATTGTTAAGTGTATTGAGACCATGTACCATGGTGATTTTGCACTTTAAATAATAAATTGATTGATTGATTGATTGATATCTATCTATCTATCTATCTATCTATCTATCTATCTATCTATCTATCTATCTATCTATCTATCTATCTATCTATCTATCTATCTATCTATCTATCTATCTATACCTATACCTATACCAGCACGAATCACTCCACTTCATAAAGCAAATGATGTCCTTGATTGCAACAATTATAGACCTATATCTATCATCTGTTCAATTGCAAAAATCCTGGAAAAACTGGTCTATTCTCAACTGTCAGAATACCTCAAGATTAATAATATTTTATCTCCCTCTCAGTCTGGATTCAGATCCAACCATTCAACAACTACTGCCTTGTTGAAAATAACAAATGATATTTTTACTGCTGCAGGGAATGGTGAAATTACTGGTGCAATTTTTGTTGATTTAACCAAAGCTTTTGATTTCGTTGATCGGTATTTATTATTAGATAAGCTTTATAACATTGGTCTATCTAAAAATGTAATTTTATGGTTTAGCTCTTTTCTACATAATAGGAAACAGTGTGTTGTTGTTGATGGAAAATGTTCTGACTTGTTGGTGCAGGAAAGAGGAGTGCCTCAAGGGTCAACCTTGGGACCCCTTCTTTTCTCTATATTTGTTAATGATTTACCGTCTATATTTACTTATTCCTCTGTGCAATTGTATGCAGACGACACCGTCATTTATACTTCAAAATCTGACCTATCTGAAGTTCAAACCACCATTCAGTCTGACTTCAGTATTCTTGAAGACTGGCTCTTACAAAATAAATTACTTCTTAATAAAAACAAATCTGTCGTAATGATTTTTGGCACAAATTCCAAATTGAAATCCATTTCAGATTTATGTAATATATCTTGTAAAGATGGTACAACTCTGCAGAAAGTTGATAAAATGAAATACCTTGGTGTCTGGTTAGATCCTACTTTGTCATTTAAAACGCACATTGATTATACGGTACGGAAGGTGAACTGTCGTATTAATATGTTGTATAGGTCTAGAAACTGTTTTACATATAGTGTTAGAAAGAAACTTGCTATGCAACTTATTTTTCCAATTTTGGACTATTGTGATGTTGTGTATATCTCTGCTTCCAAATCTGTGTTAGCTCCTCTGATCAAAGTTTATAACAGAACCTGCAGATTCATACTTGAATGTCCCTATCTTACACATCACTGCCTAATGTACCAATCTCTTCAGTTTCCTTCTCCACATGCACGACGACAGTTACACTGGTTCCAATTTATTTTCAAATGTATTCATTTTAATTACCCCCCTTATCTTAAACAGTATTTTGTGCAACTCACCTCTACTTATCAAACCAGACACTCTGTTCACCCCTACTTTTCCGTTCCACATACCAGAAAAACAACCGGTAGAAAAGCATTTATGTTCAGAGCACCAAATGACTGGAATCACCTACCCATGTGTATCAGATCTTCTCCATCTCTTAATTGCTTTAATCATGCCCTGTCTTCACATCTTGAAACTACTTGTTCATGCTTTCATTGAACTGTCACCACATTTCGCTAAATACCTGTCCAAACTCGGTTGCAACTTGTCCGACTGATTATTGTATGTCTGTCCAGTTTTTGTCTTTGTCTTGTTTTGTTTTGTTTTGTTTTTATTGTATTGTTCTGTATCCTTTCATTGTACTGTGATGTGTTGTGTTGTTGTGTTTTATGTTGACGTGAGGTGCGCAGGACCCCCTCGAAAACGAGTTGCGACAACTCAAGGGGTTTATCCTGCTGATAATAAACAACTTAAACAACCTCTCCCTATTTTTTAACCCCTCTGTCTCCTTTCTTTCTTTCTTTCTTTCTTTCTTTCTTTCTTTCTTTCTATCTATCTATACCCCTCCCTATTTTTTAACCCCTCTGTCTTCTTTCTTTCTTTCTTTCTTTCTTTCTTTCTTTCTTTCTTTCTTTCTTTCTTTCTTTCTTTCTTTCTTCTACTCCTTCATTTGTATTTTACGTAACTTTTTCTATCCTTCCCTCTCTATCCATCCATCCATCCATCCATCCATCCATCTACCTCTTTCTATCTATCATCCCCCTCTCTCTTTTTCTTCTTTCTTTCTTTCTTTCTTTCTTTCTTTCTTTCACTCCATTTCTGTCTTTTTACTTCTTTGTTTGTTTGATTGTTTCTTTCTTTCTTTCTACTCCTTTTCTTTTCCTTTGTTTTTACTCAATTTCTTTCTTTCTTTCACTCCATTTCTGTCTTTTTACTTCTTTGTTTGTTTGATTCTTTCTTTCTTTCTTTCTTTCTTTCTTTCTTTCTGTCCTTTTCTTTTTTCTCTCTTGTTTCAATTTTTCTTTCTTTCTTTCAACAATTTCTTCAGCTCATTCAGCATTGCTTTCAGCATTCACACCATTTCCATTCTTGGAAATGTTTTTTCTAGTATTATTAGTGTGACTGCTGAAGCAGTCACACTATTGTTCTTCTGTTTGGCCATTTTCTTCCGCCTTTTTACGGTCTTCTTCTAGTCCTTCATACTTTGTGCTATTTCAACAATTCATATATCAAAACGTGCAGCTTTTTTTGAACTTTATCGGCATTACTTTTCTCTTTTTAACTATTTATACTTTTTCAAATATTTAACTTTTTCTGATTTTTTTCAGCTTTATAATGGGTGTGTATTGCGTCTAACGAGCAGACCTAGAGTGGTGTCAGAGTGGATAGAGGCAAAAAAACATTCTAGAGTTTTTCTGGCTAAACTGTCAGCACGGCCACAAATTAAACTCTAGACAAATTATTTTCTCCAGTTTTGTAGCCACACTTGTCTTCTGGCTAAAATTCTGGTCAAAAATGCAAAGTAAGACTTAGATAATAATTTAAAATATTTTTTAAATGCAGCCAGAGAGCTCTCTGCTCTCATTCAGCCTAATGCATTTTTTTCACATCAGCAGGAGAAGGAGCTCAACTTTGTAACTTGCTGTTAAGTGCTTTTTAATTCATTTTAATTCACCAAAAAATAGTCACAGGTCACAAAAAAGTCCTCTCCTTACTTGGTGTGGCTAATCTATACTCATTTCTTTTTATTTTAAGCATCATTGAAAAATCTCACATTCATCAAAGTCTCAACCTCTCTTCTTCACAACAACACTGTAGTGTAGGGGTTAGGGTGGCTGCTTGCCAACCCTAAGGTCACTGGTTCGAATCCAAGGGAAGAGCTCTTGTTATGTTATGTTGAATTCTGCTCTCCTCCCCCGCCTTCAATTGGTTACAGGTGTTTGTTATCTCCTTGATTACTCATACCAGTTTGCAGCACATCATCACATTACAATGAATGACAACAGTCTTGAAAGCAGTGTGCTCTCTGTAGCCGAGTGGCAGAGTAAAGGTTTAGTGATGGGTTCGATTCCTGCCTCAGTCATTTCACATCGTTGCTTGACTTTTGATTCCAATTATTCAGCTGTCATTGGACAGTCTTTGATTCCTCATAGTATAAAGCTCATTGTAACTCAGGTTCTCTGTGGCCATATGGTTAGTGTGTTAGGTGTTGTGCTATTTCAACAATTCATATATCAAAACGTGCAGCTTTTTTTGAACTTTATCGGCTTTTCTCTTTTTAACTATTTATACTTTTTAAAATATTTAACTTTTTCTGCAAATTAAACTCTAGACAAATTATTTTCTCCAGTTTTGTAGCCACACTTGTCTTCTGGCTAAAATTCTGGTCAAAAATGCAAAGAGACTTAGATAATAATTTTAAATATTTTTTAAATGCAGCCAGGGAGCTCTCTGCTCTCATTCAGCCCAATGCTGAGAGTTCTCCACAACTCTGTCTGTAGTCCAGTTGGTAAGGTGGCCGCTTGCCAACCCCAAGGTCACTAGTTCGAATCCAGGCTGAGCAATCTTGTTATGTGATGTTGAATTCTGCTCCCCTCCCCCACCCTCAATTGGTTACAGGTGTTCATTAAGAGACGCATTAATTGCTTCTGCCACCGTTTGCAGCACATCATCACATTACAATGGCAACATGCCTATGTCTGTGCTCTCTGTGGCGAAGTGGCAGAGTAAAGGTTTATTGATCATGAGGTCATGGGTTCGATTCCTTACTTTTTTTTTAAGCAGAAGCCAGTGATCCTCTTATCAAAGGTTTTCTTTACCCCTCACATACTGTCTCTGTCTGTAGCCTAGTGGTTAGCTTGCTGGTCTGGAGACCTGAAGGTTGCTGGTTCAAATCTTGCCTCAACAACAATTATAGTGAATTATTTTCCCAGTTGTCCTCTGTTGACTTCTGATAACTTGCTTCATGTTGAAACTGCTGCTCTCAGCCTGAAATTCACAGAAATTTTCATTCTAAGTCATTCAAGCTTGACTCTCAAGCTTTCTTGATGTTGACAGTGTGCAGATCATTAACAGACAACAGTCTCTGCAACTGTGTGTGCACTGTGGCCTAGAGGCAGAGTGGAAGTCTAATGACCATGAGGCTGTGGGTTCGATTCTGACCTTGGTCAAACATTTGTATGGTGATCACTGCTTGCACTATTTGCTAATTCTGCAACAGCGTTCAGTTGCTATCAGCAGTCACACCATTTCCATTCTTGGAAATGCTTTTTCTAGTTTTTCATCTTCCGGACGATTTTCGGTTCGCTACTAGTCCTGCAACTCGAAGAGTTGCAGGCCAAATTATATATCAAAACGTGCGTCTTGATCGGGATCGGTGTGCTATTACTTTTCTCAACAGTGTACGAATTTTTCGCGACGTAAGTCGCGAAAAACTGCGCAAAATTTTGCATTGAAGTCAATGGGACGGGCGGGAAAAAAAGAGCGAAAAAGACCAATCATTGGAGTTTAACAAACGTCTACTGCTCAGGCATACTTTCACCTAGAGACTCCATTTAAACTTTAAACAGTAGACACAAGTCTTGTGTATTGTCGTATTACTCCACGTTTTGATAGGTCATATAGTTTTTGATCAATCCCTGTTCAATGACCATGATCATTTTTGGAGAAATTATGAGATTATAATGGTTGTGTATTGCACGGAATGTTCGTGTCAGAGTGCGTGACATCATCGGTTAGAGTGGGAGAGATGCCAGAAAAACTCCAGATTTTTTCTCTTTCCAAACTCCAAACGGCCACAATTTACACTCCACACACATAATTTTTTCAGAATTTGTAGACAAACTTGTTCTGTCACTCATCATCTGCTCAAAATATCAGAGAGACTTACAGAATTTAAACTCGGAGCCTCTTAGTGCGGCCACGTCTGTCTCTGCTCCTCATTGACTCCAATACAAATATTTTCTGAGAGAAGCAGAACGGCCTGATGTTTTAAAACTGCCATCCTCTCCAAAATATTTACTGTAGAAACACCAAATCGTACCAAAATTTTCAGTAAGTCCTTAGAGCAATGTGATCTGTGTTTTGTTCTGATAGGAGTTACCGTTTTCTCACGCTAAGCCTAAATGTGAGACCGGTGCAGAGGCAGAAAATCGCTCTTTTTCTCCACGTTTCTGTCTGTCTCAGCCTGGGGGGGCCCCTATCGCCGTGGTAACCTCTGTGATCCTCAGGCCAGAGCTCGTTAACTTCATAAACAATCCACCTGGCGCTCGTTTAAATGTTTATAAACACAGACACAGCTAAATCAGACTGACACAGGATGCAGCTCATAGTCACACACACACACACACACACACACACACACACACACACACACACACACACACACACACACACAGTTAACCTAATGTGGTTACAGCTCCTCCATATCAGTGCTTATAGAAAGATGATCATGTGTCTGTCTGATCAGCTCTGTCTTGACCTTAAGATCGTGGGTTTGATTCCCATGTTGACAGAGATGGCAAAACCGGCAGTAGCCCCGTGGGCCTTTCAAAATTTCCCGAGAGGAAATTTTCTAGTGTAATTTACTGTTGTGTATGTCTTTGGGTTGCCTCACCTGAGTTGCATCCCGGGTTTGATTTGGGGGGTGGGGACCAATTGCCTAAATGTTTCCTTTGTCTCTTATCCTGACAAAGATCCACTGGGATCGAAACGTTGATCTATAATAAACACATTAGGAGCTTTATACAGTGTGCAGACCTCACTCTTTTCTTATAAGTCAATTTTGTTTTTTAGTCCTGCACCTGTTAGACGTTTGGATGTGCTGCTTTAACCCACTATTGCATACTCATGAGTCATTTCTCACCCTTTACCAAACTAAAATTATAATTGTGATTTAACTCTAAAAGAAAAACGTGAAAAAAAGCTCATACCGAATTTATTCAACTTTTCAATCATCCTTTAGCATCATATTCTGGGTTTAAGTCGCTTTACAACTTTGTAGTTCCTCATTAGATCTAGAAGAGGTCGCTGCTGTACTATTCTTATGGTTATATAGAGAAAGCCAAGTTCACTACGTTCTTTCTTTCTTTCTTTCTTTCTTTCTTTCTTTCTTTCTTTCTTTCTTTCTTTCTAATGCATGGGAATGCATTACATTCACATACACAGTGAATAAAAGTTCTTATGTCAGAGCTCTGGACACTGTTACCATGGTTCAGTGCGACGATGCTGAGCTTTTTTACTAGTGAACTAAACCGGTCGGTTTGGCGCGCGCGGTCACGTCATCTCGCGTCCTCCTCGCGAGCGCGCGCGCGGTGTCACCTGTTGCAGCCCAGCCTCCCGCTTCACGTCGGCGTCTGGACGCGGTCCGTGCCGTGCCGGGGAGGTGCAGCTTCATTCAGGCCGAGCTGAAGCGGCAGGACAGCGGCGTTGAAGCGTGTAACGAGGTAAGAAAGCAGTTGTGTTTATCTCCGCACAGGTGCCACTTCCTTTCCTCCCAGGGCGCGAGACACTGTCGCCGCTGTCACCGTTTTTTTTAAACTTCATTGACGTTTTTCTGCGTTCACGTTAATGTTTAAACCAGCAAAATTTTCCCTCCTTGTTTATATCATGGAAACTTAATATGCAACATCCTCCGTAAAAGGCCAAACTATGTTTAGAGCACTTGCTAAGTAGACTTTAGTCTATTTTGGGGGGGCTGTGTCATCTGGCTGGTGCTTTTTCACACAGCCTGGGGGGATAGACCCTTTAATTTAAGAAAAATTATTAGCTATATTTAAACGTCGTCAAATTCACAATGCAATTTTCCCAACAGCCCATCGACGCCGTGTCGCTTTCTTTTACTATTTTATATTCTCTCTCTAAAATGTATCGTTTTTTTTGTTAATTTTTCTCCCCTAAACTGAGCTGACACTGATATTAACCATCTTCTCACTATTGTGGGAATCCTCTGGCGCTGCTTCAGGATCCACCTCGGGAAGCCCCAGAAATATTGTGTCTTATTGTCCAACTGAGTTGTGTTTGCTACAAGTCAGGAAGCACACCACTGCTAAGTGGTGTCTTGAATGGGGATATGAGCTCATCTGCAAAGTTGTAATGTGTGTCCTTCATTTTTAACCCTTTGCCAACAAAGTTTATTGACAAAAAAAAGAATCATCAATTTCATTTTCAGTTTCAATTTCAATTTCATATTTAGGCTATAGTTTCCTTGGCTATGTCTTGTCTTTCATATGAATGGAGAATAAATGTGCAAGGAGTTTGAAGCAACAAGTTGTTTAAATAATGATGCATTTACTTGTCACCTGTATCAGTCCAAGTGCAATGGCAAACTGACATCTCCACTCAAGCTATTTTCCAGTGTGGGATATTACTCCGGAAAGAGATTGTCAATATGTGGCCAACACTGGATTATATGTTGTAATACAATGAAAAATACCACAGCTGAGAATCCTGTCTTCGGTGTTGGATGTGATTGTGTTAATGTCAGTTCAACTTTGACTTGATACTTTGGTTCACGTTCAAACTCAGTGAGTTGGTTCACGGTGTGAAATATGTCTGGCTGAGTATACTGTGTCCACTCTATATCAGTGTCCAGGGCTATGATCTCATCTGTAATGTGAAGTACAGACATGGCGTCTGTGTCCTTCAGAAACCCCCCACTACCCCCCGGCACAGTGCTGCTGCAAACAACAACAGTTGTTCTGAAACTGTTGGCAGTGATCTTGCTTTTAAGGTCATGTTGAGGTTCTCTGACCAACTTGAAGTTTATCTGATTATTTAGTTTTTTGGATTTTTTAGTGGAGGACATGAACTTGATTAACCATAACATGTGGTGCTTCTGTTGTTGTGGACTTTTCCTGGACTCCTGCCCTTCAATATGTGGATTTTCCCTGAGACTTCTTGTCAGAAGTTACAAATCTTTCGTTAAATGTTTTTGGTGTTTGTTTTTTTTCTGTCATGACTTTGGCCTTCCTCAACCTCGGAAAATTTCCCTCCACCTAGCACTGACTGGCTCTTACAGAAATAAAGGACAGCACAGAAAATTATCTAACTGTTGAACACAAACTATTAAGTTAGAATGGCACGACATGTAAAGGAATTGAATTGAATTGAATTGAATTGAATTGAATTGAATTGAATTGAATTGAATTAACTTTATTAATCCCGAAGGAGGGAAATTTGTGTGTGCCAGCAGCACTAATTTTGATCAGATGAGTTCACCGGTTAAGGCTTAGTTGAAGGTATTGTCAGTTTGTATACACTAATCAGCCATGAAATACAAATCATGCTGTGTATTGTGGGAAATAATATGGGAAATAATTAAAACTAAAAATAAGTTTCTAATCAAATTACTAATAATACACAAAGAAAAGGCCACAGATATGGACCAATCAACCACGAAAAAAACAACAACTGTTTCCTGTTATAATTTTATGTCTGAGTGGCGTTTTTGATCATTGGTAATTCTGACAAACTCAGTTTTATCCCTGAACATTAGGTAGACATGTATACGCACAATTCAAGTATAAATGAAAAGAAGGATGCTCGTCCACAGTCCCTTTCACAATGAAACTTTAATGTATAATTGCTTTCTACCCCTTGTGAATGTGAATGGTGAATGTGACTGTAGTATAATGAAGAGTAATCCAGCTTGGTTGAGACTGAGACATGTATTTTGTAAATGTTTACTAGTTATTGTTGTCCCTCTGTTGTTGTCGGTCATACAGAGGACTTACAACTTAGCGTGCTCCTATACCCACAATGCTGTGCAGACTGTGTGTGTGCGAGAGTGTGTTGAAAAGGGTTGGTTCACCAGTGGAGTGTCTGCACCTGCCAGCTGATGTCCGAATTCCAAGACCGATATAGCTTTGCCCACTTAATCGCACAAACACAAATACGCACGCGGAGACACACATGCCACATCACTAAATCACACCAACGCACACGTTACTTTCACATCAGCATTTTAAACCGCTGCTTGGTGAAAATACCAAGGTTATCGATTTGAATTATTAGAGTCACTGTGCACTGTGCTTCTCCACTGAAGAAGAGGAGAAGCTGCTTAGATTCTCTATTTTACTGTCTGTGCATGTTGGATTTACTCATATTGGCTTTTAGTGAGTAGCATTCCTCCCTGCTGTGTGCTTATTCTGTGTTGTCTCACTGCCACGGCTTCCTGGGACAGTTCACTGGAGCCATCGTTACCATCGTTAATGTTATTATCTCCACCTGTGCTTTTCCTGTTTTGCCAAGTCAAATATCAGCGTCAGAGCCTGATGAACACATCAGCTACATTCATACTGTCACTCAGTATTAGCCAGGCCTGTTTGTTATATGTTATGCTTATGGTAATAATGGAATAATGTTGTCATTTTTATAACAATATCTACCTGTTAGGGGTGGGAATATTTTACTATCTAACGATTAGATTTGATTCATATTTTTGGGGCTACGATTTGATTCAAAATCAATTTTCGATTCAAAACTATTTGATTCATAATGATTTCTGCTTCAGTCTATTGGTGTGCAAAGGATCCTCATGATCTACTCCAGTCTGCCTTGCAAGACTAAAGTGTCTTTTTCACATTTATTGAGTTTTAAACATTTATCCATGCTTAGATGGAATTGTTGAAACTGTTGCATAAAAGCAACATCACATATTGCTTGAGTAGTAGTGCCTCTTCAGGGTTTCCCGCAGCGCTTTCCTGTTAAGGCGGCCGCCTTAACAACAAAGAGCTGCCGCCTAACCTAACGTCTTTATAAAAAAGAAAATGTAGCGATATTCTCCCTCTGCCATCTGATTTTTAAATACCAGCGCTCACGGCGGGTACACACCGGGCGAGGAAGAAGCGCCGCAAACTTCATCAGATTCACCGCGGCGTGCACCTCCGCGGCCGGCTCGCGCCCTGCAGCAGTCGTTTTGGCGTCTGGTCTATTTTGTGCCCGAGCCGCGAGCGACCGCATCAAGCCGGGCAGGAAGTCAAACAAATAAACACGAGAGAATCCGAGGTGTACTGCAAAGCCAGTTTAGTGGGTTAGCGAGAGTGTGTTGAGTCTAAAAAGCCAGGCTCTCCTGTACTGCAAAGGTGGCTCTCTTTTAACCCGACTAGATCACCACGGTAATTTATGGTCCCGACCAGGTTATGTTCAGAGTTTAATCATAAAACTGGCGATAAAAGCACCGCTGTTTCACTGTGTAACTCATTTACAGCTGCGTCACCTTTACTTTGAAAGTCCAGTGGAGCTGGATCAGAACGGAGCGTTTGTACGGAGGGAGAGACCAGCTGATCCGCTGCTGTTTACTTTCTCTCTGAGCGTCTCCGTTGAGAGTTTTCTCCGCCTCCTCACCCGTTGAGCTGAGCGTCAGGAGCTCATTATAGCCTATATCTTATTTTTTATACAGTCAGTCACCACTGAAATAAGTTGTCCACTCACAGCAGGACAGATGGATAATCGGTAAAGTTAATAATTTCACTTAATGTGGCCATGAATAAATTAATTTCGATGTTTTGCCTGTTATATTTCAGTGTTGCCCAAACGCAAATCTTGATTAAGTCTTTGTTGTCTTTGTACAGAGACAATATGAGATTTGCTTGTATAGCCACAGCACATAAAAAACCCACTCGTATTCTATAATTTCGATCAGTGAAATATATGAAAACAATATAAAATAGAATTTAAAATAACTTGTTGCTCTAGTTTACTTAATTTAAATGAATAAAGCTTCATATTTAAAAGTAGCACAATGTTCAGCTGTCAGAAATTAACAGCAGCCTCCTCTCTTGTCATATTTGCAGCGACACTGATTCTGAGTTGATAACCAGCTTCGTAGTACCGTGTTAACTCGGGCCGGGACTTGAGGTTTTGTTCAGCTGCATCATGAACACAAAGCCTGGCCATGTCGAGCCTCCTTCGCAGTACTGGCCTCCGGTCAGACCCTTTTCAAAATAAAACACCGCAATTAACAAATACTAGAGGCCAATGTGTGTGTTTGTAGCCCGACTCATCTACCCCCCACCCCTCCAAGACAAAATGGCTAGGGGAAACACTGAGTTTTATTCATCCTCTAAATCTTAACAAAATTACCTATGAAGTTACCCATTTAGTTATTTTATCCCATAGCGTTGCTATGGTGGTTGAGTTCACTCAGGCATTTTCCTATCAGCTGTGAGAGATCCTTTAGATTGTATTTCCTCATGACGGCATAGCAGCAATACGATCAGTGTGAGTGACTGTAACTCAGTGGTCATACATCTGACTCACTCAACATTTGCTCAGTTTATCTTTGTACAAAGTTCAAAATTCTCAGGATGTAGGCTAGGATGGAGTAGGGTCCAAAAGTCTTGAGACCACTCTCCCATGGGAAGACGGTGTCAGAGTCAGAGTGTAGGTCAGCTGAAGCTGGTTGGTCCAAACCATCATGTGCCCTGACATGCAGAACAACACAGAGTGACTATATAGAAGTGAGTGTGTGTGTGAGTGAGAGAGAGAGAGCGAAGAGAGGGACTGCTATTGTCATTATAGTCCCCGCGTAGCACAGACTACGTGGTTGCCACGGGAACAAAATTCTTTCCTAGTAGAAAAGTAGAGGACCGGCGAGGCTTGATATGACGGGAACATTTTGAGTGGGCTGAAAGGGGATCTGTTACTCTCATTAGACTGTCCCAGTGGTGCCATGGCAGCCGGACAGGAACACATAATCTGTAGTTATGCATATTTATGATTTTGTCCACCAGTCGTCATATTGATTTTGATGGTAAAAAATCTGAGCGGTTCAAATTGTCCACTGAAAAAACGCAGCTGTGCACTCTGCAACATGATTGACATCGGCTGGTGTAGAATCATCTCACACAGAAGATTAAATAAAATACAGAGATACTGTAGATTTTGTTAGCTTTCCTCTACTAAGGAGCAGCTGTTTGACTAGCAGCTTGCTATTGGTAGTCTAGTAGATTTTGATATTGAATCAGGTGTCACCACAAAAATACTTTCAGAACACCTGTGTTTATGCCTATATTGTTCGTATTTAAAAGGACTGGAAAATGTTCAATTACAGTTGTGAATGTATAAAAGACTTAATGAAGTATTAATTTGCATCAAGATCTTTGAATATTGGCAACATTTGAACTGCTTGGCTATCGGGGGACGATTAGATATAAAAAACCCTACATTCATTCAAATCTTGGTTAATATGTCTGTGTGTGTCTTTATGTCAGTTTTCCAGAGCCTCAGCCTGCCAACCACTCCTCTGAAGGAGCATTTGCTCACGCCGAGGAGGAGAGTGCCTTGAGCTTAGAGGGCCAAAGGTCACCAGAGGTCGTGGTCCGAGCCTGTATGCCCAGCCCTCCCCCTCCGCCCTCACCACCACCTCCAGCGCAAGTCAGGGAGAAAGCCCCAACACCCAAGCTGTTCACCCCAAGCAAACTCAATTTCACTGTAAGAACATGCTCCACATTAACTTTGTGTGCCTTAAAATGTCAAGTTCAAAAGCTGTATTAACAAATAAATAGCAAATGTCATTTTACAGGACTTAATAGTCGTACATACAACATGGTAAATACATTACTGCTGTGTGCAATATCTGCTATCTGTCTATTTTTTTTTAACTTCCCTTTCATCATAATATTTCAGTTATTTGCCTTTTTTCACATTTGAGGAGCAGGAGGACACTCTAATTAATCGATCGGAACGACTTCCTTTTAACTCCACCCTGCATATTATTTCCATGTGTTGTCTCATGTAGTAAAATTTGGCATTTAAGTCTATGCTAAATATCTCCAGCTAATTGAAATGGGTAAAAGTTTCTGACTGTCTCTTCTTTTTTTTTTTGGAATAGTTTAGTTTAGTTTAGTTTGTCTTTATTGTCTCCCTTGGGAGAAATTCGTCCTGGACAGACCAGAGACTCCAGGCGCCATGAACACATATACACAAAACAATACATCTAAGACCATAAACAAACACATCATCATATCCCCCAGCTCCTTTATACTTTATTTTGAAGTTTTCAAATATGCAAAAAACAGTACAACGTATTCCCACAGGCAAGGTAATAATAAAGACAATCAAAATAAACAAATGATAATAAGAAGAAAATAAAATGATAAAGAAAAGAAAATGAATACATAGAAAATACAATAATAATAATAATAATAATTAAAGCCGCAAGCGGCGATGACGGGCCCTCGCTCACACATGCGACCGCGGGGCCAGAGGCATATTGGGGCTGTGGCGTGAAGCAGAGAGGGAGAAAAAACCTGGAAGGAGGAAAAAAATGCAATGTTTTGTTTTTGGAGTGAATCAGAAAAAGCATGAGGGAGTTATGACCAGTTAATGTTTCATCCACCAGGAGGCAGTAATGGGATGCATGCAGGTGTGTTCAGGGTCAGTCCCTCATCACACATGTGAATTTTCGTGGAAATCGGACAATGTTGGTGTAAAATATGGCACTTCCTGTTTCCACTAGGGGGCAACATGAGTGAGATTGCGTACGAGCATATGGAGACGTTGAGGTCATGACCTGTGTACCAATTTTCATGTTGATACGAGTTCATTAAAGCCATCAAAAAGCCAAACGTATTTTCATGGCGAGGAATGGTCGCCACGTCGCCACACAGACGCCATTACTCGTAGCGTCACAGCGTTCATTATATAGCTTCACCACCTTAGTCTGCATGTTTTAGAAGTGGAATGAAGTTGATGGGGTCAAGTATGTGCCATCAGTACATGTTAAAGTAAAACCTGGCCACTTCCCATGAGTGACGTAGGAAATTAATACATCGGGACGTTCAGGGCGGAGCCGTCATCATGTCCAGCAAGTTTGAAGATGATCGGATAAAGTATGTGGGCGTTAGAGCTGTACGAAGGTGAAATGGCGAGCAAATGAAAAGTCGCCAAAATTAGCAAGGCCCTAGAAGCCACGCCCTTTGACCTACAGACATTCAGAGCACAACTTTTGATCAGCATGGCATCTCGATGGTCTCTAGCCAATTTGAAGTCAATCGGACAAAACCCCTAGGAGGAGTTAGTTCAAAAAGGTCAAAAGTTCAAATCAAAATGGCCGACTTCCTGTTGTGATTTCATGATGACATTAAGAGGCTTTTTTGTGCGTCTTGCCATGTTCTATAAGCCCACCAAATTTCATGCCTCTAGGTGAAACGCACAGGCGGGGCTGATATTTTGAAATTTTCTAGGGGGTGCCATTTTGCCATTTGGCCACGCCCATTTCCAACGACTTCAAAATATCACATTTTTCGCGAGGCCTGATGTGCATGCCAAAATTGACGCGTTTTGGGGCATGTTGAAGCCCCCAAAAATGCGATTTTAGGGAGAATATAATAATAATTAAAGCCGCAAGCGGCGATGGCGGGCCCTCGCTCGCCCATGCCACCGCGGGGCCTGAGGCACGCCGGGGCTGTGGCGCGGAGCAGAAATGGAGAAAAAACCTGGAAGGAGGCCAAAATTGCAATGTTTCGTTCATCCACCAGGGGGCAGTTACCGCATGTGGTGTGGTGCGTTCAGGGGCGGCCCCTCATCACTCATGTGAAGTTTCGTGTCAATCGGACAAAGTATGAGGGAGTTATGAGCAGTTAAAAGTTTGTCCACTAGGGGGCAGTAATGGGATGCGTGCAGGTGTGTTCAGGGTCAGCCCCTCATCACACATGTGAAGTTTCATGGAAATCGGACAATGTTGATGTCAAATATGGTACTTCCTGTTTCCACTAGGGGGCGAATGAGTGAGATCGTCTATGAGCACATAGAAACGTTGAGGTCGTGACCCTGGACCTGTGTACCAATTTTCATGTTGATACGAGTTCATTAAAGCCATCCAAAGGGCAAACGTATTGTCATGGCGAGGAATGTTAGCCACGCCCCCACAGGGACGCCATTACTCGTAGCTTCACAGTCTTCATAATGTAGCTTCACCAACTGGTTCTGCATGTTGTAGAAGTGGAATGAAGTTGATGGGGCAAAGTATGTACATTTTCAAAATTTAGTACACTTCCTGTTACCACCGGGGGGCGCTATGAGTTACGTGGGAAGTGACTATATCGGGACGTTCAGGGCGGAGCCATCATCATGTCCAGCAAGTTTGAAGTTGATTGGATGAAGTATGTGGGCGTGAGAGCCACACGTATGGACATGGCGAGAACGCCAAAGTCTGATGAGCGCTGACAGCCACGCCCTTTGACCTACGGACTCACGGAGCACAAGATAAGCTCAGCGAGGTCTGGAGATGTGGTATACCTAATTTCAAGTTGATCGGGCGAACGCTCTGGGAGAAGTTAATTTTAGGCGGGAAAAATCAAAACCAAAATGGCCGACTTCCTGTTGGGTTGAGGTCATGAGGTCAAGAGGCTTTTTTGCACATCTGGGTATAATACAGCTGTGTACCGAATTTTGTGAGCATAGGACAAAGTTAGATAGCAAAATTCTCTATGGGCATTTTTGACTTTGTAGGGGGCGCTATTCCGCCATTCTGCGTCGACCATGTGCGACCACCCAAAAATATCGAATTTCGGATCAGGCCGGACGTCCGTGCAAAAGTATACGCATTTTCGCATTTGGGAAAGGGGCGAAATTGGGGCACGAAATGTCGGAAGAATAATAATAATAATAATTAAAGCCGCAAGCGGCGATGGCGGGCCCTCGCTCGCCCATGCCACCGCGGGGCCTGAGGCACGCCGGGGCCGTGGCGCGGAGCAGAAATGGAGAAAAAACCTGGAAGGAGGCAAAAAACGCAATGTTTCGTTCATCCACCAGGGGGCAGTCACCGCATGTGGTGTGGTGCGTTCAGGGGCCGCCCCTCATCACTCGTGTGAAGTTTGGAGTGAATCGGACAAAGCATGAGGGAGTTATGAGCAGTTAAAGGTTCGTCCACTAGGGGGCAGTAATGAGATGCGTGCAGGTGTGTTCAGGGTCAGCCCCTCATCACACATGTGAAGTTTCATGGAAATCGGACAAAGCATGAGGGAGTTATGAGCAGTTAAAAGTTTGTCCACTAGGGGGCAGTAATGGGATGCGTGTAGGTGTGTTCAGGGTCAGTCCCTCATCACACATGTGAAGTTTCGTGTAAATCGGACAAAGCATGAGGGAGTTATGAGCAGTTAAAGGTTCGTCCACTAGGGGGCAGTAATGGGATGCGTGCAGGTGTGTTCAGGGTCAGTCCCTCATCACACATGTGAAGTTTCGTGGAAATCGGACAATGTTGATGCAAAAAATGGCACTTCCTGTTTCCACTAGGGGGTGAATGAGTGAGATCGCCTACGAGCATATGGAAACGTTGAGGTCATGACCCTTGACCTGTGTACCAATTTTCATGTTGATACGAGTTCAATAAAGCCATCCAAAGGGCAAACGTATTGTCATGGCGAGGAATGGTCGCCGCGTCACCACACGGACGCCATTACTCGTAGCTTCACAGTCTTCATAATGTAGCTTCACCAACTGGTTCTGCATGTTGTAGAAGTGGAATGAAGTTGATGGGGCAAAGTATGTACATTTTCAAAATTTTAGTACACTTCCTGTTACCACCGGGGGGCGCTATGAGTTACGTGGGAAGTGAATATATCGGGACGTTCAGGGCGGAGCCATCATCATGTCCAGCAAGTTTGAAGTTAATTGGATGAAGTATGTGGGCGTGAGAGCCACTCGTATGTACATGGCGAGCACGCCAAACTGAATTGAGCGCTGGCAGCCACGCCCTTTGACCTACGGACTCACGGAGCACAAGATAAGCTCAGCGAGGTCTGGAGATGTGGTGTACCTAATTTCAACTTGATCGGGCGAACGCTCTGGGAGGAGTTAATTTTAGGCGGGAAAAATCAAAACCAAAATGGCCGACTTCCTGTTGGGTTGAGGTCATGAGGTCAAGAGGCTTTTTTGCATATTTGGGTATAATACATATGTGTACCAAATTTTGTGAGCGTAGGACAAAGTTAGCAAAATTCCCTATGGGCATTTTTGGACTTTGTAGGGGGCGCTATTCCGCCATTTTGCGTCGACCGTGTGTGACAACTCAAAAATATCGAATTTCGGATCCGGCCGGACGCCCATGCAAAAGTACACGCATTTTCGCCTTTGGGAAAGGGGCGAAATTGGGGTTTTAAGAACGCAAGAATAATAAAGAATAATAATAAACAGCGCGATTTCAATAGGGCTTTCGCTGGGCGACTTGCAGTCGCCGCTCGGGCCCTAATTAAAGCCGCAAGCGGCGATGACGGGCCCTCGCTCACCCATGCGACCGCGGGGCCTGAGGCACGCCGGGGATGTGTCGCGAAGGTGAAAGGGAGAAAAAACCAGGAAGGAGGCAAAAAAAAATTAATATTTCGTTCATCCACTAGGGGGCAGTAATGGGATGCGTGCAGGTGTGTTCAGGGTCAGTCCCTCATCACATATGTGAAGTTTGGAGTGAATCGGACAAAGCATGAGGGAGTTATGAGCAGTTAATGGTTCGTCCACTAGGGGGCAGTAATGGTATGCGTGCAGGTGTGTTCAGGGTCAGTCCCTCATCACACATGTGAAGTATGGAGTGAATCGGACAAAGCATGAGGGAGTTATGAGCAGTTAATGGTTTATCCACTAGGGGGCAGTAATGGTATGCGTGCAGGTGTGTTCAGGGTCAGCCCCTCATCACACATGTGAAGTTTGGAGTGAATCGGACAAAGCATGAGGGAGTTATGAGCAGTTAATGGTTCATCCACTAGGGGGCAGTAATGGGATGCGTGCAGGTGTGTTCAGGGTCAGTCCCTCATCACACATGTGAAGTTTCGTGTAAATCGGACAAAGCATGAGGGAGTTATGAGCAGTTAAAGGTTCGTCCACTAGGGGGCAGTAATGGGATGCGTGCAGGTGTGTTCAGGGTCAGTCCCTCATCACACATGTGAAGTTTCGTGGAAATCGGACAATGTTGATGTAAAATATGCCACTTCCTGTTTCCACTAGGGGGCAACATGAGTGAGATCGCCTATGAGCATATGGAGACGTTGAGGTCGTGACCCTGGACCTGTGTACCAATTTTCATGATGATACGAGTTCATTAAAGCCATCATAAAGCCAAACGTATTTTAATGGCGAGGAATGGTCGCCGCGTCGCCACACGGACGCCATTACTCGTAGCTTCACAGCGTTCATGATGGAGCTTCACCACCTTAGTCTGCATGTTTTAGAAGTGGAATGAAGTTGATGGGGTCAACTATGTGGCATCAGTACACGTTAAGGTAAAACCTGGCCACTTCCTGTTACCACCGGGGGGCGCTATGAGAGACGTAGGAAATTAATATATCGGGACGTTCAGGGCGGAGCCGTCATCATGTCCAGCAAGTTAGAAGTTGATCGGATAAAGTATGTGGGCGTTAGAGCTGTTTGAAGGTGAAATGGCGAGCAAACGAAAAGTCGCCAAAATCCTCAAGGCCCCAGAAGCCACGCCCTTTGACCTAGAGACCTGCGGAGCACAACTTTTGATCAGAGTGGCATCTCGGTGGTCTCTAGCCAATTTGAAGTCAATCGGACAAAATCTGTAGGAGAAGTTAGATCAAACAGGTCAAAAGTTCAAATCAAAATGGCCGACTTCCTGTTGTGATTTCACCATGTCATTAAGAGGCTTTTTTGTGTGTCTTGCCATGTTCTATAAGCCCACCAAATTTCATGCATGTAGGTGAAACGCAAAGGAGGGGCTGATGTTTTGAAATTTTCTAGGGGGCGCTATTCAGCCATTTGACCACGCCCATTCCCAACGACTTTAAAATATCAAATTTTTCGCGAGTCCTGATGTGCATGCCAAAATTTACGCGTTTTCGGGCATGTTGAAGCCCCCAAAAATGCGATTTTAGGGAGAATATAATAATAATAATAATAATTAAAGCCGCAAGCGGCGATGGCGGGCCCTCGCTCGCCCATGCCACCGCGGGGCCTGAGGCACGCCGGGGCCGTGGCGCGGAGCAGAAATGGAGAAAAAAACCCGGAAGGAGGCAAAAAATGCAATGTTTCGTTCATCCACCAGGGGGCAGTCACCGCAAGTGGTCTGGTGCATTCAGGGGCCGCCCCTCATCACTCATGTGAAGTTTGGAGTGAATCGGACAAAGCATGAGGGAGTTATGAGCAGTTAAAGGTTCGTCCACTAGGGGGCAGTAATGGGATGGGTGCAGGTGTGTTCAGGGTCAGTCCCTCATCACACATGTGAAGTTTTGTGGAAATCGGACAATGTTGATGTAAAATATGGCACTTCCTGTTTGCACTAGGGGGCGAAAGGAGTGAGATCGCCTACAACCATATAGAAACGTTGAGGTTGTGACCCTTGACCTGTGTACCAATTTTCATTTTGCTACGAGTTCAATAAAGCTAACCAAAGGGCAAACGTATTGTCATGGCGAGGAATTGTCGCCGCGCCCCCACACGGACGCCATTACTCGTAGCTTCACAGCGTTCATGATGGAGCTTCACCAACTGGTTCTGCATGTATTAGAAGTGGAATGAAGTTGATGGGGCAAAGAATGTACATTTTCCAAATTTTAGTACACTTCCTGTTACCACCGGGGGCGCTATGAGTTACGTGGGAAGTTAATATATCGGGACGTTCAGGGCGGAGCCATCATCATGTCCAGCAAGTTTGAAGTTGATTGGATGAAGTATGTGGGCGTGAGAGCCACTCGTATGGACATGGCGAGCACGCCAAAGTGAATTGAGCGCTGGCAGCCACGCCCTTTGACCTACGGACTCACGGAGCACAAGATAAGCTCAGCTAGGTCTGGAGATGTGGTGTACCTAATTTGAACTTGATCGGGCGAACGCTCTGGGAGGAGTTAATTTTAGGCGGGAAAAATCTACACCAAAATGGCCGACTTCCTGTTGGGTTTAGGGCGTGGCTCCAATTCAATTTTTTGTATGTTTGGGTATGATACATGTGTGTGTCGAGTTTTGTATGTGTTCGACAAAGTAAGCGAAATTTGTCTATGAAGAATTTCGGAAAAACTTCAAGGGGGCGCTATTGAGGCATTTAGCCACGCCCATAGGAAACGACTCTATCTGCTGAAAGAGCTCGCCATTCTTGACCCGTGTATGAAATTTCGTGAGGACACGACTTCGTTAAAGCCACGAAAAAGGCAAACGTAATTGTACGATAAAAAATCGTCAGTCGCCGCGGCGGCACACGGACGCCGTTCGTCGTATCTTCACAGCGTTCATAATGTAGCTTCAGCAACTGGTTCTGCATGTATTAGAAGTGGAATGAAGTTGATCGGGTGAAGTATAGATTTTTAATGAATTTTTGCGTACTTCCTGTTACCACCGGGGGGCGCTATGAGCCAGGCAGGAAGTCGATACATCAAAACGTTCAGGGCGGAGCCAACGTCATGTCCTTTGAATTTCAAGTGGCTACGACGAAGTATGTGCGCGTAATAGGCAAACGTAATTTTACGACAAAAAATCGTCAGTCGCCGCGGCGGCACACGGACGCCGTTCGTCGTATCTTCAAAGCGTTCATAATGTAGCTTCAGCAACTGGTTCAGCATGTACTAGAAGTGGAACAAAGTCGATTTAGTGAACTACGTATTTTTAACGAATTTTTGTACGTTTCCTGTTACCACCGGGGGGCGCTATGAGCGACGTAGGCAAATAATATGTCGGATCGTTCAGGGTCTCGCCATAGATTTTTGCACCAAGTTTGAAGCGTCTACGATCAAGTATGTGGGCATGAGAGCCGTTCGTATTTACATGGCGAGCACCGAAACAGTCGCCAAACTTCGGGGCACGCCAGAGGCCAAGCGCTTTGAGCTACAGACCTGCGGAGCACAAGATAAGCTCAGCTAGGTCTGACGATGTTCTGGACCCAATTTGGAGCCGATCGGGCGTAACCCCTCGGACGAGTTCGTTTTGCGTAAACGAACTTTGAACCAAAATGGCCGACTTCCTGTTGGGTTTCGGGCTTCGCTATATGAGGATTTTTTGTTCATCTCGCATTGATAAATATGTGTGGCGATTTTGGTCCGCTTTCGTTAACGTCATTTTTTTCCCTATGGGTTTTTGGCAAAATTGTAGGGGGCGCTATTTAGCCATTTCGCGTCGACCATGTGCGACCACCCAAAAATATCGAATTTCGGATCAGGCCGGACGTCCGTGCAAAAGTAGACGCATTTTCGCGTTTGGGAAAGGGGCGAAATTGGGGTTTAAAGGCGGAGAAGAATAATAATAATAATAAACAGCGCGATTTCAATAGGGCTTTCGCTGGGCGACTTGCAGTCGCCGCTCGGGCCCTAATAAACAAAGCAATTACAATAGGGCTTTCGCTGGGCGACTTGCAGTCGCCGCTCGGGCCCTAATAATAATAATAAACATTACAATTTCAATATAGCATTTTTCCCCGGGGGTCTTCCATACCACATGATTACTTGATTACTTGATTACTTTGGGGTCACTTGCACTTTGGGGTCACTTGCACGTTGGGGCATGAACGAATTTCAATAGGGCTTTCGCCAGGCGACTTGCAGTCGCCGCTCGGGCCCTAATTAAAGCCGCAAGCGGCGATGACGGGCCCTCGCTCACACATGCAACCGCGGGGCCTGAGGCATGTCGGGGCTGCAATGTTTTGTTCATCCACCAGGTGGCGCTAAGCAGTTGTAGGTGGGTGCGTTCAGGGGCGGCCCCTCATCACTCTTGTGAAGTTTGGAGTGAATCGGACAAAGCATGAGGGAGTTATGAGCAGTTAATGGTTCATCCACTAGGGGGCAGTAATGGGATGCGTGCAGGTGTGTTCAGGGTCAGTCTCTCATCACACATGTGAAGTTTGGAGGAAATCGGACAATGTTGATGTAAAATATGCCACTTCCTGTTTCCACTAGGGGGCAACATGAGTGAGATCGCCTATGAGCATATGGAGACGTTTAGGTCGTGACCCTGGACCTGTGTACCAATTTTCATGTTGATACGAGTTCATTAAAGCCATCATAAAGGCAAACGTATTTTAATGGCGAGGAATGGTCGCCGCGTCGCCACACGGACGCCATTACTCGTAGCTTCACAGCGTTCATGATGTAGCTTCACCACCTTAGTCTGCATGTTTTAGAAGTGGAATGAAGTTGATGGGGTCAACTATGTGGCATCAGTACACGTTAAGGTAAAACCTGGCCACTTCCTGTTACCACCAGGGGGCGCTATGAGTGACGTAGGAAATTAATATATCGGGACGTTCAGGGCGGAGCCAACATTATGTCCAGCAAGTTTGAAGTTGATCGGATAAAGTATGTGGGCGTTAGAGCTGTTCGAAGGTGAAATGGCGAGCAAACGAAAAGTCGCCAAAATCCTCAAGGCCCCAGAAGCCACGCCCTTTGACCTAGAGACCTGCGGAGCACAACTTTTGATCAGAGTGGCATCTCGGTGGTCTCTAGCCAATTTGAAGTCAATCGGACAAAATCTGTAGGAGAAGTTAGATCAAACAGGTCAAAAATTCAAATCAAAATGGCCGACTTCCTGTTGTGATTTCACCATGACATTAAGAGGCTTTTTTGTGTGTCTTGCCATGTTCTATAAACCCATTAAATTTCATTCGTCTAGGTGACACACAAAGGCGGGGCTGATGTTTTGAAATTTTCTAGGGGGCGCTATTTAGCCATTTGGCCACGCCCATTTCCAACGACTTTAAAATATCAAATTTTTCGCCAGTCCTAATGTGCATGCCAAAATTTACGCGTTTTGGGGCATGTTGAAGCCTCCAAAAATGCGATCCTTTTGAGAGAAAAAGAATGAAAGAAAGAAAGAATAATAATAAACAGAGCAATTACAATAGGGCTTTCGCTGGGCGACTTGCAGTCGCCGCTCGGGCCCTAATTAAAGCCGCAAGCGGCGATGATCGGCCCTCGCTCGACCCATGTGACTGCGGGGGCCTGAGGCGTGCGGGGGCTGTGGCGCGAAGCGAGAATGGCGAAAAAGCGCTGCGGAAGCGGAAAAATGCAACGTGCGGTTCGTCCACTAGGTGGCGCTACGAAGCCAGAAGCGGGTAGCGACGTTCAGGAGCTGACCGGGATCAAGCACCTGAAGTTCGATGTGAATCGGACAATGTAAATGTAAAACAGGTCACTTCCTGTTACCACCAGGGGGCGCATTTGTATGAATCCAGATGTGGGTGGGTGTGTTCAGGGGCGGAGTGTCATCACACGTGTAACATTTGAAGTCGATTTGACAATGTAAGTGTAAACCAGGTCACTTCCTGTTACCACCGGGGGGCGCATTGAGTAAAGTGGGATAGTGATATATCGGGCGAATCAGGGACTCACTGCCGTAATTGCAATTCAAGTTTGAAGTTGATAGGATAAAGTATGTGGGCGTGACAGCCAACCGAATTTGGATGGCAATCGAGCCCAACTTTGGCGCCCACCAGAAGCCACGCCCTTTGACGTATCGAGCTACGGAGCACAATCTTTACTCAGCTAGGTCAGAAGCATAGACTGTAAAAAGAATGGACGTAGCGTCCGTGACGTCACCCATTGGTTTTGGGGAGTCGTTTTTGTGACTCAAATATGGCGGCCTGAACAGCGCCATGTTGGATTGGCCGGCCGAGAACCCGCCCACTGGCCTCGAAGCAGCTGTCCACGGAGCTGCTCGGACCTGTCACTCAACGTTTTCGCGCCCTAATTGGCCAGAGTTTTAACCTAATAACAGTAAAACGGTAGAGTTAAAAAAAAATTCACCCCCCTCAGAGTGTGTGCTCGGGTAGAATCGATTGAGACGAAAAAACGTTCTGACACCAGGCTTTTAACATGTTTACTGAGGACGTAAAGTCGGCGATTTTAACATGGGGGTCTATGAGGAATGCTCCCTTCTGACACCAGCCCCCAGAGGAATCCGAGGGGATTGCAGTTTTTTGAACGCGGAAGTGAGCTTCACTTCTCAGACCGACAACTGCCCCCTTGGTCAGAAGATGTTGTCTATCAAATTTGGAGCGTGTCGGGCGAATCGTTTTGGACGAGTTAATTTGGCGCCAAAAACGACCAATTCAAAATGGCCGACTTCCTGTTGACATTTCACCATGACATTAAGAGGCTTTTTTGTATATCTGGGTATGGTACATATGTGTACCGAATTTTGTTGGTCTACGCCAAAGTAAGCGAAATTGTCTATGGGACTTTTAAAAATTTGTAGGGGGCGCCATTTCGCGTCGGACATGCGCGAGCAGCACAAAATATCGAATTTCGGAAGAAGCCGGACGTCCGGCAAAAAGTTCACGCATTTTCGAGTTGGGGAAAGGGGCGAAATTGGGGTTTGAAGGCGGAGAAGAATAATAATAAACAGCGCGATTTCAATAGGCCCTCCGCGGGCGAGTGCTACTCGCCGCTCGGGCCTAATAATAAACATAGCAATTACAATAGGGCTTTCGCTGGGCGACTTGCAGTCGCCGCTCGGGCCCTAATAATAATAGAGAAAAAACACACAATTATTAGATTGTGACACATATGTCACTAAAACGACTGTCTCTTGTTAATCACACTGAGAAACAGTTGAAACGGTGCCTCCATGAACTTTTGTGAATGTGTCTTTTCTGGTTTAGTCCTCCCAGCCAGGAGGCAACACCATGAACCTCTCGGACCTGCCTTCCTTCACGGCCAGCGCCTTCCCTCCCAGCGCCTTCAACTATGAGCGACCGAGGCATTTTATCCAGTCGCAGCCGGCCTTCCAGGCGCCCAGCTACGAGAGCGTGCTGAGGGAGGCTCAGGAGAACCAGAACCACTCCCAACAGACCCTCAACAGTTCCCAGAGTGGCGTCAGTGTCACAGAGACGCAGACGAGTCAAGCTAAGACTGTGTCCGCACAACAAAGTCAGTCCTTTTCTCAGAGTCAGTCGGTGTCAAAGTCTTTGTCGCAGGCCCAGTCACAGTTTCAGTCTCTGAACCTCGGCCAGAACCAAACCCAGTCTTCCACCCAGATGCAGATTCAGACCCACGCCAACGGAACCAGCAAGTCGTCCCCCTCCTCCTCCAGCCTCAGCTCTCCTGTCTCCACCCCGGCCTCCTCCGTCGTGCCTCCTCTGTCCTCCTCTGCCCCCGTGCTCAGTCCCTCCGCCACCACTTCCCCCTCCTCACCTTTCCCTGCCTCCCCGCCATCCACCCTCCCACGCATCACCATGCGTTCCACCATCACCCTCACCCCCAGCGTCCCCAGCGCCACCGGCCTGGGCAGCGCCACCCTGCCGGCCAACCAGGACGCCATGTCGGCCCCCGCCGCCTACCTCTGCTCCGTGCTGCCCTCCCCGTCCTCCTTCTCCCCTTACTCCCCGCCCAAACTGTCTCCCAACTCCAACTTCCTGCATCCCTCCATCTCCCCCTCCTGCTCCCCGCTCTCCCCCTCCAGCCCTCTGCTCCCCATGAGGGCCCCCTCCTCTCCTTCCTCCCTCCCCCAGCAGCCTCTCCCACTGTCCCCGTCCCTCCCTCGCTCCCCTCTCTCTCCCTCCTCCTCCTCCCCCTCCCCCTTCCACCAGCCCAACACTCCCAACAGTCAGAACAGAGTACCACCCGCCGTGGTCTCCCTGCCTGCCAGCTACAAGGGGACAACACCCAACACGTGAGTTACATCAGTTAGGCACGCAAGTCAAACTGTCCCACACTTACTAACAACAACATAAACAAAGAAAAAAACATTTGTAGAGCAGAAATGTGTATATACAACAAATGATGGTGAAAAAAGATCATATATGTTTAGCATCAAGAGTTACTCCCTGTTAAAGATTTTATTAAAGATCCAAACTGTGGTCATGTAGACTTCATAAAACATGGATCATTTAGATGAGCCTTCAAAAGGTCTCTGAACGAACTAAAGCTGAATATGTAGATGTTTGCAACTGTTTACCTGTTAAATGTTCTTCTGTGTTGATAATAGGGATGTCACGGTTACAGATTTTCTTGATATGATTATTCTCAGATAGATAATCACAGTATTATGATGATTATGCATTAATAATTTTCACAACTGTGTAAAATCAAATAGCCAAAATTCATCCGTCATTAATTGTCATCTATACCAAATATTTAAGTTTATTTTAATCGTTCTTCTTAATTACAAATGACACGCTAACATTTAAATTCCTACAAATTCAAGGTTTTGTTAAATGACAAATGGACCACTTTTTGTGCATTCACCTTTACTTTGGTGCACATCTGCCAATACGCCTTTTTCAGAAAGTGATGGTATTTAGGAATCTTTATGATTAATTCATTGTGGCATCTAATACTGCAATTAATTGTGAAAACAAGTAATCATGGCATCCCTAGTTGATACTATAAATCATAGAAGCGACTGACCTAGTTGTACAAGTTTGTTTGCACTACGTTGTATTTTGCATCACATCCTTGTTGGGATGTCTGCTATGTACAAGCATGAAGGTTATAGCACAAAAGCTTATTTCCAGTAGTGTTGGGTATAACTTGTTACCAGATTAAAGTTCATCAGGTCCTTCTGGTGCTTCATTTGTCTTCTGTCCCCTCCTCCTCTCTCTCCCTCCAGCCTTCCTAAGCCCATCCTGAAGAAGGCTATAGCTCCTCGCCCTTCCTCTGCTCGCTCAACAGATGAAGACATCCAGGGCTCCAAAGACGCCCTCATTCAAGATCTGGAGAAGAAGCTGCGCTCAAAGGAGGCCAGGAGAAGAACCAACCAGGTGAGTGTGTACGTGAATATCTTGTGTGTGTGTGTGTGTGTATGTTTATGTGTGCGTGTGTATGTGTGTGCGTTTGTGTGTACGTCTGTCCTGCAAGTGGAAGAGTCCTACATTTCAACACGCCCAAACATTACAGAATGCGTAGTTGCAGCAGTTGAGCAGAGCACACCACAGCACAGCACACTTTCTTCTCATGTGTGTGTGAAAACTGAAAAAGTTTTAACAGTATAAAGCTTCATTTTTGACAGAAACTGTCCTATGAGGAGCGTATGGCTCGTAGGCTGCTGGGTCCAGACAACGTCACCTACATGTTTGACCAAGACAATCTGTCAGACTCACAACCCGACCAGGTATGACACCAAACTTTCATTTCATCAGTGGACATCGTTCTTGAAATTAAAGGACAATTCCGGGCAAATTCAACTCTGGGCTGTATTTTCCTATCATTTTAGGTCTAAAAGAAGAAATCTGAAGATTTTCGGTTTAATTGCTCCTGTTTTGCGGTAGTTGTGTCCGTCCTTGCATCGCCACGGCAGCGATGAATGGAGCGGATGCAAGTTCCGCTGTTTACAGCCCTCAAAGCCGTAATTTTTTTTCCACAGACAGCGTCAGATGGCTACTCAAACATGCACCGAGAAGTATGTTTACTTCAAGCAAGCCGACGTGTTTGTAAAACTAGATGTAATTCAAAGTCTCGCGGAGTCTCACGCGAGACCCAAGTTGACATGCTCGATGTGATTACGTGCAGTCGGAAGCTCCCGTTTGTGTCATAAACACAGGAATATCAACTCTTGACTTGCTTGAAGTAAACCAACTTCTCGGTGCATGTTTGAGTAGCCATTTGACGCTGTCTGTGGAAAAAAATCACGGCTTTGAGGGATGTAAACAGCCTAAGCAGCAGAACTTCAATCCGCTCCCATTCATCGCTGCCGTGGCGATGCGGGGACAGACACAACTCCTGCAAAACAGGAGCAATTAAACTGAAAATCTTCAGATTTCTTCTTTTAGACCTAAAATGTTAGGAAAATACAGCCTCGAGTTGAATTTGCCTGGAATTTTCCTTTAAAACCCTTCAGTCTGGACATTTCTAACAGTGTGTGTTCAGATCTTACTGATGTGTGCTGCAGTGCTAACCGTGCTGTACAGACATTTATGTTGGCTCTTGCCCAAAAGCCATCACTTTCATTTTGCTATTAAGTAAAGCCTCCTCATTATTACAGTCATTTGGGTTTGAATGGGTGTGCAGGGAGCCCCTCTCAGGGCCCCTTGATGGGCTCCTGACCCTGAGCTGAAAAAGCCTGGCAGCCCCAGTGAGCTGTCTCCTGCTTTCATTGTGACCAGTTCACTGTGTGTATGTGTGTGTGTATGTGTGTGTGTATGTGTTTGCAGAATTGTTCTGTCAAAAAGCCTCTGTCGCAGCAGGGCTTTGCACCATCTATTCTTTCCGTCCGTCACACTCCCATACACAACATCAACACACAACACGTGCATGTACTCACCGAGGGACACACACATCCTCTCAAGCCAACAAGGTTTGTCAGCAGCTATTTCTAGCCTGCTTTCTGAGAATGAGCCCCTTTCACTGGCCACAACCGGAGTATTGTGTCAGAATACACACACACACGCGGTTATCAACCTGTGAAGCGGTATGGTTAGTTTTCAAACTTTGAGTGTGTGATTTTTCTGCTTATTTGTTTCCTGTTGCAGCCAGAATCACCAGAAGGAAGACACACAGGTGGACTATGGTAATTACAATCCACATATCAATATATTTCATAGTCATTAACCCAAGTTTCCTTTGAACACTGCAGCTCTGAACGCAGTCGTTTATATCCTCATCCAGCCTGGCAGCAGAGTAGATTGGTCTTTTAATAATAGCTCATGAACATTTGACACTTTTTGTTTCGTCCACTTGATCATATTGCCCTCACTCAGGCTGCTCATACATACAGTAATACTGTGGAAATGTCCCATCTTCTAATAGGCTGAGATAAGTTTACTTGTACAATAGTTGGGTAACCCTTTAATTTACAGGCCACTTATTCAAGAAATAGACTAGAAATAACCATCAATTTCATAGTAATGTCATGTTTTTCATAAAGGCAAACGATTACACATGCTTTTCATGCTTTGAAGTTTTGGGAAAGGCCAGAATTTTTCTCCACCAAGTCCTTGCAATTGACCGTTATTTCTGGGCTATTTCTACGTAATCAATTGTTATTTCTTGGCTATATTTCTCGACATTAATATGAAATTGACCCTTATTTCTAGGCTATTTCTAGACATTATGATGCAATTTATTGTTATTTCTTGGCTATTTCTTGACATTATCATGTCATTAATGGCGTGTAAATTAAAGTCACCTAATTATAAAAAACACAATTTAAAGTGAAGCCAAATTACCTGATGAGATGTCTGCATCTATTGACTTACATGTTGTAATTTCAACAGGGAAGGCAAAAGGGAAGGGTGTTAGTGATTTACAGTTTACAAGAAGATATTGATCATCCATCTCTATGGATAACATGTGTAAACTGAACCACCTGCCTGCCTGGAGAGATGTAGCGACTGAAGTCCCTCATACAGTGTTTATGGCTGTTAGTAGACGGTGACATTCAGCGGTTGAGAGTGAAGTAAAGCACAGGAATGAGTAGATGATCTCTGTCTGCACAGGGGGCGGCACCACTCAAAGACAGATGAGAGGAGCAACGAGGGATCAGCTATCCAGGAGAAATGTTACGCTCCTCGCTTCCTGCAGATCCCCCCAGACCTGACTGTGGAGGAGGGACGCTTCTGTAGGATTGACTTCAAGGTGAATCAGTCACTTACACATTAATACAATCAAGTCTGTTTTGCTACAAGGTCTGTGCAGTAATTCTGCCAACTGTGCAAAGGTAAATAAAGGAGGAATAAAATGGTCTCCTCTCCCCTCAGGTTGGAGGCCTCCCCACACCAGACGTCTGCTGGTACCTGGACGGCAAAGCCATTCGTCCGGATGACTACCATAAGATGCTGGTGTGTGAGAAAGGGATGCACTCGTTCATCATAGAGATTGTCACGGTGCACCACGCTGGTGTGTACGAGTGTGTTGCGAGGAACCGAGCCGGGGAGAGCAGATTCTCCATGAGGCTAGATGTCTTAGGTAAAAACAGAACCACTTGAATCTTGTTTTTCTGCCAGAAATCTATTTTTTATGTCGATTTTTTTGTTGTTATGAAAGGGTATTGAATTCAGTTCACCTCCTTTTCTCCTGTAGCCCAGGAGGCGCTCCGTCCTCCCACCTTTACCCAGAAGATGATGAACTCCAGAGCTCTAGAGGGCGACACTGTTCGGTTAGAGTGTAAAGTGGACGCCTCCCCGCCTCCACAGCTTTTCTGGAAGAAAGACAAAGACATGCTGCGCATTGACCCCAACAGAATGAGGTGGGTCAGCCTCATGAAACCAAAACCCTTTAAAACCCCTTAAATACACATATCCAAGTCATTCTCATCTGACAATATGGACAATATAATAATTGTTTGAATATTTTAATGGAGATTCCTACAAATTCCTACATTTTCTCAGACTATCATTCCCCTTCTCCTCACCTATAGGTTTTCAGGGGTTGGACGTGATAATAAGACTGACTCTGTAAAGTAGAAGCACTGTATGACTACTAAACTTATGGGGAGTTCAGCATTAAATTAATGATTCACCAATGTCTTAGATGTGCATGTTGTTTTCTATCAGGACAGCGGTCAATGCGTGAACCTGGTCATAAAATGAACACCGAGACCTGTCTGTTTGTTTTCCAGTCTGTACCAGGACGGTTCAGGCCGGCAGTGCTTGTTGATAGAGAGGGTGATGAAGTCCGACGCTGGCTGGTACACTCTCTCCGCCATCAACGAAGCTGGCATGTCCACATGCAACGCCAGGCTGGATATCGGCAGTAAGTCCACAGTCTGTTCATCTGTCTATGCAAATGAGCTCTAAAAGCCCGTCTCAGCTATCTCGCTCATGAGTTGAGCCTGATAGTTACCATAGCAGCGCCAGGCTGTAAACTCAAACAGCAGACGGTGCGCGCTGCTCACTCATCGTCACGCCGAATCCAGCTCGGAACACGTCAAACAAATGCTTGCGTGCGGTGCTCAAAGCGGAATCGATCTGTTCAGCTTACCTAGAGAATACTGCGTAATCACCAGGTCAGAGCCATCAGTATGGAGGCCATATGAGGGAGCGCTGGCCGGAGGAAAATACAACACAGCTATCAGGTTTCTGCTCGATCACATAACACCATCTGCTGTGTGGAGCGGCCGCTGACTGAGAGGAGCGACCCTCCGACCGTTACACATGAGACGGAGCGCTCAGCTGATACTGTAGCACACCTGTGAAAGTGAGTTTAGACGGCGTCATGTGAACCAGGACCCAGACACAATACAATACTATGGTTGAACAGGTCCCCACAAGGAAGAGGGTCAAGTCTTCATTTATTTAGCTCACAAGTAAAAGTAGCGAACCTCCTCCGAGCATCAGTGGAGACTGAAACCAGCTCATTCAAAATAGATGAACAAAGTAAAGTTTCATTATTGTGTGTGTAGTCAGAAATACAAGCTAACGCAAACAGGGTCAATGAGTTATTCTGGCTGGTACAAGGCCATATGTGTGTATTTTTTTGTAATGCAACTGGGGAATTTTCTAATAGTACTAAAACACTCAGCTTATATGATATACAATTTTAAATATCTGTCATTGGATTTGGTTAATTTCCCAGTAACTTCTTAACCCAAACCTAGCTCCATATTATGTAGTCTGGGGCTGTTTAGTGGCTGTTAAATAGTTATATCTTCCGACAGCAATCACTTACATAGAGTGTTTGGTCTGAATCACGGGTCTGTCAGTCCCTCTGCTCTGCTCTGAGCCGAGGAGAAAACATTTATCGTATCCTACAGTTTTTATCCAATGAGGAGAGAGAACGGCATGCAGGGCTGTGTGTGCAGCCAAGGGACGCCGTGAATGTGGTGACGTAGGGACGAGGACTGTTATGGTGCGTTCAAGGAAACTCGTTTTTTTCCGACCTGTGAAGTCGTACCAGTTCGATCTGGTACATAGACTGTACAAAAAGACGTACTGGTACGATTTCACGGGTCGGAAGTTACGAGTGGCCGTTATAGTGACTTTCACCGGTAAAACTGGTCGGAAAAACACGAGTGGGTTGCCTGGAACGCTACAAAGTCGTAAGTTGTGACTTGAAGCTGTAATTTATGATTTCAAAAGCCTGCATGGAACGCAGCATTAGCGAAAACGACCGGATTACTCACTTCTGCTTTAACTGTAAATTGTCTATTTTATACGTTTTATTTTGGTGAACACTTTTACTTTGGTGAATTTGGTGAATTCCGGATCCGCTCTCTAGACCGGAACCAGAATCCAGACAAAATTCAGAGTTAACGGATACCAGGCTACCATAATATTATATAATAATATTATTAGGGCTGACCTCCAAAAGTCGACTATTCGACGATTCGATTCGGAGGGGTCTGATTCGACTATGAACCTCGTAGTCGAATCTAACTAAGACCCTACCATTCTGACTATATGGGGGTGCCCACGGCTGCTGAGCATAAATTGTTACATAGAATGTCTTTTTTCGTTATAAAAAGCCTATTTTGATACAAAATCTGCCTACTTTCTGTTAATAAAGAGTTCAAAATGATGTGTGCATTTAAACGGTAGTCTTAGCTTCTTACTACGTATTAATAAATCACCCACTGCAGTTGCACAATCAAATGAGCTGAGGTTTTTTTTTTTTTTCAAATGAGTGGAGGTGAGCAGTAGGACCGTCAAAGTCACGGTACTCAGAAGTCACTGCAGAACACTCACGGAGTGGCAAAAAGACGAGAGGCAGAGCCGCCAAAGTTTAAAATCAAGGAAGTCTGACAGTCTAACTTTGTCAGCATTTATCATGCATGACCTGACAGAACAGCAAAACATTGTGAGGATACATCTGACTTTGACCGAGTTACATTCAAGAACCTGCTTTCAATCACGGAAAATAAATTAACTCCAGCGGTGATTTTTTTTCGATGGATCAGCTGTGTTTACCGTTTCAAGTGTCAATAGTTCTGATGGTTAGACAGATGAATTAGTCTCTAACACATCCTAAAGTTTGACATGTCAGAGTTTTTCAGAAGAGGAACTTGTTTTTTTTCCGACTTCCGAGTTGTAATGAACGCACCATAAGTGTCGGGAGTCACAGCTGTAATCTCCTCCCTCCGCAGCCTGTCTGTCTCTCTGCCAGTGCCGCGGTCACACTGTGTGTGTTACAGGATTGATTAACGTAATGTACGGATTGTCGAGTCCTTCTGACCTCAGTTTGTTTTGATACTACATGTTTTACCCGGTTTCTCTGTGTCCACGACCACCGCTATCCTTCATCACGTTGAGGGATGTTTGATTTGCCACTCACAGTCGGCACGGTGGCACAGTGGTTAGCACTGTTGCCTCACAGCAAGAAGGTCCTGGGTTCGAATCCCTGGCCGCCCAGGTCCTTTCTGTGTGGAGTTTGCATGTTCTCCCCGTGTCTGCGTGGGTTTCCTCCGGGTGCTCCGGTTTCCCCCACCACTAAAAACATGTCGGCTAGGTTAATCCTCCAGTCAGTGCCCCTGACCAAAGGCACTGGCTCATAATCTGGAGTTGGTCCCCGGGCGCTGCACCGTGGCTGCCCACTGCTCCTCAGGGATGGGTTAAATGCAGAGAAAGAATTTCACTGTACTAGCTGTATATGTGACCAATAAAGTACCTTTACCTTTACCTTTACCAGTCCGAGCAGGAGCGTTGTCCAGGGCAACGTGACATAAACGCATACCCTGGCTCACAATGGCTACTAAAAATCATCCAAAGTGTGGGAAATAAATAAAGGTATTTGTTTTACACCTACCATATTTTTGGGTGGTTTAGCTCTTTTGTTTGAAACGGGAAAAAGTCGCAAATTTGCTGCTATCTTAAAAAAATAATAATAATAAAAAAAAGGTTCGACGATCAGTCGACTATGGCAAAATCTGACGAATCAGATTCGACTATGAAAATCCTTAGTCGAAAACAGCCCTAAATATTATTATGTATCTAACCCACTCTGGTGTATTGTATATGTTTAGGGCAGAGGATGTTTTTAATACTCTGTGGAAATTACATGATTTGTTAAAACAAAACAAAAGAAAACAATACGATATAATAATAAGTAGTGACATTTGCACATATTGACTGTTGCTGTTTGTTAGAGCGAACCAACGGACGAGCAGACACAGATAAACACGACGCTGACGGTCACACTGCACTTAGATGAATTCTGTCACTCCTGTGATTAAAGAAAGAAGGTGAAAACATGGAGAACCGTGCAGCCTTTGTTCCTGCTATCGTGTGTTGCCTACATATCTGGCTCGGGGCCATGCTGTGCTGTCCTGAGCGCCGCAGGACAGATGAGTTATTTTCAGACACCTGGCATGAGAAGAATGTTTAGCATGAATCCAGCCACCACTAAAAATCTGTCGCTGATGGCACCATCACTTATAATATTTATATAAATAAACAAGGAATGTGCAGGTCTGCAGAAACTGGACTGAAAACCAGTTTGCCCCACCATGCTGGAAGAGATAACAAAGTGCTGCAGCGTCGGTATTAGAATGACAATTACATGTGAATGGTAGAAAATCACGTGTATGTTATATCAGAGACATTCTATATTATATATCTATAAGGAATAAGGTTATATGCTGTTGTGTTATCCTTCTTAGATTACTTACAGCCCATATTCAAAACATCAAAAGTTGTGTTTTAAATGAATAATCCCTCATCAAATGTCAGGTGAGTGGGTGTAAAACAATCATGTGTATCTTTATTAGAGTCATCCAATCCAATTAATGGTGTTTTATACACCATTAAGAGAAGCATAACACCTTGTACATTGTTGTAATGTATCAGTTAAAGCACCAGTCCAACTCACCGTGCCCCTCCTCCTGCTCCCAGCTCGCACAGCCCCGCCCCCCATGAAGACGGCGCCCCCTGGCTCCAAGACGCTGAAGCTGCTGTCGACTCTGAGCCACGTGCCCTCTCTGACCGTGGAAAGCCCCGCCCAGCACACTGCCCCGCTGTATGAGAGCGAAGAGCTGTAGAGCGCCTCGCCGCCAAAATCCTCCTTTAACCATCACCTTCAAACCACTGGGCCAGAGCCTGGATCAGCAGGAACAGCTCTTCACGCGCTCTGGTTCAGAGCATCACTCTAACACCGCAGCACATGTGTACACCTCTCAGAGTTACTACCGAGGCCCATTCAGATCAGGTTGAATACATACAGCTAAACAAGCATCAGACACTACGGTTAATGCGCGAACCAGATAAGCTTAGGCACATTTTCAAGACTTGGGCACATCTGTTAACATCTGTAACATGCTATATTTATGTATATTGCCATGCAAGCATCTCTAATAGTTTAAGTGACATTGTGATTTGGCCTTTTAAGCATTGGGTTGAACCACCCAAACCCTCAGGGACACTTGGTAGCTACTTTGAGAGAAACGTTTCTGAGGTTTAGTGGTGGCAAAGTGCCTTATGAGTTACAGTAATCTCTGCACATATTGTCCATCTGCTGCTGTTTGTTACCACGGTGCCCACCCCCCCTCTCTCTCTCTCTGTCGGTCTCTTTGTTGTTAAGGCTCATGTTTGATACATGGCTGTAAGCCCTGTCTCTGTCTCTGTCTCTTCATCTGCCTGTCCTGTCTGCTCCCAGCCAATCGCTCTAGGTCATGGATGTATTAATAGACCTGGGTGAGAAGTGGTGGAGTCACTTTAATCCCAGCGGCTAACCACAGTACTACACTGAATCTCTGTGGCCTTTAACACAGAACACACACTCAGTCAGTACTTTTTGTATTGGATTGTCATGGTGATCTAATGAGCACAGTTCATCCAATCATTGTTCATCATGTTGAAACACTGTCAAGCTTTCTTCGTGGGCTTGTTTGGAAAATAGGCAACAACCTAGATTGACTACACTACCCACAATCCAACACACAGCCAACATCTATCACTGCACTTTAATCATGGCAACTGCCCCCGTCTCATCCAGCATCCCCTCTTCTTTCCTATAGTTTGGAGTTTAAATGTACGTTTTTTATGTTTGAGCTTCAGAGTTGAAGTGTTTGTCTCTCAGTTCCAGCTGCTGCTGCCTCTGACTGAAAAGCTCCATTAACTTGAACATTTTAACTTTTAACTCTTGCCTCGTCCCTCCCGCAAAGATGTCAGTCACTGCTCAGATTCTGTGCTGTGGTTTTTAACGTTTCTAATATACAGTGTATGTGAATGAAGCTATTTATTTGAACTGAAGTTATTAGTTATCAGTGCTGGGACTTCAAGTTGCCCCTCTCTTGGCCTGCCGAAGGCCGCAGCCAGAGGTGTAAAAATATCAGCGAGTTGGACAAAAGAGCAACAGGCTGCTGTTCTGATCACCAGCCTCCACGACTGAACACAAAACCACATCTGCACTCAAATCAAAATAAGAAACGTTTACATTTTATCACAGCTGCGGTGCAGATAAGACGTTTTACCCTTAATGCAGGAGAAGTTCTAGTTTTCTCTTCTTCAATGCAAGTTTGTATCAGTAATGTTCAGTTGAAATGTGTCAGTATGTCAGCCTGTGTCCACATTTGCCAAACTCTCTATTTCTGACCAGAGCCTTGTGTTAAAAAAAAAAAAAAAGTCTTTCAAAAAGTGGCTTGATTTGCCTGCTTACCTTGGAGCTGCTCGCTTTTATTACCAGCCAGGAAGTAATTACACAAAAACCTTGTATTTTGTCTGGATCTGCATAAAAACTGAAAATCTGGTATTTAACCCTGTGTAGCCACAACTCAGTGTCAGTGAGTTTGTATGATGAAGATGGGCATCAAAACCTGCCGTCCAGGGCACAGGAGGTGACCACTGCTTTTTCTGGTTGGCATGCAGCCCCCCGTTACATCACGTGTTCACCGTCAGGCTGCATCCATACACCAACAACAAACCATCTTTTACTCAGGTTTAATGCTCTTAGGTACAGTGTTCCTGCAGTTTGTCACGCCGTTTGGCTCAAACAGGGTTAAACATTGGATTTGCTTGAAGCACCAGGATAGTTTTGGGAAGTTAGGCCCTTTCTGTTGAGAGTTGAAACTGCAGGTAGTTGTGTGTATTCTCCTCAAGTACTGTTTGTTGTGTAAGAAGTTCTGGATATCACTGGATGAATGAGGAATAAAGTCTTTGTGACCTTGGTTTTGCCTCCTGTTGTGCGTTTTCTCTTTATGGATTAGTGGATGTCGCCCTCTGGTGGCTGTGTTCAGCTGATGGTGGCTGTGTTCATGCTGATGAAAATATGATGATAAATAAACAAGAATAGTTCAAATTGTTCTTTTTTTTTTTTATTAAAAACGAAGTTGCTGACAACAATATCAAAAAATCACATAAAACCTGTTTTTGGCTAAAAGAGGACCACAGGTGGTAGATGGTACAAAATGTTTCTACTGTGGCTTCGAATGGATCTATTGCCTCTAATGTTCATCTGGAACGAAGCTGCACAGTGAAGGACCTGCACTCGGGACAGAATGGACAACCTGCCGCCGTACGAAAAGTTTCACCTCTCAACCAACGAACGGCCTTGTCTCCGGTCGTCTTCGTCATGAACACAATCACAGTTCATACATTTATACGCATGTACAGTAATAAGAGAAAAGGAATGAAAAGACAGAGTAGTTTCTGTTTGGATCAGATCCAGGTCTGCGCCCCTTCCGTTACAGATGTACGCTTGTTGAGGTCCAAATGTGAGTCAAACGAAGATGAGATCTACATGAAAGTGTCCCACTCTTACAACAGTGTCAGACGTGTCAGAGCTGTAAGGCACATGGACAACGCTGCTGGGGGAAAAAACACTGCGGTGTTCTGTCGGATTCACAACGGTAAAATAAGCGTGGAAGTGAAATGACAACATTTGTACGTCTAAAACTGACAAAAAATAACTCTGAATCATCTGTGTTGACTCATGTATCCACACACACACACACACACTTGGACATCTTCTCACTTCAGCCTGTGTTTCGCAAGATGGAATAAATCAGGAACTCCTCACGACTGTTGTTCCACTGCTCTTAAATCCAAGGTGAGTGTATACAGCGTATCATTTGGGATACTCACAGCTTTTCCCTTGGGACGGGGGAGACTTTAAATTCAGTTAACTGAACACTTTCCGTATGATGCAATAGACGTTTTCTTCTTTCAAAAGCTAAATACAGTTTGCTGCTATGACAACAGGGACAAGATTACAGGCAGGAAAGAAACATTTAAAAAAAAATCTCTTATCAAAATTTCCATATTTGACTTCATACAAGACAAAGAAAGTTAAACTTGAGAACAGTATCTGATCCTGTAATATCTGATATACTGCTGGTTCAGTATCCAGAAATATGAAAATACATGAAATCTGACTCAGGAGCCGACATCACATCCGCACTGCCGAGGTTTTGGTAGAGGAGCAGCCATGATGTCTGTGTGAAGAGGCGGGTTAACAAAAAAAAAAGCGTAGAGAGTAAACGGAGAGCTTGCAGGTCTTTTCTGTCCTTCCTGAAAGTGTTTTCTTGTGATCTTCAGTGTTGATGTGATGTCAGGAGACGGCTGCTGATGCAAACAGAAGGCTGCGAGGAAAAAGCTCCATTTCCCTCGTTCCCGTAGGTCAAATCTCCACATCGCTCTCTTTGTCATTGTCGTGTTCACCGTCATAGAACTCGTTGGCTGCCTCCGGCCTGAAGAGGGGAACATTGGTAGTTACAGGAATGTGCAAGTGATTTGATGCATTTAAAGGGATACGCCAACATTTTTGTGTGTGTCGTGCCTCACTCCCGAGTCCATGACAAGCAGATAGACACCATCCTTTCGACAGTGCGTGCAGTAACAAGGGAGATACTAATTAGCTTAGATCAAACACTGGAAGTGTATTGGTAGTGTTAGCCTGCCTCCACCTAAAGTCATCAGAGAAACTCTTAAGCAACTCTAAACGGAAACCGGCGGGCCGATCTTCGTCTCAGAGCTGACAAAACTCTCCGGTAGGCATCTTGAGCGGTCAAATGCTGATAACGGGACGAGATCGGTCAAAACGGAGGGTTCAAGCAAAGACTGTTTATTTTGGTTCAAGCTAGCTACATCGAGGGTAGGTTAGCTTCCTATTTCAAAGTAAAAGCACAAATTCTATCGTCATGGTTTTCTGTATGTAAAGGGCAAAGGGGGTTTTTCAGAAATATGACCTGGTGTAAAAGTAATAAAACCACACGTAAAGGTGTATACACAAACATGTGCATAAGTGTCGTGTACACAGATATTGGTGTTTATGTATTTATTTATGTGTATATGTGCGCATGTGATAGTAAATTTATATATGTGTCTATACTGCATATAGCATGTCAACATTTAACAGAAATGTACTAAGATGATGAGTAGCTGGCTGGGCTGCAGCCGTTCAATTTATTTTATGTCACTTTTGTTGTAAACGTTGTTTGTTGATGTTTTTCTTCTTCTACTTCTTTGCTTGGATGTAGGTACTATCTAATTTGTGAATTAATTCTTTGTAACAAGGTGTAGACAATATAAGTCCGCTTCTTTCTGCCCCCTCTCATTCAAGAGTTACAGTATTGTCATTGTTTATTTTATTTTTTGTTTTTATGCTTGATAAATGAATGAAATAAATAAACTAAACTTAACTATTTTGTGAAAGTAACCGGAAATAACCGGAAGTGTGTTGGTCACAACGGCTAGCTTGGGTAGCGCTGAATTTGTCCGAACAAAATTGTAAACAGCTGGTATTTAGACAAATTAATGACACACTGTTGAGCTAAACAGCTACTTTCTCGCCTAAAAATGTTTGAAATGTTGATAAAGTGATATTTTACAGAGTTTAGAGCTAAAATGAAATCAGCTTCTGACTGCTGATTTTGGCTGGGGTAGGAAGCAGGCTAACACTACCCATACACTTCCAGCGTTTGAGCTAAGCTAATTAGCGGTGTGCCAGCTCTGCCCGTATCTCCCATGTTACTGCACGCACAGTCAAAAGGATGGTGTCTATCTGCTGGTCATGGACTCGGGAGCGAGGCAAAACACGAAAAAAAAAAAAGTTGGTGTATCCCTTTAACTCATCTTTGCCTGTTGCAGGTGAACTGACCTGGTGTAGTTTTCCTCTGCCCCCCTCTCGTCGGGGTCAGGCTCGTCGCTGCGTTCGTAGCTCAGCATGTCGGAGGGGACGTCGTGGATCTGGACGCTGGGCGCGTGGTTCAACATCTTCAAGTTCTCAAACACCGTCTGACGGATCTGTTCCAAATACTGTAACGACAGACGCACGTTCCTAAAGACTCCACAGTGGAAGATGCTGATATATAGGAGCATAATAAAGACTTACTGTGTTGTAAGACAGAATCATTCTCAGGTGTTGACAAACTATGAAAACAGTCACTTTTTATTGTGTGGCGACGTCTCACCTGTCTGGAGTTCTGGTTTTCTATCCTGGTGCTGACATCTGGATGCAGCGTGAAGTCTGGAGCAAAGTACTCAAAATACTCTGGCAGGAGCAGAAACAGGAGGAGGATAGAGAGAAACCAGGAGGGAAAACATAGTAAGATTTAGCTCATCATTCATCATTTCAAAAACTACGTCCTCAGATCTAAAGAAGCCAAATCACCACATATACACTCACACACACAACTATGTGTACATATACATAACTACCAACAGATGGAGCTAAAGTTTGAAAATGCTCAGTATGAATCTCCATCTCTAATTGTACATTACAGTTTTTCTCAATCGCTTTGGTGCTATTCTCAGATCAGAATGAAAGTTCTCATAACTATTAGTTCAACCTCCACAACATGTAGTCATTTGTCCACATCATAGTAGCAGTTTCTCCTTCCTCTGAACAAAGTGCAAATGCTTTTGGACATGTATCAGTTGCTCTCATACAATTCTCTGCTGTTTTACAACATTATCATTTGTTTATGTCATGTCAGTCAAAATGAACTATACTTTTGAACGCTGAATAGTCTTTCCCTATAAAACTAATAGTCCTTATTTCATTGCTTGAGTCATTACATACAAAATTGTTGAACTAGTTTTCAAAATCTGTCAAACACTGTGAATTCAATTATTCAAACATTTACAGTAAGGAACAACAGGTATGTATGGTATTGGACAGTAATTCAGCACTAAACAATCTGCACTGCTGTCATTGTGTCAGGCATTACTGTAAGATACAGTGGGACAAGAACTTTTTTACATTTACATTTAGACTTACAGCTTCACTAGAGAACAGATTTACTGTATTGTAATGTATTACAGCAACCACAGTAAAGATTTCCCATTTTAGCATTTTACAAGTAGGAAGCACTTTTACAGTATTGTACACTACAGTAATAATGGTTGATGCAGTACATGTACTGTACATTACTGTAATTTTACTCTGCATCACATAGGATTACAAGACAACCTCACAGAGGTGGAAGAGACTGAGCCCTTTTTACTCTGCTACAAGAACAAGACATTTGTGCAATGGTGATTACAAACAATGGCATAAGGTTGAAAGAGATACAATGTAAGGATGACATTACTGTATCTTTGGGAATATTGAATCTGTTTCAATCGCTACAATTGACAGAGTGATGTAGATGAAAATGTGACTGGAACGTCTGGATGTGCAGGAATGATTTACAGTACTCTGTAGGTTCAGTTACTATATGTACTGCAACATTGTTTACGTAAAGTTGTACCCAAAGAGTGTTTCTTATGTTTGTTGTAGATTACTGTAGTGTATTTTTCCTTTGCACAATGCTGTGAACAAATCAGAATTGCAAAGAGCATATGCAGTAGAAATGTGAAACATACATATTCAGTATCTCCACTAAATACAGTAATGTGTAACTTTACTGTAGTTTTCACATGGCTGTACAAGTAGTGTATAGTGCTGTCTTGAGCATTTTCAGGTAGTATCATCACTTTTTGCATTGGAAAACACTTAGAGAATAAAGTGTCCTAATGAAAACATGACAAAGCCATTTGACTATCTTGTTCATAAACGATGGTGTCAGGACTTCTCATTTTGACGACACTGACAGTTTCATTGACATGAGTACTTGCTTTTGAGGGATGGACAATCCATTTTGAGCAAGTGACGCGCTTTTGCAGGTTATCCACTAGGTTTTGCAGTTTGCAATAATTGTTCTGAGAAATGCACTAACTGTTGTGCAAATGTTAAGAGTGATGTGAGAAAAGCACCAAAGCGATTGAGAAAAACTGTAAAACAACAGGACTAAGTTGTATTGCTGTGATCTTGTAATGTGTGTTTTTTTTTCTCTTATTAATCTTTTAATGTATTAATTTATTTGTGTAATTTATTAATTTATTTTATTTAACAGTTGTATTACATAATATTGTGGGAACATCTAACTACCGGTATGTAATATAGGCTTTATGCACAGCTCCACTACTTCCTAAACGACTTAAACAAGCTCCTTTATTTCCTGTCTTACATTATTGGACAAACTAATTAATCCAGGTGTGTCTGAGTAGTCACAATAGTCAGACACACCTGGATTAATCAGTCTGTCCAATAATGTAAGACAGGAAATAAAGGAGCTTGTTTAAGTTCAGGAAGTAGTGGAGCTGTGCATAAAGCCCATTGTGACCACCTTTAAAGACAATCCGGTCTTTTTTTTTTTTTGCTTAAAAACCAATAAAAAGAAGTTAAAAAAAACAAAAACAACAACAACAAAATATATAAACAACAGGACACTGATCTTGGAGCCAGGAGTAGGCAAACATCAACAAAGACACTGAGGTGTAGCACGGGAACTTTTTATATTTAGTTCAGTTGAGTACGACTCACCGCTGTACGGCAGCTCATCGCTGATGGATTCATCTACCAACAGAGACGTCTCAAAGGTCCTTCAACACAACGGCACAGAAATTATTTTCAGCAACAAAGTAAAGCAAAACCCACATCATGACTTGACCTTTAACGTTTCACTCTATGCGTGTGTGTGTGTGTGTGTGACGTACCAGCAGCGAGCCACGTTCCTCACTGTGTATCCTCCTCCTCCCAGGACCAACAGAGGAATCTTAAAGCTCTTTACGAACTCCACACACTCCCTGTGCAACACATTGACACGCACATGGGTTAAATGTCATTTTTACTGTTATCAGTTTGTGTTATCTGTTTATGTACTGAATAATTATCTATAGATATTTCTATCATCTGTCTATGATATGACTATCTGTCTACTATACTATATTGTATACGGTATGCATATCTCCTTTTTGTATATAGTATATGCGTATCTTTTGCACTAGTATATTTTAATTCATTCATTCATTCATTCATTCATTCATTCATTCATTCATTCATTCATTTTCTATACCGCTTATCCTGCACTACGGTCACGGGTGAGCTGGAGCCTATCTCAACTGACTTTGGGCGAGAGGCGGGTCTAGTCTATCGCAGGGCTAACATATATCAGACATGAAAACGGGTCATGGGTGAAAAAGGTGAGAACGATACGACCCCTCTAGGGGGGTATATTTCATATTTGAAAGCATCAATCTGATGCATTTTGAGAAGAAATTCAAGCAGAACTACAAGATAGTATGAGTGTATGATAAAGTATGGTCACATTATGCTATATAACGTTATTAGTGTTGTCACAATACCACAATGTCACGTTTTTTGATTCCAAATACAAAGAGAACACAAAAAATTAAAAACATTTATTTTAATAGAAAATCTTAGAACTATTATGCATCAGTAAATAATCAATCACTGCTGCTGCAGGATTAAAATTGAAATTTCCATCAATATTAATCTGAACTCTTCCTAAACATTAGTGGTCTGTTTAAAAATGAATATCAACTTGTTTTCTTTGCATTATTTGAGGTCTGAAAACACTGCATCTTTTTTTTGTGAGTTTAACCAGTTGTAATTTTTGGGAGAAATTGTTATCAGTAGTTTATAGAATGAAACACAAACGTTCATTTTACTCAAACACACACCTATAGAGATTGCCAAGACACGTGACCAACTGGGCGGCAACGTCATCAGAAACGCAAAGGATTGTGGGTATCTTTGGCCAATTTCCCCCGATCTACATAGCGCGCTAGACATGGACAATGTAAATAATAACAAAAGTACAATAAAAAACAGAATTAACTGGCACAATGCAGCGGGCAAAGGAAAACAACAAAGAACCATACCGCCTAAAACTAAATCCAGCCGCAAATAAACGATACGAGGACAAAATAAAGACAATCAAAGGGCTGGATCCCTATGAACATGGTGTGGTCCGCTGACATTAACCTGCTGCCCAACTTCCAGCACCCATATATATATAATTATATGGTACTAAATGTAACTTTTTGCCCTGTCTATCGTGCAAACGACTGTTGCAGTTCACAACACAGCAGGTTGACGGCATCTTCAAACCAGAGCAGTAGATATTTGAAACTAGCGTTCTTGCCTCCACAAATTCAAAAGGCTCGTTCGAGATGAACTGCGCCTCGCCTGGACGGTCGGCGAGAGCAGGCGGCAGCAGCAGGGGGTGGTGACAGAAAGCTGCAGTCAAGTCGGACAGTTTCCAGCCGCCGTCAATACAAACAGGAAGTCACCAAAGTATATATTTCTTATGCTGTACTGCAATTGTCCAATAAATAACCAATATATTTCCCAGGATATAAGTTTGATTCAGTGTGAATATTTTTTTAAGCAGTATAGGCCTACAACATGAAATTCATATAATCTAGCATTATACAACAACACGTAGTGTTTGCAGTCCTAACTAAGAGCCAATCAGCTCGTGATCCGGTGCGTTTCCCATCATGCCCTGAGGCTTGCAGGCGGTAGCAGTCGGTGGAGAGCAACTGCGGCGCCTGGCTCTAAAAACTGCGGCCGCCTTGATCTCGTGAGGTTATCGTTGCAGGCGCGTGCATGACGTCAGAGCAAGTCGGGATCAAGTCGGACACAAATCTAACCGGCATGCATTGTGCGCTGGTCACCGGCGATCGATTCTGCGCACGCCTGGCTCATCTCGAACGCACCTACTGTCTGGCGCGTTTGTTTGTGCCAAAGTTTCCCACAATGCTTTGCGTTCCCCGCCGGGAATACGTCATGATGACGACACGCTGGCAATCTCTATTGTTTCCCATACATAGACCAATGTGTGCAACGCCACAGAATCAAGACCAAGCCACAAATTTACTCTGCTTTTTTTTTTTTTTTCATCAACGCACTATCGTCCCGTTAATTCATCTCCGCATAGCGCTCTTTCTCTGTTCACTCACTCACACAGAGAGACAGAGAGAGAGAGAAGCGCACATGCATGTTAGTGGTGGTAAAAACCAAACTTATCAACCAGCAGTGTTTGCATTAATTAACGTGTCTGTGGCGGCCGTCTCTCTAGCACGCTGGTGCACACACACAAACGCAGGCACATGGACAGGTCGCGTTGTAACGGCTCAAATTATAAAGCGGCGGCATCACCGCTGCCGCCGCTCTGGACTGCACAATTCACAACCCAATCAGGTGCTCTCGCGCTTGTGGGTGTTTTCATCTTCTTCAACCATTCACACTCTCATTCACACCTATGGGCAATTTAGAGTCACCAATTAACCTAACCTGCATGTCTTTGGACTGTGGGAGGAAGCCTGAGTACCCGGAGAGAACCCACGCATGCACGGGGAGAACATGCAAACTCCACACAGAAGGGCCCCTGCCGGCCGGCGGGTTCGAACCCAGAACCCTCTTGCTGTGAGGCGACAGTGCTAACCACTGCACCACCGTGCCGCCAGGAAGAAAATTCTATTTTATTTTATTTTCTTATTCTATTCTAGGTACTTTTATGTTTGCACCTGACACCAAGACAAGTTCCTCGTGCTGTAAACTGACCTTTACTGCTCTTGGCAATAAAACAGTTCTGATTCTGATTCTATGCAGGATGCTTTAACTATGCTATATTTTTTCCTTAATTAAACAGCTTTGCAGTCTCTGCAGCACCGTGACACAAACTCTCCCCGTAACCTGTAATCTCTTGTTTATGACAGATAACACTACACAAACATACACATCGTAACATTGTTTATGATATGTACTGCTCTATTGATTGTTTTCTCGCCGTCTTCGTTGCACATGGCCAGAAGGAGGGTTAGCAATAGCATAACAGAGGAAAAGCGACCGGAATGGAATAAATTTAGAATAGTTCCTCTTTAATAATAGTAATTATTTGATCATGTTCTAACTAGGGTTGTTCGGTATACCGGTACTAGAGTGGTACCGGGGTACTGACGCATTTAAAACGGTACCATACTGCGCTTAGATGGGACCGGTACTTTCATTTTGCGCCGCCGGCAGCGGTGACGTCGCCGCGTGAGGTCGCCGCATTGTAATTTGAGCCGAGGCGAGTGAGAGAGCGAGTCACAGGGTCACAAATGAAGCAAGGTGCTTTTTTTTAAATTACCGTTACAGCGCCACCTGTCCATGTGCCTGTGTTTATGTGTGTGTCTGTGTGTGTGTGTGCGCGCGCACTGCGCGCGCGAGAGACGGCCGCCACAGACTCGTTAATTAATGCAAACACTGCTGGATGATAAGTTACGTTTTTACCGCGGATCACCACTGGCTGCATGCATGCTCTCTCTCTCTCTCTCCCTCTCTCTCTCTCTATGTCTCTCTGTGTGTGAGTGAACACAGCGAAGGAGCGCGACGGGAGATGAATTAACGGAACGACATTGCGTTGATGGGGGGGGGGGGGGCAGAATCAATTTGGTCTACGTATGGGAAACAATAGGTGTGTGTTTGAGTAAAATGAACGTTTGTGTTTCATTCTATAAACTACTGATAACAATTTCTCCCAAAAATTACAACTGGTCAAAATAACCATGACCTCAAATAATGCAAAGAAAACAAGTTGATATTCATTTTTAAACAGACCACTAATGTTTTAATTTAGGAAGAGTTCAGATTAATATAGATGGACATTTAATCCTGCAGCAGCAGTAACTGTTTACTGATTTACTGATGCATATGTTAGAGTTCTATGTTCTATTAAAATATTAATAGTATTCTCTTTTTATTTGGAAAAGTACCGAAAAGTATCGGAAAGTATCGAAAAACATTTTGGTACCGATACCGGTACCAAAATGTTGGTATCGTGACAACACTAGTTCTAACTAATCAAAACTGAGAGTAAGTTCAAAATGTTTATAGAGAACAATGAGTTGAAGTAACATGTCCTCACCCATGTCCTCGTATACTGAGGTTGAAGCAGCCCAGTCTGTCGCAGCCCAGAGAATCAGCTCCACACTGTAGGGACAACAGAAATGGGTTTGATGCTCTCTTACAATCTGACAGCAGCTTTACTTTACGAATGACTGCATCTGAACCTGAAGAGTGTGTCATGTTCTCTCACACACAGGCTGAATGATCCATCAGCTGAAGTGACAAATGTAAAATCAAACAGATCAAGAGTGAGTCTGATTCAGAGCCACAGACTGACCTGTAGAACGATGCAGGTGGGCTGGTAGAAATCCACCACCTGTTTGATAACCGGCTGGAAGAGCTGCCTGTAGCCTGAAACACACACACACACACACACACACACACACACAGCAATGTTGCTCATAAGTTCATACTCTGACCAGCTGACAGTCAGTCAACATAATAACAGAGGTCTATCAGTTGTATTATTACATTTCACTAATCTAATTTTTGCAGGAAGTGAACTCACTCTGGTCGTCTATGCCATCTCTGAGGGGGACGTTGAGGCAGTAGTACCGGCCGCTCTCTGCTCCCACCTCATACATGTCACCTACAGAAAACACAACCTCTGTTAACACACACATTAAACAGACAACCACGACTCCCCAATGTCCATGACTACCTGAAGACATCACTGTTTTTTTTCTGTCTTTTTTTCCCCCCGGTGGGGACATTTTTTTTCTTTCTCATAATTTTTAACTTTCTTTTTTTTCGCTTTTTAAGGAAATTAAAATACAAATAATCAGGTGACAGCAACATACAAACAATCAACATCACAAAAGAGGACAGAAACAAAACAAAAAAACAAGACAGCATAACCGACCGAAAAGTATCCAAACGTAACTATGGCTGCAACTAACAATTATCGATTTATCTGTCAATTATTTAAACGTTTAATCGATTAGTTGTTGGTCAATAAAATGTTAAAAAATGTTGAAAAATGTTGATTAATTGATTAATTGTTGCAGCTCTAAATGGAACGACACCAAAAAACTAACAAATACAGACCCCTACAAACATCTATACTCATGCCGTTAGACACTGCACTGCCTCAGAGTGGATGGTTTTAATGTCTTCGTTTTTCTCACCACCCCTCAGCTTCAATAAACGTTTTGCATCTTGTGTGATTCTGGTCATCCGGAATGAAATCTTCTACAACAAATTGATGCTTAAGGAAACCTTTAAATCTATGGACATTTAAGAACTCAATATTGGATGCTTTATGAATCAACCTTTTTCCCCAGTAAGATTATTAATTAAGTTAATAATATAATTCTTTTTCTCCATGACATCCTCCAGCATTATGGAAAGAGAATCCAGCTCAAGGTGCAGACCAGTAGCAGAACACATCTCCTGAACTTGAAGACAACGCTGTTAAATGTTTGTACCTGTTCCTGGAAAAAAGTAGTTCCCATATTTGTGGAAGGACACGGTCATGACGCGGTCCGTCAGGTAAAAGGCCTCCTGGACGCCGTCACCGTGGTGAATGTCAATGTCAATGTACAGGACCCTGGGGTGGTATCTGGAGCACAGACACAACAACACAAAGAAGTTAACAGGTTGAAGAGAAAACAGAGGCAGAGGAGCCATGACTGCAGAGCGCCGTGTTCTTACTTGAGCAGCTCCAGTATACTGATGACGATGTCGTTGACGTAGCAAAACCCGGACGCCTGTGAACACCACAAACTCATCTTTCACCAAGCAAAGACAAACTCGCAGCAAAACAGAAGGAGATGGTAAAGATGTGACGACTGACACTAATTGACAAGACTTTGTTCTGACCTCAAATTTTTTGGCATGATGCAAACCTCCGGCCCAGTTGATAGCAATGTCGCAGATCTGGGAAAAACAAAACAGAATTATCATCATCAATTAAAAGGTTACAACATCCTTTAGTATGACTCTACTGCTGAGCAGGCCGACTGCAGCCAAGTTGCTGCTGTACCAGTGTAACAAAGAAGTGTTCACAATGTCTGGGGATGAAGTGACCAGTGATTTATTGTATCATCTGCTCAACAGATGTTGACCTTTAACCACCAGCTGCACTGCAGTGCATTCACTAAAGGAAGTGGAGATGACTGCAACTGAGATAACAAAACTCCACTAAATAAGCACCTGCAGTGCTTAAACCAGTTTAAAGGGACATTGTGTAAGAATTACTCCCATCTAGTTGCGGTTGTATATCGCAAGCAACTCAATCATATTTTTCATGCTGCATTCACGTGAAATTGGGCAGACGGCAGACGGACCACAGCCACTGGTAACAGCATAAACAAGCCTCTATGTAAACAAGTGGTCCATCAGCACGAGGCAAAACAATACACGTGACAATATGTTGTCATGGCGATGTCGTATTGTTTACCTGACCCACGTTTTACCGGCTTTCTCTCGACTTCTGTGACTAAAATGACATCTGGTTTGTTACCGACAGCCGTCTGCCCGACTGCACCTGAATGCAGCATCAGTGTAACGCTCCATTCCTCCTCACTGCGTTACCGCGGTGACTTTTCACAGACGCCACCTCGACCTGAGTTGACAGCTCCGGTGTCACCGCTGAGTTTCCGTGGTTTCCTACCGTCACGCTGCCACTGAACGTAAAAACATGGCGACACGACAGGGCAGCCAGCACCGAGCTTACCCGCTCCATGTAGATATGAATGATATGAACGGCAAATTCAGAGCTTACCGGAACACTTCAGTTAGTTGATGGGGATGATTACTGATTAATGAAAAACATACTTTTGAACGAAATAATCGATTTCCGTGAATAGATAACAGGAGAAGTTACACAATGTCCCTTTAATGGCACAGAATGATCCTTATTTTTTACCTTGTGGTTGAGCTGTGTGGCTCCCTGTAAAGAGGCTCCTGTGTATCTTGAGCAGAACTCAAACAGACCTGGGAACACAGGACTGAAACAAGGAGAGAACTAATTTTGTTTGGTTGGTGGTGATGGTTTAGTCAGTTGTGTGTGACAGGAAACTAGCATTGTAAAAGTCTGTCTACAACACAAAATCTAAATACCCTAAGCTGGATGACTATGTAGGGCTGACTGATTGATTGTTGTTTCATCATTATCGCAATATGAACATAATTGATAAACACATCACAAAAGGTTGCCTGAAATGCGATAGGTGAGGAGGCATGAGAGGGTTAAATTAACATTGTGTTTAATTGATTGATTATTCATGTGCAATTTGTTCCATAAAAGTATGCTCAAAATATGTATTTCTATTATTATGTTCAGTGTTTCAGGGTACCTATTTAGAAAGACTCAGGAACTGTATGGTTAATATGCACACAGAATTAGCTTATTTATATTGTCATATTGAACAGTGTCATGGCACATTTTGCTCATATCATGCAGGCATATAGGCATACTATGTCAAAATTTTAGCCAAACACAACAAACACTCACCAGTCATCTCCCACATTAAATGTGTTGAGGCTCTTTGTGAAGCCCTGCATGTTGTTGGGGCTGACCTTCTGCAGGAAGTCTATGTAATCTTCCGAGTGGAAACGACACATGTCATGCTGAGATGCCTTGTATGGCTTGAATACCTGATGAGAAAAAAAAAGTGCAAAAAAGGTGTTGATCAAATTCATTTTTAATCATAAGACTATCAACTGGAGTTCAAAAGCATCAGCAGGGTTTGAATCTGTCACACGCCCTCTCTGAGCCACTCACCATCATTTTCTTGTAGAGTCCATAATGCAGCACCAGACTGTGTGTCAGAGACAAACGGTGAGGCTTCATGGGGTGACCAGCACCTGCCAGAGACAGTTTCCACATTAGTGCACAGTTATTCCACTGGTGCATTTATAATATATTTATACATTATGAATGCACCAGTGTTCACAAAGATGTGTTGGGGACTTCAGCTCGAGGCAACACTGTGCAAGTCCCATCAGTTTCATAACCACAATGAAAGAACATGTTATTTATAGTGGTTTGGTGACTGGCAAGATGATGTGATTGCATGATTGACACACTTACACACAAAATATCAGTCACTCGGTAACTAATATAATTAGTGCAGTTTTACTAATGAAGCGTCTTCTTCTGTTGAAGTAAAGCTGCAAGCGTTGTGATTACAGCATCCTCCTCTGATGCTTTCCGGCATCCAACGTTAACGTTAACCGTACTGAAATCCGCGCATAATCAATAACATGCTGTCCTCAGTCCAAACAGGCAGACAACAAACACAGTTGAGTTCACACATCGTAATAAACGTCAGACACCCCGGCCGGGTAAACTGACGTTAGCTAGCCAAGCGAAGAAAGTACTTTATAATTTGCTTAAAAATGAAGCTATGAATATAAAACTGCGCTACGTTGAAAATCAGCGCAACGAGTGTATTTATACATCCGCGAGTGCATGAACTGCTAAAAGAAAACAAGTTAAAAAAAACAAAACACAGTCATGGGGATGTTAGCATGTAGCCAGCTAAACATTAGCACTACTCCCATTGTAAGTTAGGCCTGTTCACTGCGGCGACCAAACTCACCGTAATGAAAATTTCCCACGTCTGGGTCATAGAAATAAGATGTTCTGTTGGTCATTGTGTTGCAAATATCCTCTAGCTTTTCCCAAGTAAAACTGTGACTGTTGTGCAGCTAAATAACCCGCATTTTGCTTTCAATTAGCAGGTAGCCGCCATGGTAAACACCAAGCCGACAACGTCATCAGGCCTCGACAGCACTGACAGAGAGGGGAGGAGGAGGGGAAAAAGAGAGAAGGGGGGAGGAGGAGGAGCAACCTGGATCTATGCCATTGCCAGACAGTTATAAAAAGGCTCGGAATGCAAAATCATGCAAGAATCATGGGTGCAGAAAAACATTAATTGTCCCCCTCAATAAAAAATACCCTAAATTATTCAAAATTTAACAAATGTATTTCACATTCTTCACGTTTTAAATTCACACATAAAAAAATCACCCTTGTGGTTTTTGGTCATTTTCTGCTAAACCACTGGCCCAATTTCAACCAAACCTTCTGCGTTGGACTCCCCTCATAGTAGAGGAACTAAGGCCCCTAAAAGCTGACATACCCCTACCCGAGGTAGAACAAAACTCAACCATGTTTTTTCATATCTTTAATATGTCTAGTTTATGAAATGGATGGTTGTATAAAAATATTTTACTGCAAAATTATTTTTTTGGGTTGCCAAAACCGAAAATAGTGAAAATTTAGGCTCCTCGAAAAGGGGCAGTTTTTGCCTTATCACATGTATCTCTGGAAATAATGATCAGAATGTCACCAAATTTGGAATGGATGTTCACAGACAGTTATTGAATGCAGTAAAGCAAAGATTTGATCAATACCTTTGCCCATCTTTGAGATTTATACACTTAAACACACATGAATTATAGGCGAAAATTTAATCGGAAATTAAAAATCCAGAAGGTATGTATATATTTGTCTGTCATTATTAAAGTCAGAATACCAATCATCAAAAAATGTAATTTATATGTACCAAAGACTGTTATCTTATCATAAAAATAGGTTATTTGACTATAAACTTCACCCAATGTTGTCACCAGCCCGTAGCAGATAACTAGTGCAGCCAGCTTCAAACAGACAAATAGGCTATAATGGGGCCCGATTTGTGTAAATGTGTGAAGAGAAGGAAACAAACAATAGATTAAGCTAAAACAATCAAGTTAAAACATGACATTATGAATAAAATATACATTTCTTTATAATTCTAAATACATTATTTATTTATATTGTATGTTATTTTTGAATAACATGATATGATGACACTATGAGCCAACAGGCTGTATGACACTATATTTTCACATAAGTTACTTGGAAACTTTGACTGACTGAGTGGCAAAATCAAATAATAAACATAACTTGAATCATACATTAATAAATAAAATAAATAAATCATAAATAATATAAAGTGTAGAAGTACACTGGAGTTACTGGGGTTCTGAAAAAGTCAAGAAACGCTTGCACCCTGCAAGGGCTCCAATTCAGTGCAATTTCAAGCCACCGCTCTTCAACAGCTGATGCCACTTCCACATTGATAATAAAGTATAGAAAAACATACACCTGGTGAGTGTAAGACATAAATACCATGTAAATTCCACATTAAAACTCAATTGTAAAAATATGTTAAACACACTTAAAGCAGTCTGAATACAAAAACATCAAGAAAACTCAGCAAACCATATTAAACATGCTAAAAGAGGCACCTCTTACAATAACTGGGGATAAATGCACATAGATGAGCAGTCAGAGCACAGAAGTGTCAACATGAACACACAGCAAATACAAAAATACACAGACAGGCAGAGAAGGACCAGTTCAGAGAACGGGTCTAATGCCACACTCTTCATTGAGGCCTCTGGGTGCCATAGTGTTGAGAGTGTATATCCAATACAGTTTGCGTTTCAGAAGCAGATTATTGGTGGTGGTTTTAAAGCAGAAGTAAGTGGTCCGGTCGTTTTTGCTAATGCTGCGTTCCAGGCAGGCTTTTGAAATCGTAAATTACAGCTTCAAGTCACAACTTACGACTTTGTAGCGTTTCAGGCAACCCACTCGTGTTTTTCCGACCTGTTTTACCGGTGAAAGTCACTATAACGGCCACTCGTAACTTCTGACCTGTGAACTCGTACCAGATCTAACTGGTACCACTTCACGGTCGGAAAAATACGAGTTTCCTTGAACGCACCATAACAGTCCTCGTCGCTACGTCACCACATTCACGGCGTTCCTTGGCTGCACACACAGCCCTGCATGCCGTTCTCTCTCCTCATTGGATAAAAACTGTAGGATACGATAAATGTTTTCTCTTCGGCTCAGAGCAGAGCAGAGGGACTGAGAGACCCGTGTTTCAGACCAAACACTCTATGTAAGTGATTGCTGTTGGAAGATATAACTATTTAAGACTTATATTAACACAAATATATCACTTACTTCTGCTTTAATTCCAGCGGTTTGTGGTCCGATTCAACAACCACTTGACGAAACCGTTTGCATCCAAAAAGAACTGCATAAAGCTATTTTTCTATCTGAGCATAGTTTTCATCAGTCTCATTCAGTGCTTTGGATGCGTATGCGACTGGTTTTTCTTCCTGGAGCAATGCGGCTCCCAAGCCGCATTTTGATGCGTCGACTTGCAGCTTTACATCTTTGGTGTGGTCAAAGTATGTGAGTACTGGGCCACGTTCCTGTGTCAGAAGGTCTTTCACCTGTTGAAAAGCTGTGTCGTGATTTGAGTCCCACACAAACTCATTGTTCTTCTTTAACAGCTGAGGGGAGCTGTTGCCTCTGAAAGTCTGGGGGCGAACCTGGAGAGGTAAATGACCATGCCCAATATGGTCTCCAGCTCTGCTTTGTTGCATGGGTGCAGATATGATTCCGAACGGAAGTCGTTTGAACCTGTATCTGCCGAAGACAGTGTTGAAAGTAGTGAGCATGGATGATTCATGGCTTAGTTTAATTGTCCAGTAGCCGGATCTGGCATCCAACACGCTGAAATATTGTGCTCCAGCTAATCTCGGTGTGATGTCGTCTAGAGTTGGATAGTGTGGTCTCTGGATGGCTTTGTTCAGGGGGCGAGGATCAAGGCGCATCCTGAGTAGGGATGGGAAATCGGCCCTATATTAGGATCATTCGATCGTGGACACTGTCGATCGCCGATAGGCGATCCAATCGCGGGGGGGGGGGGGCAATTACGTCAGCTTTAAAAAAACAAAAAAAAACTTGCTATATTCCGTTCATTCATCTCCGCATAGCGCTCACTCTCCGTTATTGTCGTCCACACACAGAGACAAGCGCGCATGCATGACGCGCGGGTCGGGATTTTTTTCCTACTCGCGAGTCCCAAAGTATTTTGACCAGCCCCGCACCACCGCATCTATTTTCACAACCCTTCCCGCTGCTATTAAACGTCAGACAGCGGCTTTTTACTTGGAAAGGGCAGACAGAGGCGCTGTGTTGCCGGTAGCTTGTCAGTGTGGAGCTCGTGAGGAGTGGGAGAGTCACAGTGCAGCGAGTGCAGCAGCCGCCGCAGCCGCCGCCTCTCACTCTCCCCGGTCCCTGCTCTCTGCTCTCAGTGAAACCAACCCCGCTCTGCTGATGCGCCCAGCCTCCGTCTCACCCGGTTCCCTCACACCTCCGCCGGCTTTCCCGTCAACATCAGCGCACCCCTGATAAAACACTCTGGACTTAATCATCAGTTTTTTTAATGACCCGCCCCACCCCGCACAGCCTGTGTCCGCGGCATGCACCTCCGAAAAAAAGTGAGAAGGAAAAAAAAAGATGCAACAGGGTGTGTAGTTAAGAGTTTAATATTCACTCCTCTGTTGCACAGATCCAAGGGCTCTGTATGCAGACATGTTGCTCCACGAAATATTTTTCAAGTAGCGCAGGTTCTAGAGATTATTACATTACATCTTATGACAGTAAATTAATTAAAGATCGCCTTAAAGATCACCATTTGAAAAAAAAATCACGATCGTCCCTTCGATCGCCGATAGACGATCCGATCGAAAATCACTCCATCCCTAATCCTGAGTTTTCCAGTCTTTGGCTTTTTCACTGCCACTAAAGCATTTACCCACTCAGTTGGTTCTGTCTCCTTTTGGATAATGTCCATTTTTTCCATTTCATCCAGTTCACCTTTGAGCCTGCCACGAAGAGCATATGGGATGCGGCGAGGTGGGCACACCACTGGTGTGGCTGAAGGTTTGAGGTGGAGGACGTGTGACAGTTGACGGTCCTGTCACTATGCCTCCAATTGATCATGTGCCCTGGCTACTTGGCCACTGGGATATCCCTTTGGTCAAATGGCAAACGTGCATGACTCTTACCTGTGAGAATAGGGTTCAAACTCCGCCCGGGCCCTCCTTCGTCCTGCCACAGACGCATTCATCAGGAAACAGCCCAATGCCCTTGAACACGTCACGGCAAAATCTTCAGTGATGCTTGTGTGTGTTTCTGGTTGTGCTTGGATTATGTGTACCAGCTTAACCATGTTCAAATCTAGACATGCTCTCATGCCCAAGACAGAAGAAGCGTTTTCAACATCAACAATATCAAAGTCTAACATGACTGTTTTCTCTTTGTATCTGCATGTTATCCTGCAACCTCCTTTAACTTTAAGCATCTGTCCCCTGTATCCTGATATGCAACTGTCTGGTGAGCCTAATACCACATCTCCAAATATTCTGTGAAATGTGTCTGCAGGTATCACATTAGCCTGGGCGCCTGTGTCAACTTTAAACTTTAATTTGCGCCTCACCTTACCTGTTTCTGCTCTGTGCAGTCAGAAACAGTGTGTACTTTCCTGGACTTAAATGTTGCCCGTTTCTGCTGTGTATTTGTCCTGCAAACCTTAGTGTGACAGTGGTGGTCCTGTCACTATGCCTCCAATTGATCATGTGCCCTGGCTACTTGGCCAAAGGGATGTCCCTTTGGGTGACTGGCAAGTGCGCATGACTCTTACCTGGGAGCTGTGGGTTCAATCCCCGCCTGGGCCCTCTTCACCTTGCCACATTAGCAAAATGGTTACATTTGTTGCATTGTGGTCCCTTTGCTGGACAGTCCTCTGTGCGGCTGTGCCCTCGCCCAAATGCACCACACTCTGCTCCTAGTGGCACTGTCACCATTTGCTTCGCTGGCCATTTTGCGTCCATGACGTGTGTGTTCCGTTTTATTTGTCCATCTGTTCACTGCATGCACGGACTGGCTAGCCCGGGTAGCAGCAGGAAAAACCATCGTCTTTAGCTGCTGCTGCGACAACTCATGTGAACGTACAATATCAATAGCATTTTCAAGCGTGAGGTTTGGACCATAGCAGAGCAACTTTTTGCGGTCTCAGACCATCTCATCGCCGTTGTCGTCGTAGTTGCAGTCTTTTACGCGTAGCTTTAGCTCAGTCACAAACTGGTTGAAACTTTCACTGTCCCCCTGTTTCTTCTCGTGAAACTTAAAGTGTGCAAATGGGGTTTGCTTTTGGCGTTACATAAGCTCCAAACCTGTCGTAGTATGTCTTTAGAAGTTTTCTTTCATTTGCCGTAAGAGTCCATGTGTTACATACGTCACGGCCCTTTTTGCTGACCCAAAGTAGCAAGTAGCTACATTTCTCCTCTTCTTCTTTAGAGCGTACAGAGGGCTCGAAAACATTAGCTCTACATGCTGGCGAAACTTTCTCCATGCATCAGGCAGGTTAGACGAATTCCAGTCCATCCGTGGCGTGGGGATACCTGTGCTGTCCATCTTCTGTTGGCAGGTCGATGAGCACTTAACTCTGACATGTAGTATTCACAGCTCACGTCTAATAAACACAGACAATGTGCTTCGGTCTCACTCTGGCGTGCGTGTGCCACCAACCTTTATTTTGTTTACAGGACTGTGCTGCACCTTGACACACCTTGCTTACGTCATCAACTAGTGGACTCGTAACTATGCCCAAAATACTACACTCACAAGAGGTTAAAAATAGGAGTGGGTTGCACAGGCCTCTAACTGCTTTACTGAGTACAAACAAGCTCGCTGTGTGAAAAACACCAGGAGCAGAACAGCAGACAAAAGACTCACCTGTGCCATCCCATACTCACCTCTTTCTCATGACATCCCTCCCTAAAAATACAGCTGGGCGAGCCACCTACTGTAGTGTTGTGTTCAAACGACCCCCTAACCTCAGGAACATGCTTGTAAGGGCACTTCTCCCACTCCATCCACCTCTGTCCTGAGTCCAGTTGAACCTGGTAACTACAAATGTGGCAACTGCCAGCCGTGCAACTTCACTCGTAAAACTAAGACTTTTTACCATCCATACACTGACAAGGTTTTCAAAGTTAAAGGTGTCATCTCCTGTAAGACCAGTTATTTATTTGTTGGAGTGCTCCTGTGGCCTTGCTTACATTGGCAAGACCTCAAGACCTCTGAAGAATAGACTTTCAGAACACAGAAGCACCATTAGAAATCATCATATTAGTAAAGTCCAGTTGCCTGCCACTTTAATTTAACGAACCATCCTGTTGCTTCTCTTACTTACTGTACTGTACATGGGCATTGAGCATGTACGGTGGGGGGGGGGGCACCACCACCAATAATCTGCTTCTGAAACGCAAACTGTATTGGATATACACTCTCAACACTATGGCACCCAGAGGCCTCAATGAAGAGTGTGGCATTAGACCCGTTCTCTGAACTGGTCCTTCTCTGCCTGTCTGTGTATTTTTGTATTTGCTGTGTGTTCATGTTGACACTTCTGTGCTCTGACTGCTCATCTATGTGCATTTATCCCCAGTTATTGTAAGAGGTGCCTCTTTTAGCATGTTTAATATGGTTTGCTGAGTTTTCTTGATGTTTTTGTATTCAGACTGCTTTAAGTGTGTTTAACATATTTTTACAATTGAGTTTTAATGTGGAATTTACATGGTATTTATGTCTTACACTCACCAGGTGTATGTTTTTCTATACTTTATTATCAATGTGGAAGTGGCATCAGCTGTTGAAGAGCGGTGGCTTGAAATTGCACTGAATTGGAGCCCTTGCAGGGTGCAAGCGTTTCTTGACTTTTTCAGAACCCCAGTGTAACTCCAGTGTACTTCTACACTTTATATTATTTATGATTTATTTATTTTATTTATTAATGTATGATTCAAGTTATGTTTATTATTTGATTTTGCCACTCAGTCAGTCAAAGTTTCCAAGTAACTTATGTGAAAATATAGTGTCATACAGCCTGTTGGCTCATAGTGTCATCATATCATGTTATTCAAAAATAACATACAATATAAATAAATAATGTATTTAGAATGATAAAGAAATGTATATTTTATTCATAATGTCATGTTTTAACTTGATTGTTTTAGCTTAATCTATTGTTTGTTTCCTTCTCTTCACACATTTACACAAATCGGGCCCCATTATAGCCTATTTGTCTGTTTGAAGCTGGCTGCACTAGTTATCTGCTACGGGCTGGTGACAACATTGGGTGAAGTTTATAGTCAAATAACCTATTTTTATGATAAGATAACAGTCTTTGGTACATATAAATTACATTTTTTGATGATTGGTATTCTGACTTTAATAATGACAGACAAATATATACATACCTTCTGGATTTTTAATTTCCGATTAAATTTTCGCCTATAATTCATGTGTGTTTAAGTGTATAAATCTCAAAGATGGGCAAAGGTATTGATCAAATCTTTGCTTTACTGCATTCAATAACTGTCTGTGAACATCCATTCCAAATTTGGTGACATTCTGATCATTATTTCCAGAGATACATGTGATAAGGCAAAAACTGCCCCTTTTCGAGGTAAAATTAAGGCTTTTTTGGGGGTTTGTTCCTCTACTATCAGCCCCCCAGATGATATGAGTCATTCCGCCAAAAGAGTGCCACCGAGCCACCGTGCCGGTGTTACACCGGAGCGGAGGAGACCCGACGGCGGATTCGTCCCGCCCGCCTCCCCCCCGACACGCACCGCACCGTAACTGGAGAGATCCGCCCGGTGAGCGCGTTCAGAGTTGACCACCGTACCCCCCCCCGCCTCCCGTCTCGCTGACCTCCGCGGTCCTGGACCGCACAGGTACCAGGAGACCAAGACCCCCTGTCATGTCGGTCCTCCACCCTCTCTGATCCGCCGCAAGTTGCAAGAGCCCCGCGGAGCCCAGTCTCTCCCTCCTCTCCTACACTGCAGCACCTATGGGCTACAGCTTGGCTCGCTCCGCCGTCCTTTATTTTTGAAGTAGCTATAACTAATAATAATGCAACGTATAGCCTAACTATACACGCATATGAGTGATCAGAACAGTAAATTGTTTACACTACTTTTAAAAGGAGTAAAGTCATTTAAAACGAGGAGCGAGCCGAGCCGACACGGTGCAGCCCAGGACAGGTGCTGAAGTGTGGATGAGAGGAGGACAGACCGGGCAGGAGCAACCAGCCCAGAGGCCTCTCGTCAGTCCTCGGCCGTCTTCAATGTCTCGAGACACTTTTTCAATCCGTTTAAGGTTATGTGTTTGTGTTTAGGGAGGCTATATTTGCTTAGAATATTTTTTGGAAAGCAGAAAAGCAATGTTTGACCCGGCGTGGCGGCGCCATCACACTCGCTCGCAAAAAAAAAAAAGACAAGAAAAAAGGAAAGAAAAAACGCACTTACACACATTTTGGAGGAGGGAAGCACGTCACAGCATCATTTTTATTAAATCATAGTTTTCTCTAAATTAAGACAGTGTGCGGGACTATTTTTCACCCAGCCCCCCCAAAATGTAGGCCTATGTATAAAAATATGAAAATAAATTGCGTGTAGGCCTAGATATCGTTTAGGGATTTTTTTTTTTTTTTTTTACTAAACGTTTACAGTTTCATTCTGTGTAAACGTTTACACATGTATAAGGTCCACCCCTAAATAAATGCCAAAGCTGAATGACCACAACTTTTTTTTTCTCTTCCTACTTCGCCAGTCACCTGGTTGCCTGGTTACCTGCACTTACCGTTCGGGGAGGGGGGGGGTTCAACGTCATCGAACGGCGCAGGCTGACTGTTGCAGTAGCCTACTCGAAAAAAAACACGGCTGATGGCTCGTAATGAGCAAAACTCCACAGGGCAGCTTTAAGGCTGAGGGTGGAGTGGATGTAAATTAAATCATAGTTAAATTCAGTCAGTACAAAGTGCTCAAACTAATGATAAATAATTAAAATAAAACAACATAATGGCAATTAAAATATATATAAGTGGATTAAAATGTTGTGATACTATCTAGTGCTTAGCTCTGTTATTTCAGTCCATTCAGACACAGTCATCTTAACTCTCTATCTGTGATTGGCAGCGATTTATATATTATAAGTTTGCCTTTATTTCACTGGTAGTTCAGATGTTGGTAATTCATCACATTATTCTAACAAGCAAATGTCAGATTTGTTGCAGCCGACAAGTCATTCCCACAGATAAAAAACAGACAAGTGATGTAGATTTGGTTTGATGATCTAAGAATATGTGGAAGAGGACGCCTCAAGCATGTTATTCTCTAGATGTTTCCTTCAGTCTGCAGGCAGACAAACAGAAATACAAACTAAAAGGGTCATGGAGAGGTGAGAGGCAGACTGATAAAGTGGCCAAATATGAAGACAGGCAGGAAGGTGAACCGGGGGATTCCAGGATTACAGAAAAAGTCCATCCAAACATATTGTAGAACATTATTACAGTGTATTTGTTACAATAAAACCACAAGTCTGAGTTGTACTGTGTCATTCCCTATATGAGCTGCACGTTTAGAAGCTGAAGTAATTAATTTTTTGTTGTTTTTTTTTTCATCTCTATTTTTTTGTCTCCTACACTGTCACTGAGGTTTGAGATGCTACCCGAACTTCCGACCTGTAATTTACAAGTTTGACATCATTTAATTCATTCATCACAACGCAGAGCTCATTTTTCCCGACTTGTGAGTTGTCTTGAACGCAGCATTAAACAGCATTTTGTTTACATAGTAAGAAAATACTACACGTTTATGCAATGAAAAGGTTGGCATGGTTGCCCTTTAATGTCTCTCTAAGGCAGGTAATACAAGGACATGAGGAAAAAGTGTTTTTTTTTTTTTTTTAAGTTCAAGATAGACAGTTGGAAAAACAAAAAGGTAGAATATCCATCCTCCTTGTCTCTCTCCTTCATGCTGTCTCGGTCTACTGTCTCCCTGCACCTCACAGTAATTCAACTTTTCTGTAACTAGGACACATTCCTGCCACATGAACCCCAGAGAGGCAGTAGCCTTCATGAGATTAGTGTGGATCCGGCAAAGACAGCATAGTTCAGAGACAGGTACAGGTGGGCGAAGGCGGCTCTGATGCCCGACTCTACAAATCACCTCCTATCCAAAATGCCAGACCTGTCTTGTTTCATTTCCAGCTCATTCAGGCTGGCTGAATGTCTGCCTGCTCTCATTCATCTCTCACAGACCTCACTCTCACATTCATTCATGACGTGATGGGCTATATTTTACTGAGGCTGTTATGATCACAATGTAGACCACTGTTCTGCTTCTCTGTTCACCATTATGTAAATTTAATGCTGGTATAATTCATATCAACAATGTATTTGGAGCATTTTATTTTTCATGTGCTGCTGTTGGCTCTTATTATTTGGTGAAACATGCATGCTCAGTAGCTGCAGGCCTTATCTGCCTGTGGTGTTACAACTATTACCATCTTTTCTGTGTGTGTGCCACACCTAGACCTGTGTCAACATTCTCTGTGGTAGACGGTGACTTTAGGGACACACAGACACATTTGGGTAATTTTTCATCCTGGTACTAATTACAGCTGCAATTATTAACTGTTTTATTGTGTCCTTCTCTAAATTAGAGCCCATCTTTTCTTCTTTTTCTTTTCTTTTGTGCAGATTAAGAAACTCTAAAATGTTTTGCGAACTAAAATGATGAAAAATTACAGCCCTCGGCAAAGCATGAACTCATCAAACCGGCTGTTGTACTGTCAGCTCCAGGAAGGTACAGGTATTCTTGTTTGAGGCCAGATGCTGTATTAAAATTATGCCAAACTAGCTGTGAGGAAATTATATAAGCAGAAGTTAGCTACTCACTAAAAGAAACTAAAAACTTGACTCTTGATGACTCAGCGCTAATAATAATAATAATAATAATAATAATAACGGAACGTTATGAGACAGAGCCGTTTTCGAGGTAAATACAGAGACTGCTTGCTGAAAAACTGTCCCTGAAGGGAACGTGCATCAACGGTTTTGTATGAATTTACCTCTAAAACAACTCTGTCTCATAACATTCCGTTATTATCTCATAGCGATTATGGCAATGGGCCAATTTGCCAAAATGTTTAACTATCCCTTTAAAAAACTTTATTACACTAAAGGTTTAGTCCATTTAATAGGACTTACTGCAGGTTTGATCGATCATGATCTCTCCCTTAGCCTGCGTGGTGTGTCACCACAGAGTGACTTTGCAAAGTTGGTCAATAGTGAAAGAGGTTCTGTGAAATTAACTCTAATCAGAGAAGGGGGATGTCAACAAACAGCCTCTCAACCTCTGAGAAATCCAATGGATGAGCTGGTCCTTTAAAGACTTCCACGGGGAGGTACAGAGAGACAGTGATGAGGCAGAGATTCTGTGTGAGCTGAGTTTGGAGAAAGGCACTCTCATATCATTCAATGTGATTTATATTGCTAGTATGACCTCAGTTGGTGTTTTTTGTGAATAAAGCGCTGAGTCATCAAGAGTCAAGTTTTTAGTTTCTTTAGTGAGTAGCTAACTTCTGCTTATATCATTTCCTCACAGCTAGTTTGGCATAATTTTAATAAAACATCTGGCCTCAAACAAGAATACCTGTACCTTCCTGGAGCTGACAGAACAACAGCCGGTTTGATGAGTTCATGCTTTGCCGAGGGCTGTAATTTTTCATCATTTTAGTTCGCAAAACATTTTAGAGTTTCTTAATCTCTTGCACAAAAGAAAAGAAAAAGAAGAAAAGATGGGCTCTAATATAGAGAAGGACACAATAAAACAGTTAATAATTGCAGCTGTAATCAGTACCAGGATGAAAAATTACCCAAATGTGTCTGTGTGTCCCTAGTCTGGCCTGACGGAAGTGCGTTGCTGCGATTAGCCTCTGATTGGTCGGAACGAGCCACCCGGCGGAAGTCCCGCCTCCGTGTTGCAGCATTCACAGTCCGCCCGGCAAAGGGAAACATCAACAAACAACAACAGGAACAGAACAGTGGATCTATTACACATCTGTGTCTTGAACTGAACAGAAGATGAAATGTCCGTCAGCGGTTGCCGACCGCCGTTAAACCGAACAAAAGAATAAATATTCATCAACGGTTGCCGGCCGTCGTTACACCGCGGACCGAAATCCAGTTTCCAACCGGCAATATTTTGCAAGCGCGCCGTTACTACGGCGTTGCTACGGCGCCGACCACAACGATTGTGATTGGTTGAAAAAATTCCAAACGGCCGGAGCGTTTTTTTCTCTGATCGCAGAATCATAGGCGGACCAGCCAGACTCTCCTTCTTCTTTGGAGGAGGGTCTGGCGAGCGAGACTAGTGTGTCCCTAAAGTCACCGTCTACCACAGAGAATGTTGACACAGGTCTAGGTGTGGCACACACACAGAAAATATGGTAATAGTTGTAACACCACAGGCAGATACATAAGGCCTGCAGCATTTTGGAGTTGTTGGATTGTTGACATTGACATTACTGTATGCGTTCATCAGTTTTAATTTCCTTAAAAAGTCACTGCAATCCCCAAAGACCACCACATACACACAGAGAGAAAGAAGAGAGAGAGAGAGGGAGAGACAGAGAGAGAGAGAGAGGCAACACTTCCTTCACAAACTAACTCAGAGATTCTCCCTCTCACGTACAGATGTGGAAAGGTCACCACTGTCAACCTCAACCTCTTCCCTCAGATGAGTGTTGTTTGTTTTTGCTCTGTCAGCAGGATCACTGGACACACACACACACACACACACACACACTGAGACTTGATTTAAACTACTGTAAGTTCACACCTGGGGCCTCATTTATCATTGTGGATACACCTTTTTTACACCATTTTCCCCTCGTTTTGTGCGTATGCACTTTTCTCCGCCAAATTTGGGATCTATCAAGCCAAAACCTGACGGGGAAAAGTGCGGACATTTACACCCATTTTGACCCTGGCGTACCGTGATTTACACCTTTTTTGAGGAACAGGAGGAATTGGCGACACCGTTGCTGAGTCAGAGAACTGCGGTGTGAGAGGGAGAGAGGAGCGCGGAGTATTTAGAAGAGCACAGTCGGATTTTTTTGAAGTAATTGTGGTAGTGGTGGCCCGTTGATGCTGGCAATCCAACCCGCTCTATAATAACACTAGGCTTTATGTTAATTGATAAACAGAGCGGATTGTGGATTTTGCTTTTTTGATTAGGCTATGTGTGACGTCCGACAAGGATCAAACCATCCAAGTTTAAAAACACATCGGCAGCAGCGCACACTGAACTGCAGCTACTGAGACTGTTATTATTCTGTCACCTGAGTTAACGAGGTGCACGTGTGTTTGGAGCTGACGAGAGGAGAGAATAAAGAGTGAGACAACGCGGCCCTGAGGAGGAACTGTGAATGGGAAATGACCAACCGAGTCCAGTAGAGCTGTAACTGTGTAGTGGAAAGGCATGCAAAGTAATGGTAACTATCGTCCTGCTTCCTACATTGTTTTAACATCTAGGTAAAAAGAAGAAAAAAAAAAAAAAAAGATTTTCTGGGATAAAGGGGCAGATTACATAAGATTCTTCTTCTTTCTGCTCCCTTTTGTTGAGATTTGGGAGGTTTTTGTTTTTATTGTAGCTTATTAAAATGCAAGATCATTTTTCTGACTGAGTTATTGCCCGTGTATCTGCTTTCGGAGAAGCAGAGAAGTTCCGCTTCTTTCTGACAGAGGGAGAGCAGCCTCGTTTGGTGATAAGAAGAACAGGTTCTTTAGGAACATGAGGAGAAAAAACATGCAGGTTTTCTGTAACATTATAAGACTGCGCCACCCCCCCTCCCCCTCTCATCTCCCTCCCCAGGCTGAATGAACGGGCGATTGGGGAAAAAAAACAAACAAAAACAATTGCTAGTCAAAGCAGTAAAAGCGTTAAAAGCATTTTGCGTTAACGCATTAACTTTGACAGAGTGATCATAATGATGGGGAAAGAAAATGCATTATCCAAACCCAAACGGTTATGGAGGGATTTGATCCCACACAGGAGCAAATTGTTTTAACATAAGACGAGGTGCACTACCAGTTGAGCTACACATTAATTCACCTCACAATGTCAACGGCTGAGTGAGGAGTGAGCTTGCGCATCTATGGGCCTGCAGGCGTGTTGTTGCCACCTATTGGTCTGGACATGGAACAACAGTAGATGATAAGAAAAAAAAAAAACTGGGGCTGCGCAGCGGCCGGCGGCCGCGGCCGTCCTGCAGCACCGGCCGTTCTGGTATTGTCCAGAACGTCCAGATGGCCAGTCCGCCCCTGTGTAAAGGTCAGATGCAATCAGTGCAGGCAGAGATCACTCTTGCGTTCAGGGCCGGCTCTAGGCATAGGCGATATAGGCGGTCGCCTAGAGCGCCAACTGCTGGAGGGGCGCCGCCAGTCAAGGGGAAAAAAAAAAAAAAAGATAATAATAATGATTTATGTCCGCTGCGCCCCCTCACTTAGTGTTTTCTGTGTAGAAACCCCCCCCCCAAAACAAATAAATAAACAATGACAAACATGTTCCTAAATTGTGTATAGTCACACACACACAGCAGATACCTGTCTGTCTGTCACTGATGCTCCGTCCTTTCCCTTTTCGCAACTCCAGAACAATGTGTTATGCTCACTGAGAGAGCAAGACCTTTCCACCTACTCCAGAGTAGCTGCTGGTTCCACTGGATGGTCACTGTTTTGCAGGAAACATTATCTGTTTAGACTCAGGAGAAACAGAGAAGCTGCTCAATGACTCTGACCTGGTTCACTATAAAAATTAACATCTAAACAGTGAGTGGCAGCACAGAGTATGATTACAATAGCCAGTAAATAACTTACTCAATGTATCCAGTGAGGTTAACGATAACCAAGGAGCTATGGTTCACACAATGCTGAGTTGAAGAGCACATAGTGTCTATACAGATATATAGAAGAAAATCTAAACTTCAGCTTTTAATGATGTTAAAATAAGTACTTCAACTGACATGGTATGTAAATTGTTTTCATCACACTTACCACAGACCACAATGCAGGGTAACTAGGTTAGCCTCGTAAACCAGCCTCTCCCGGAAATGCAATTCATTTAATTTCTGAGGGAGAGTCTGGCCTCTTTCCCGCTGTAAGCGTTTGGCCTGAAACCCTCAGAAGGCCGAGACAATCAGCGTCGCCGCTGTGATTGACACAGCACGTTGGCCAATCAGGGACCAAACTGGTGCAACGCCCCGTCACTACACCAACTTGCTGATTGGCTGAATGGGGTTGTCTGTCAACGCTACTACTCCCGCCCAGCTCCCGCCCACCCCAAACGCTCTTACAGGGGGAATGAGGCCAGACTCTCCCGAGAAATTAAATGTACTTCCGTGAGAGGCTAGTTTACGAGGCTATAACTAGGTAGCTTGGTGGTTATACACGCCAGTTATAATGTAGAGTCATCGACATTTAGGAACATCTTGTCTTGCTGTTCATGAAGAAATAGCACAGCTGCACAGGATTCTTCTCAACGTGATGGCTGCAGATTCTCCAAAGTTGTCATCAACCTGGACACCTGCTCTTTTTTTCTTTCTTTTTTTTTAACCGGTTGACGTTCCAACGGCCCACCGGCCGGCCGCTGCAGCCTGAATTTGTATCATCTCAATTTTACTGCACCCACTGCATCCACTGTCTATGTAACCACACACATACACCACTAGAAAGCTAATTTTCCTGGGATTTGAACGGTGTGCACCACTTTACGATACAATCATAAATGCGGGCTCAGTCAACACTGTCAGACTAGTCGCAAACACCAAAAAGTATGCAACTCACCTATGATGCCTCATAATATTCCAGTAGCAGAAGAAACTTCAATAAAAAATGTCATGTTACATCAGCTAGGGTTCAGTAAAAGTAATCCACAAAAAAAATGAGTCCTCACAAAGCCTTACGTCCACTAACACACACTCTTCGCTGCACTTAACATAGATATTTTCCAACGGATGCGCATATTTCCCACATGTTATGGACTGTAACTTCAGTTAGCTCGGAGATATTAGCCACATAGCTAAACCAAAACATCTATGAACTCTAACCTGTTAACCCGGTCTACTACATCACAATAGCCAATGAGTCTCTGGTGCGTACCAAAGGTACCACCCCTATTCTTGAGCCAATCATAGCGCGGTTTAGGGGTGACAAGCGCATCGACTGGCCAATAACTGATACGCCAGTTGCTGGGTAGATGATTCACTAAACACAGCGAATAGAAAGAGTTTTCCTAGTTTGACAGGACTGACAGGACTTCTCTAACACTTGAAAAGCGGAATAATAACATGGCGAAAAGCTACGCTAAAACCAAATACACTGCCAGGGAAGCTTTGGAATTGTGTTTGTGTCGGGAAAGCAACGACGCAGATGAATTTGTGTCAGAGGAGGACAGCGATGCTTCACTCTGTGACTCCGAGGCTGAGGAAAGAGCAGAACCGGCTTTCGACGATGCTCTCGACAAGTAAGTTGTCCTATTATCATTGTATTTTGGCTCATGAGCTAATAAGTTAGCGCTTTTCGATTATTTTAGCCCTTGGTTTTGTTTTGTTTTTCTTTCATTCAGGGTTTGCTCTTAGCTGTGAGTTTTTTTTTCTCTCTTGTTCAGAGATTGATTTAGCCGTGATTTTTTTTTCTTCCGTTCATAGTCGGGAGTGGGGAGGGGGAGGGGGAGTGGAGGGAGGGGGAGCTGTGGACGTTGTGTGCTTTTTTTCTTTTTCCTTTTTATTGTTTTACCCTCCTCTCAATTACAATGGGATTCATGTTATTCTGCCATAGCTAAACATAGATTTTTGGTTTCAAATAATATACTGGTATACCCTTTGTTCATGTGTGCTCCTGACTGAGCTTTTTTACGGCTTCTTAGTTTTGTAATTTACATTTCTTTTTTTTCTTTTTTTATGCAATAGGTCATCAGAGGAAGACTCTGACTCTGCAGCACAGAGGAGGAGGAGCCCCAACCCCAGACTCATCCGAGAGGCCCCTCAGGTAGAGGGAGAGCCAGAGGTAGAGCCAACACCAGCAGCGATCAAGTCAATGGTTCCTCTGTGTACTCACGCCATGGAAAGATACAGATGTCCAGGATGTCCAACCCCCAAAGCCCATCTTCAAACCCCTACGTCCACCTGGTCCCCAGCTCATCCAAGCAGCATCATACACAGCACTGCAGTCTGAAGTGCAGGCTTTGCCATGCGAAGACACTGGTGAAGTGCAAAACCTGTGATGTGCCTCTGTGCTTTGTTCCGGCTCGGGACTACAACGAGTGGCATGTGGCAAAGTAAACTGTACGGTACTGTACTGCTGGACCTTAAATATTTGTAAATAGTTTGATTCGTTGTTTGTTGTGTGGCACTGCTGGCCACCGTTCAACATCTGACATCTGTGCTTCATCTCTTCATACAGTGAGTGGCATGTGACAGAAAATCTAGCTGCACCTTGTAAATATTTGTAAATAGTTTGATTTGTTGTTTGGTGTGTGCATTTCACACCATACCAGCTGTTGTACTCTTTTTTCTTTTCTTTTTTTTACTGCATACACAGTAAAAAATATGTTTTATAGGGAAAAAAAAATATTTAGGCTCCAGTTACATTTAGTCAAAAGATGATCAGGGGGGATCTGGATGTGGGATAGGATAGCCCCAAGTGTAACTTTTCATTAGAGTCCAAGATCATGTCTGTGGGTTGAAGTGTTCAAGAGTAGCAGCCTGTTTTCCAAAGTATGGGAAGTTAGAACTTGGGTTAGCAGGGGTCTCCAAATGGAACACTTTTGGCCCCCTGGTGGCCGCCTGGTGCTATCCTGCTATGCTAGAAAAAGTGTAAGTAAGTTTTTGTAGGATCATTGTCAAATTTGAACTGAGAATAGGTAATACTCCAAACTGCTGTTCTATTGTGTTTTTAGTCCCCACCATAATGCTACAGTCTTTTTGAAGGCAAATATTATTGGAAAATAATTCAGGCGGACACAAAATCCTTTTTTTTCAGTGTGATCAAACTCCTATTACTCAGTGCCAGTAACACTCAGAGAAATTCTGACAGTTGGGGATAAAGGTAAGACTGTTATCTTTAAAAAGAGGCCGAGATTATGCACATCCTCCAAACAGTTCAAGCACAGCTTCACATTTACTTTGGGTATACATTTTTTAGGTGTACTGGACAAAAATTTACGGAATTCTACGGAATTCGAAGGGGTTAAAGCTGTACAGAAAAGAAAATTGAATTTGAGCCCACCTTGGGTCATAAAATTAGTGTAATAACTCATCTATCAGACGATGTAGGCCAAACTTTGTGTGGAAAATTCTATTTTTGATTAAATCCGGGATGAAAGTGTGGTATTTTTTTTCCCGCATTGGATAATGCAGGCGCACGGATTATACGTCAGCCTGCTCATGATTCTTCAGCCACTGATACTGGATCCATCATCCGTCAATCAAACGTCTGAGACAACACACACACACGGAGCTCGGTCTCGCCCCAAGCTTTGGCGGGAGCCCGTTTGATAACGACCAATCAAATTTGTTTTCCTTACTCGGGTAAACTTGTGCCGCAACTCGTGACAACTCGGCACGACAAATAGCGGTTTCACACTGCCACCGGTTCTGGTTCTGGCACTGGTTCGGTTCGGAAGTGTCAGAACCTCGGTGCTGTCTGGCGAACCAGCCCGCTTTCACACCAGTTTAAGTGGAACCAAAGTGGGGGGAGGTCATTCCGCGTCACACGGCGGAAGTAAACACAGCAACGGCCAGAGCGGCCCTAGCAACGGCAAGATGGCTGGTCGTGTTTACTACTTACAAGTGTTTGTGTTGCTACTGCAGCTGTTTGCTCGCATGCAACACAAAAACATGCACCAACTGATAACGATAAGACGTAGAAGACGGTCACGGATAAGGCGAATGGTATGTAAAAAACTATATATGTTTAACGTTATAATGGTTATGCAGACGTAGCTAACGTTAGCCTGGCTAACTGTTAGCCTACACCGTATCTAACAAAGCATGGGAAGAAAACATCATTTTAATGGACCTTTCAACTCTACAGGCAATCATAAACGCCATGAGAAGATGACAGAGTGTGTGGGCACATCCCCGTTCACAGGAGTGGTGGGATGGTGTTGTTCCTGACTTCAACAACGATATGTTCATTAGGAACTTGAGAGTGTCAAGGCAGTCTTTCACCTACATCTGCCGTCGCCTAAGCCCCACCCTGCAAAGGAAGACCACAAACTACCGTCTGTCCATTCCCGTCAATAAACGGATCGCCATCGCCCTGTGGAGACGGGCCACCAACAATGAGTACAGGAGTGTGAGTCACCTTTTTGGCGTTGGTATTTCAACAGTATGCCGTTGAGTGCAGGACTTCTGCTATGCTGTTATGCTTCCTGACCATATCAAGACCCCTGATGCCAGAAAGCTGATGGAGATGGCTAAATTTTTTGGGTTACACCCCGCCTTTCCGAAGTCCCGCCTTTCCGACAATAGACTTCCATTCATCGTAATAGCGGGGTTTTCTATTTTTTCTAAAGACCCCGCTACTCCGAAAAGGCCAGTGGGGGAAACCCCCAGTGCGCAGTGCGCATTGATCCTTTTTTCCTTTTTGTGGTCAAACGGATCATGTGCATAAATAACTGCAAAACAAGCAAATACTTCATATTAATGACATATAATGTTCATTATGCTTCTGGCCTGCCTAGCCTCTACCTGGGCTTTTTACTAAACTTAACCAACTCCTTTCTTCATTGCCTAAGCCCAACCAAAGCATCTCCCTCAGTCAGCTGTCAGCACGAGCGGCGGCTGCAGCAGCCTCGCGCCCCTGTGAGCTCAAGCCGGGTCCGGCCGCGCTCGAATGGAGCGGGGGGGGAGTGTATTTCTTTTACTGTGTGGAGATCAACAACGGTGTCGGGGAGAAAGCAAGTGGGACAGATCTGCCCAGTCCCTGAGCAGCGCACGTTTCACAGACAAGCCACAAAGCAGAATGTAAACAACGTCACGCGGTTCAGCACCTTGGACATTGGACAGCTGCGGTGGGGGTATTTCGGAACAGCGGGGTGTCGAAGTAGAGGTGTGTCGAAATGGAGAGCTGTCCCCCATTTTTTGACAGCAGGTGGGGGGCACCTCAATGTGTTGGAGCAATAGACGGCAGCCACATCCCCATTTTAGCTCCTGAAATGTTCCCAAGAGACTATCACAACAGAAAGGGATGGCACTCTGTCATCTTACAGGGTATTGTAGACGGCAAGGGTCTGTTCTGGGACGTGTGTGTGGGCTTCCCTGGCAGTGTACACGATGCACACGTGCTTAGACAGTCTCATTTCTGGGAGATTGTGAGTGTTGGACTAACCCCTAACCCTACCCCTGGACATGTCATTTTTACTAAACTTAACCACGCCAACTTTACAATTTTCACAATTTCCAATATATTTTTCATAAAAATTTCTACTTTTTTATAGGTACCTATCGACTCCAAATGGTCTGAAACGTGCTCTAAAACACTTTCTGGGGGGTGCTTTTTGCCTTTGACACTTTGTCAAATTTCCACATTTTTCACATTTTACATGTATTCCTATGGGGATTTTTGCAACGCCCATAACTCACCAACGGTACCGCCCACAAACTTACAAGTAGTGTCTACACCCACTAACTAGACCACGCCCGACACGTTGACACCCAACATGAGGTTCGCGGACCTTCCTGGGCCGAGATATGGCCATTTTTAAATGCTACGTTACATATCATCCGTAGTTTCTTCACATAAAACATGTAAGCTGAATGAAATAAACAGTACACAACTACACACTGTTATGGCTATGATGGCAAATGTTACACAGACGTTACCTGACTGCACTTCCGTCCTACCATAGCCTACTTTTTTTTTTTCTCTTCACTCCTCTCAGTCTTGTAATGGTAAATTTGAATATTCCTTTGTTTTAATCACTTGTGACATCCCTACCCCCTGCTTTCCCTCCAAGGTATCAGATCCTCTTTTGTTTGTCACCCATTTGTGTATTCTAATGTCTAGACCTTGTAATTGCATTTCAAGTTCCAGAGACATCCAACCTCTCATTTCCTCATGATATACTCAAACCCTTTTGTATTTTAAAGTGCATTGATTAGACCTCTTAATCACACCCCAGGATGTCGGTGCCAATACCTGAAAAGATATCCTGAGTAGGGGGCTGACCCCTGCAGCAGACAAAGGGGTGTGGAATGTACCTGAGGGGGAGTTCCTCAAGTATAAATGTTTAGGTCTCCCCATTATCTTGGTCTTTTCATTAACATCACCCACTCGGGTCGAATGGACCTTTCCTTGCAAGGAAATAAAATCATGATGGCCGGCCAAGTCTCTATTTCATTTTTCACCAGCAACAGCAACAGAAAATTTCCACGACAGTCTCCACGTCTCCGGATGGGGGGGGGGGGTAAACATCGTCCTTCTTAAAGTTACTGTAGGCTACTGAGTATTTTGCTTGCTGCAAGCCATTATCAAACCACTAGTTTACTAACAATAAATAACAAATTACTGGCATCTTTAGCTTCAGTAAACTCCAGCAGCAGACTTCTGGAGCATTTCTCTTCTGCAGTTGAAGCTAGTAATTACGACCAGTTTAGCTCAATATTGCTACTGTACCACTGGACTAGAAGATCATAAAGCAACAAGCCTTAAAGCAACAAAATACTTAGTAAATAATTTATGTACTCCAAAAAATATGATAGAAATTCCATGTGTTCAACAGACAAGGATCAGGCATGGCCCAAGTCATTTAAAGGTGCACCAAACAACAACATACCAACAATACATGTGTCAAAGAATTGTATTTAATAAATTAATAAATAAGTAAAAACACAGTGGTAGGGAATCCATCACAATTAGGTATGTAGTGTGTTAATTGCAACATTGTATCTATGAAGTTGAACATACAAAACAGGTTTTAAAAAAAGTTTCATTTTTAATGTTGTGCTTGTGTACTGCAGTTGTATGAATGTGTTTCTTGTTTGTGTGATGGTGCACAGCTACCACAGTTTAATTTTTTGCTGTGACTGCCTTGTGTACGGCTCAGGTTCTTGTGGTCAAGCTGGAGGTTTGGGAGGTCCAAAGCCAGGTGTCATGACAGCTCTCTCTTTTCCTTACAGGTGTGAGGAGTGTGGTGGCTCACTGTGAGACCAAGAGAGGTGTGTCCAGTGTCAGAGCTACAGGGAGGACCAACAGGTTTAGATGTGTGTGTGTGAGGGATGCCAGAGGTGGGTGAAACCCCAGCATGTGGACTTCCATGGGGGAAAAGAGGTATGGTTGTAGTGAGATGTGTGACGAACACCCATGTGCACCAAGTCCATGGACATGCTCCCTGAATGGGAGAAGACTTGTGACACAGCTTCTACAGTGGTTGAGGATGAGTTTTAATGCCAGTACCAGCTAGACTGGTGCTCTGGCCTGGCTGTCAAGCTGTTACATTTGTTCACTACAGACTCAGGTTTTAAACCAGTAACCATTCTCTTCCTTTACCAGTCTGACTGTATGACTCGTGGTCAAGCTGCACTTTAGAGGCTGGGACCCTTGCAGCTTGACCAACAGTCATACAGTCACACACATGACTGTATGGATGTGGGACTGCACGTATGTGTGTGCCATGTATGCATGTCACTTGTGTGTTTATGCCTCTGTGTGTACATGTGTGTGAGTCCCTGTGCAGCTGTGCGTGTGTGCCTACGAAGGGAGAGAACAGTCTCCTCTCACCTGAGTGAAATCTGTGTCTGGATGTGTGACTGTATGACTCTTGGTCAAGCTGCAAGTTCAGGGCCCAGCCTCTAAAGTGCAGCCTGACCAAGAGTCATACAGTCACACACATCCAGACACAGATTTCACTCAGGTGAAGGGAGACTGTTCTCTCGCTTCACCTGTGTAAACAAGTCAGACTGGTAAAGGAAGAGAATGGTTACTGGTTTAAAACCTGAGTCTGCAGTGAACTAATGTAACAGCTTGACAGCCAGGCCAAAGCACCAGTCTACCTGGTACTGGCATTAAAACTCATCCTCAACCACTGTAGAAGCTGTGTCACAGTTCAGGGAGCATGTCCATGGACTTGGTGCACATGGGTGTTCGTCACACATCTCACTACAACCATACCTCTTTCCCCCATGGAAGTCCACATGCTGGAGTTTCACCCACCTCTGGCATCCCTCACACAACACAGGGGGTCATCTAAACCTGTTGGTCCTTCCTGTAGCTCTGACACTGGACACACCTCTCTTGGTCTCACAGTGAGCCAGCACACTCCTCACACCTGTAAGGAAAAGAGAGAGCTATCATGGCACTTGGCTTTGGACCTCCCAAACCTCCAGCTTGACCACAAGAACCTGACCCGTACACAAGGCAGTCACAGCAAAAAATTAAACTGTGGTAGCTGTGAGTGAGTGTATGCATGCTGTGTGTGCATGTGTAACTTGAATTGATCTTGACTCGTGATCATCATAAAAGGCATGAAAGTCTTAAGGTAAAACTTCAGTTCAGTCTTCAGTTCTTGCAGCTGTTTGAATTTCACAGCTGTAATCTTTTGGCTGGATGAGTAGAGTGGGGCAACACTGGCACACTTCTTCCTGAGAGACGGGGATGGATAGGGTTCCCAGTTGTCATTTCCAGTTGAGTGGAGTGCTTTATACTCCATAGTGCCATCCACATTGTACCTAGTAGAAAAGAAAAAACAGAAGGGGGGGGGGGTTTCATGAAAACAGTCATAATTTGATGAATTGAACATAAAAAAAAATTAGAGATCAGAGGTGCATGACTTCTCAGTGTGTGTGTGGATTTTTGTTTGTGAGAAATGTGTGTGTGTTTTTGTTTTTCATCAGCAGATTTGTTTTCAGGTGAATTAACAAAGAGGAACACATTTAGTAAACTGAATGCAAGGTAGCACTACATAATACGGCCCGCGACTTACAGCGTACCTACCGCTCTCTTGCCGCGTAGGTTGCCGCTTATTTCACACAAGTACTGAGTAACTGCAGCTCACTTTCCCCCCTGTTTCCCCCGTGCATTTACAGTGTAACTAGGCTGCGTCTTAGCGCGTAACTTACATCCTGCTTCACACCAACTTCCACAGAAGTACAGGGTAACTCTCGCTGTTTTACAGTTTAACTAGGCTGCGTCTTGGCACGTAACTCCTGTCCTACTTTACACCAAATTACACAGTAACTCTCGCTCACTCCGCCACTAATTACCCCGCATTTTACAGTATAACTAGGCTGTGTCTTAGAGCGTAACTCCCGTACAATTACGTCCTACTTTCCCCGGACTTACAGTGTAACTCCTGCCAGGTACATTAGAAATTAAATAGTCTACTGTACAATATGAGCACAGTTGCAATCCATGTTTTCCAAAAGTGTCAGCAGCGACATTTCACCTCTATTTCAGAGATTTATTATTCATTATTTAATTGTATGGTTTGGAATAGGTGAGAAATGGGTATAGAGTGTGGACATTTTCCAATACAGTAACAGGCTGGCTGGTAGCAAACTTACCTCTCTAAAATGCACATCTATGAAAGTCTAGTTCTGTCATCCAAGGGCAAAACACAAACTATACAGTAATACATCCACAATAATGAGTCATTCGGAGAGTTAGAAAATGTTTTTATTATTTATTAACCAAAAAACACATGACACATCCACATCCATGATCATTCATAAACTTTAAGTAGGCTACAGTAAGTACCCTACTGTAAGTGAGCACTTTTACCCCTCCTTAGTCTGCACCTACACAGTAGCTGTCATGCACCTACACACTACTTGTCTTAGAGTTACCCAGTAAGTAGAGGGTAACGGGCTGTATTATAAAGTAATGGCTGTTACTCCCTCCTTACGCTGCACCTATACAGTAGCTGTCATGCACCTACACACTACTTGTCTTAGAGTTACCCAGTAAGTAGAGGGTAACGGGCTGTATTATAAAGTAATGGCTGTTACTCCCTCCTTACGCTGCACCTATACAGTAGCTGTCATGCACCTACACACTACTTGTCTTAGAGTTACCCAGTAAGTAGAGGGTAACGGGCTGTATTATAAAGTAATGGCTGTTACTCCCTCCTTAGTCTGCAGTAGCTGTCATGCACCTACACACTACTTGTCTTAGAGTTACCCAGTAAGTAGAGGGTAACGGGCTGTATTATAAAGTAATGGCTGTTACTCCCTCCTTAGTCTGCACCTATACAGTAGCTGTCATGCACCTACACACTACTTGTCTTAGAGTTACCCAGTAAGTAGAGGGTAACGGGCTGTATTATAAAGTAATGGCTGTTACTCCCTCCTTACGCTGCACCTATACAGTAGCTGTCATGCACCTACACACTACTTGTCTTAGAGTTACCCAGTAAGTAGAGGGTAACGGGCTGTATTGTAAAGTAATGGCTGTTACTCCCTCCTTAGTCTGCACCTATACAGTAGCTGTCATGCACCTACACACTACTTGTCTTAGAGTTACCCAGTAAGTAGAGGGTAACGGGCTGTATTATAAAGTAATGGCTGTTACTCCCTCCTTACGCTGCACCTATACAGTAGCTGTCATGCACCTACACACTACTTGTCTTAGAGTTACCCAGTAAGTAGAGGGTAACGGGCTGTATTATAAAGTAATGGCTGTTACTCCCTCCTTAGTCTGCACCTACACAGTAGCTGTCATGCACCTACACACTACTTGTCTTAGAGTTACCCAGTAAGTAGAGGGTAACGGGCTGTATTATAAAGTAATGGCTGTTACTCCCTCCTTAGTCTGCACCTATACAGTAGCTGTCATGCACCTACACACTACTTGTCTTAGAGTTACCCAGTAAGTAGAGGGTAACGGGCTGTATTATAAAGTAATGGCTGTTACTCCCTCCTTACGCTGCACCTACACAGTAGCTGTCATGCACCTACACACTACTTGTCTTAGAGTTACCCAGTAAGTAGAGGGTAACGGGCTGTATTATAAAGTAATGGCTGTTACTCCCTCCCTAGTCTGCACCTATACAGTAGCTGTCATGCACCTACACACTACTTGTCTTAGAGTTACCCAGTAAGTAGAGGGTAACGGGCTGTATTATAAAGTAATGGCTGTTACTCCCTCCTTAGTCTGCACCTATACAGTAGCTGTCATGCACCTACACACTACTTGTCTTAGAGTTACCCAGTAAGTAGAGGGTAACGGGCTGTATTATAAAGTAATGGCTGTTACTCCCTCCTTACGCTGCACCTACAGTCTAATACCACTGTAATTACTGTCCAAGTAGAGCCAGTGAGTTAGAACACAGTCAGCCTTCTTAAATGTGTCAAGAGATAACATCATCTGAAAGTACAGTAATATAAAGACAAAACTAACTTCAGTGTCCCTGAAAACATTAAATAACAGATTTCTAATGGCTGTTGTTATTAACATTTATGTTCAGTGTTGAACCTTTATTGAGATCCGTTTGGTCCTTCTAAGTCTAAAATAATTAGTGAAGTCAGTTTCATTTGACAAATGTGCTTTCTAAGTTAGAAGTCAAGTGGAAAAGATCATTGTGATACTACTATCACACTAGATTGTGACACCCAGTGATGGAGATGGAAGAATGTATGGGCTCCTCCGGTTAAAAGGTGATCTTGATCCAAGTCCTTGGGTCAAGGCTGAGATGAGGGTCATGGGTGGCTCGCCATCTCCCTCGTCAGGTAGAAACTCAAGTCGTAATTTTCCACAGGATCTCCAAAAGAAAATCATCACCTGTGCAGAAAGAGAGGTATTATTATGTAGCATCATCAACTGCATTTTCTTTGTGTGGTCATTATCATTATCATTATCATTATCACGTGAATACATCGCAGTAACAAAAAGTGAGATTCAAGCCCTAACAAGTGAATTGTATTGATACTACCGGTAGGCTATTTAATTTTAAACTACAAAGTTATTGTTTTTAAACATTCTTAACTTTTTGACTATGGATAACAAAACATATTTCGAAAATGTAGGCTACACAGTGTTACACTTGGCTATTCATTGTCAAATAACAGTCATGACCCAACTATAATGATGCTATGTAATACAGTACACTCACACAAATACAAAATACAAGGGGCCTCGAGACGAAACAAATGCAGCACGTAGGTTACGGGTAGGTGGTGAACCTAACAGTAACCAATGCCAAGTGTAGCCTATGGGAAACACACACACACACACGACTGGCGTCTTCTGGAGCACAAGCTAACATCGCTAGCAGCGTTAGCATCAACTCACCACGACGTTGATAAACGAACTCAGGTCCTCGGTCCCTCCCTCGCGTCCCCTGCGAGTTTAAATGGGAGTGTTATCTTTGTGTTTACAGCTTTAGTCCTCAACGTAGACATTGTGTAACGTTAATTTCACTTGTTTCCCTCCGCCGCCTTGGACGCACTGCACGCGGAAGCTGGGCGCGCGCACTGCACGCGGAAGCTGGGCGCGCGCACTGCGCGCGGCTTCTCGGGCGCTTGGGTGGTCGCACTGGGAGCATACTTCTCCTCCTCTCTCCGCGCCGGTCAGACATCGACTGCAGTCGTTCATACTCGTATTCACTCGGTTTTTCACACACACGTCATTTTAAACATGTGTCTGTGTGCCCCATGTGCAGACGCAACGGTCAAATATGTATAGATGGACAAGCAACAACTTAATTAATCATCATTTAATTATTTTATTTTGAAAATTGACCGGATTCTCTCGCCTTTTCTGTGCCCGACTTCCTGTCTGGTACGACCACTTCTGTCCAGCTTGACAGACGGCGCTCTCGGCGCGCGCGAAAAATAGAAATGAACCGAACTGAAGCGCTCCAGGCGCGCGCACTGTGCTCCACAGCGCGAGATGTGCGGCCAGGCAGACCTGTTAACATGTGCGCCGAACTGAAACTCCCTCCGCTCCAGGGCGCTGCGCTTCGGTTCCGCGTCGAGGGAAACAAGTGAAATTAACGTTACACAATGTCTACGTTGAGGACTAAAGCTGTAAACACAAAGATAACACTCCCATTTAAACTCGCAGGGGACGCGAGGGAGGGACCGAGGACCTGAGTTCGTTTATCAACGTCGTGGTGAGTTGATGCTAACGCTGCTAGCGATGTTAGCTTGTGCTCCAGAAGACGCCAGTCGTGTGTGTGTGTGTGTTTCCCATAGGCTACACTTGGCATTGGTTACTGTTAGGTTCACCACCTACCCGTAACCTACGTGCTGCATTTGTTTCGTCTCGAGGCCCCTTGTATTTTGTATTTTGTATTTAGTGTGAGTGTACTGTATTACATAGCATCATTATAGTTGGGTCATGACTGTTATTTGACAATGAATAGCCAAGTGTAACACTGTGTAGCCTACATTTTCGAAATATGTTTTGTTATCCATAGTCAAAAAGTTAAGAATGTTTAAAAACAATAACTTTGTAGTTTAAAATTAAATAGCCTACCGGTAGTATCAATACAATTCACTTGTTAGGGCTTGAATCTCACTTTTTGTTACTGCGATGTATTCACGTGATAATGATAATGATAATGACCACACAAAGAAAATGCAGTTGATGATGCTACATAATAATACCTCTCTTTCTGCACAGGTGATGATTTTCTTTTGGAGATCCTGTGGAAAATTACGACTTGAGTTTCTACCTGACGAGGGAGATGGCGAGCCACCCATGACCCTCATCTCAGCCTTGACCCAAGGACTTGGATCAAGATCACCTTTTAACCGGAGGAGCCCATACATTCTTCCATCTCCATCACTGGGTGTCACAATCTAGTGTGATAGTAGTATCACAATGATCTTTTCCACTTGACTTCTAACTTAGAAAGCACATTTGTCAAATGAAACTGACGTCACTAATTATTTTAGACTTAGAAGGACCAAACGGATCTCAATAAAGGTTCAACACTGAACATAAATGTTGGTAACACTTTATTTTAAGGGGTCCTTGTTCCTGTGTAGTTACCTAATTAATTACAGTGTAATTACCTATGTAACTACATGTAATAGCATGTACTTACATTGTAAATACATAGTGTATTTTGGTGTACTTACAGGTCCTTGTTACACTTGTAATAAGAAATGCTTGTTACAATACCTGGTCAAAGTGGCCTCTCTCTTTGGGGAAGGGGTACATCTGCAAGAAAAATGGGTGAAACCACAACCCATGTTGCCTGGGCAACCTTTTCCATCAATCTTCCTCCTGTCTCTTGAGTCTTGGAACATGTGTGCTGTTACACAACTTAGTCTATGTAACAGTTGTGTTAATACACACTTGTTACTCTTTGATACAGTGGAATGAGCACATTGAAGTGTACCTGCTGGGATACCTCAGTCCTTACACATTAACTGCAATAACCAGTGTCTTTGATAGTGTACCACGTGTGCTGTTACACAACTTAATATATGTAACAGTTGTGTTAGTACACCGTTGTTACTCTTTGATACAGTGGAATGAGCACATTAAAATAAAGTGTACCACGTGTGCTGTTACACAACTTAGTATATGTAACAGTTGTGTTAGTACACCGTTGTTACTCTTTGATACAGTGTAATAAGCACATTAAAGTGTACCTGCTGGGATACCTCAGTCCATAAACATTAACTGCAATAATCAGTGTCTTTGATAGTGTACCACGTGTGCTGTTACACAACTTAATATATGTAACAGTTGTGTTAGTACATCGTTGTTACTCTTTGATACAGTGTAATAAGCACATTAAAATAAAGTGTACCTGTTGTGCTGTTACACAACTTAGTATATGTAATAGTTCTGTTAGTACACCGTTGTTACTCTTTGATACAGTGTAATAAGAACATTAAAGTGTACCTGAGATACCTCAGTCCTTAACTGCAATAATCAGTGTCTTTGATAGTGTACCACGTGTGCTGTTACACAACTTAGTATATGTAACAGATGTGTTAGTACACCGTTGTTACTCTTTGATACAGTGTAATAAGCACATTAAAATAAAGTGTACCACGTGTGCTGTTACACGATTTAGTATATGTAACAGTTGTGTTACTACACCGTTGTTACTCTTTGATACAGTGTAATAAGAACATTAAAGTGTACCTGAGATACCTCAGTCCTTAACTGCAATAATCAGTGTCTTTGATAGTGTACCACGTGTGCTGTTACACAACTTAGTATATGTAACAGTTGTGTTAGTACACCGTTGTTACTCTTTGATACAGTGGAATAAGCACATTAAAATAAAGTGTACCTGCTACATACTTACATGTAACATCATGCAGAAACTTGGTACTCAAGTATTTTTACATAAACCAATAACTAGAATAGCATTTTTTCAGAAAATGAGACAATGCTGGATAACTCAATTCATATGGAACTGAAAACATCATCAGCAATCTGTATGCATAAAACCACACACTCAAAAAAATGCATTTCAGTGTTCCTTTATCGTCCTTTATTTTTATTATCCCCAAAAAACCACAAGGCTTGATCTTTTCCTGTCCTTTAATGGAGTCCTCTATTTCTCCTCCGTAAAACTGCAATGATCACAGAAACACAATTTACTTACAGTACTTACAGTAGCATTGCATGAATAGGTACACTTCAATTAGCATCCAGATTAACAAAATGAAAAGAGTTAGCATAGACTGAAAGCTAGCAAGGTATATTTACCGAAAACATAACTAATCATGTCTTAATTACAAAAATACACAATCATGTAACACTATTGACATATTCTACTCACAGATAGACATTCCCCAAGGCAAAAGCATCCAACAATATTATTTAGCAGTCTGTTTAGCCGTCTGTGCTCACTTTTACACCCGGCCATGAGAAGTGAGCATGCAACAGAAAAAACACAACATAGCTGGACTTGACGAGCCGAGCGCTCACTTCGACGCGGTTTCTCTGAACCAAAGAGAAGACCACTCACTCGGACGTGGTTTCTTTGAACAAAAGCACATACTTTTTTAACCCTCAAAGACAGTACAAAGACACTGGTTATTGCAGTTAATTTGTAAGAGTTGAGGTATCCCGACCCAGGTACACTTTATTTTAATGTGCTCATTCCACTGTATCAAAGAGTACAACGGTGTACTAACACAACTGTTACATATACTAAGTTGTGTAACAGCACACGTGGTACACTATCGAAGACACTGGTTATTGCAGTTAATGGTTAAGAACTGAGGTATCCCAGCAGGTACACTTTAATGTTCTTATTACACTGTATCAAAGAGTAACAACGGTGTATTAACACAACTGTTACATAGACTAAGTTGTGAAACAGCATAAATGTTCCAAGACTCAAGAGGCAGGAGGAAGATTGATGGAAAAGGTTGCCCAGGCAACATGGGTTGTGGTTTCACCCATTTTTCTTGCAGATGTACCCCTTCCCCAAAGAGAGAGGCCACTTTGACCAGGTATTGTAACAAGCATTTCTTATTACAAGTGTAACAAGGACCTGTAAGTACACCAAAATACACTATGTAATTACAATGTAAGTACATGCTATTACATGCAGTTACATAGGTAATTACACTGTAATTAATTAGGTAACTACACAGGAACAAGGACCCCTTAAAATAAAGTGTTACCTAAATGTTAATAACAACAGCCATTAGAAATCTGTTATTTAATGTTTTCAGGGACACTGAAGTTAGTTTTGTCTTTATATTACTGTACTTTCAGATGATGTTATCTCGTGACACATTTAAGAAGGCTGACTGTGTTCTAACTCACTGGCTCTACTTGGACAGTAATTACAGTGGTATTAGACTGTAGGTGCAGCGTAAGGAGGGAGTAACAGCCATTACTTTATAATACAGTCCGTTACCCTCTACTTACTGGGTAACTCTAAGACAAGTAGTGTGTAGGTGCATGACAGCTACTGTATAGGTGCAGCGTAAGGAGGGAGTAACAGCCATTACTTTATAATACAGCCCGTTACCCTCTACTTACTGGGTAACTCTAAGACAAGTAGTGTGTAGGTGCATGACAGCTACTGTATAGGTGCAGACTAAGGAGGGAGTAACAGCCATTACTTTATAATACAGCCCGTTACCCTCTACTTACTGGGTAACTCTAAGACAAGTAGTGTGTAGGTGCATGACAGCTACTGTATAGGTGCAGCGTAAGGAGGGAGTAACAGCCATTACTTTATAATACAGCCCGTTACCCTCTACTTACTGGGTAACTCTAAGACAAGTAGTGTGTAGGTGCATGACAGCTACTGTGTAGGTGCAGACTAAGGAGGGAGTAACAGCCATTACTTTATAATACAGCCCGTTACCCTCTACTTACTGGGTAACTCTAAGACAAGTAGTGTGTAGGTGCATGACAGCTACTGTGTAGGTGCAGACTAAGGAGGGAGTAACAGCCATTACTTTATAATACAGCCAGTTACCCTCTACTTACTGGGTAACTCTAAGACAAGTAGTGTGTAGGTGCATGACAGCTACTGTATAGGTGCAGCGTAAGGAGGGAGTAACAGCCATTACTTTATAATACAGCCCGTTACCCTCTACTTACTGGGTAACTCTAAGACTAGTGTGTAGGTGCATGACAGCTACTGTATAGGTGCAGCGTAAGGAGGGAGTAACAGCCATTACTTTATAATACAGCCCGTTACCCTCTACTTACTGGGTAACTCTAAGACAAGTAGTGTGTAGGTGCATGACAGCTACTGTGTAGGTGCAGACTAAGGAGGGGTAACAGTGCTCACTTACAGTAGGGTACTTACTGTACTTAAAGTTTATGAATGATCATGGATGTGGATGTGTCATGTGTTTTCTGGTTAATAATAAAAACATTTTCTAACTCTCCGAATTACTCATTATTGTGGATGTATTACTGTATAGTTTGTGTTTTGCCTTTGGATGACAGAACTAGACTTTCATAGATGTGCATTTTAGAGAGGTAAGTTTGCTACCAGCCAGCCTGTTACTGTATTGGAAAATGTCCACACTCTATACCCATTTCTCACCTATTCCAAACCATACAATTAAATAATGAATAATAAATCTCTGAAATAGAGGTGAAATGTCGCTGCTGACACTTTTGGAAAACATGGATTGCAACTGTGCTCATACAACACAGTCTCACCCCTTTGCGTCAAACGGTTGACGCTTGGTCAAGGCCCCTTACGTCAATATAGTGACGTGGAGGGGGTACCCTCGAGGTCGTTTCTCGACGAATAGGGCCACTCATAGACTTGAATGCAAATCCCTCATCGTCGGATTTTGACGAAGGGGGGCGGGACCGTTTCTCCCTCACTCCCAGTGCGTCAACAGCCTGACGAACGGTCACTGTCCCTCCTCGTCACATACCTGACTCATTAGGTGCCCGTTTTTCGTCAGGTTTTGACGCGCTCGGCTTTCAGTTGATTCCAATGCAGTTCCCTTCGCGGCGATATGTGACGCTCAGAGCAAGTGATCCAGCCGACCCGGCTGCGGCACTGACGGACGCTGTGAGCAGAGAATAACTTTTTTTTTTTTTTTTTTTTTTTTAACTTTTCCTTAAATCTTTATTGAACCTGATGCTGCTGTGTCTGACGTAGCTTTCGGCAAGGACGTCCTTTCGGTTATTTATTTATTTATTTATTTAGTGATCATGGTGTTTGGTGCAGAATAATCAATCAGTCAATAAATAAATAAATTACGTCCTTGTCGGAAGCTGCGTCAGACCAGGAGGGGGGGGGTTGTGGATTCTACAGGTGAAGACCACTTCCGCGTTCAAAAAGCTGCTCTGTTTAATCAATATTATGAAGAAAGATCTGATTATTAGCCACAACGCTGTAACCATCCAAGGAAGACTGTGTAACAATATTATGTGCTTCTGCTGAGTCCAAAAGCCCTGTGTAATATCAACTTTATTTTAAGAAAACACGCTTTGTTTCCAATGTCATATCACGGAGAAGCACTACATTACCCATAATCCTCATATTTATCAGCGACGTGTCTGATTGGTTGAGCTTGCTGTTACCAGCAAATGAAAAAATAAAACAAATTGAGCTTATATTATTTTCTTAGTAACTAAAAGGTCTTAACATCTTTTTTGTTTTCAACATTGAATAAAAAAACGGTGCTATATTGTTAAAATTCAACAATAAAGTGCATAAAAGTTGGCTTGACTTCTTTCTTTTTTTTTCATAATTTTCACCAGCATCTTTCTGGTCCACATCACATCATATTTATTGTAATTTTTAATTCAATGAGTGACATTTTATTTTTTATCTGAAAAACATTATTATGAATTCAAGGGTCAGAGGTCACTGATTAGTGTTAAATTTAACCTTTTTGACCCTGTTTCCTTGAATAAATCACTAAGACTTTGATGCGGGAAGCTGAGATTTTGATTTGATTTTGTTCAGAGCACTAGGGACAAAGTTTCTGTAGAATTTCAGACCTGTCGGACGTCCAGAAGGGTCACAGCTGACTGTCCAGGCTCGTTTCTCGGCCTTCAAAGCCTAGATTTAGAAGCCTCTGACCTTAAAGGAGAAATGCAATTCTTTAATAGCTTCCAGGTGCTTTGGCCTATCAGGCTGAATTTTTAACTAAAGGAGCTGGTGTACGATCAGGAAGTAGGGGAGCTGTGCATAAAGCCAATTGGTAAGTGTCAAAGGTCACAGGGGTCAAACATCAAAGTGAATCCAGCCATTCCTGCTTTTTCTCAACAAAACATACACGCTTTAAGTTATCATCATGAATTATTAATAGGTTGTATATCAGAGAGTCCTCTATCAGAATATTTTGGTCCCGTTGCTCTAGGGGCCCCAGGGGGCCCCGGGGGGCCACTTGGCTTTCCCATGCTCCCACAGAGTTGGGTCTCGGGGTGATGGATAAGGGCCTCACCATGAGTCCACAGGCCAAGTTTCAAGTGATTTGGTCGGTTTCTATGGAAACGGCGGCCTCAAGGATACAGAGGAATGCGACTGTTTGAAGCCCCGCCTCTCGAAAAGTAATGGCTCAATCAGGACCAAACACACATCTACGCGTTCGTCTTGGGCCCCCGAACCATATATTACGAAATCAGAACTGTACGACTTTTGGAAATGTGTTTTGTCTATTTCGGCTTTTCAGACTAAGAGGGTCTCTGAAAAGCCGAAATAGACAAAACACATTCCCACACTCCCCTACTTCCTGATCGTACACCAGCTCCTTTAGTTAAAAATTCAGCCTGATAGGCCAAAGCACCTGGAAGCTATTAAAGAATTGCATTTCTCCTTTAAGGTCAGAGGCTTCTAAATCTAGGCTTTGAAGGCCGAGAAACGAGCCTGGACAGTCAGCTGTGACCCTTCTGGACGTCCGACAGGTCTGAAATTCTACAGAAACTTTGTCCCTAGTGCTCTGAACAAAATCAAATCAAAATCTCAGCTTCCCGCATCAAAGTCTTAGTGATTTATTCAAGGAAACAGGGTCAAAAAGGTTAAATTTAACACTAATCAGTGACCTCTGACCCTTGAATTCATAATAATGTTTTTCAGATAAAAAATAAAATGTCACTCATTGAATTAAAAATTACAATAAATATGATGTGATGTGGACCAGAAAGATGCTGGTGAAAATTATGAAAAAAAAGAAAGAAGTCAAGCCAACTTTTATGCACTTTATTGTTGAATTTTAACAATATAGCACCGTTTTTTTATTCAATGTTGAAAACAAAAAAGATGTTAAGACCTTTTAGTTACTAAGAAAATAATATAAGCTCAATTTGTTTTATTTTTTCATTTGCTGGTAACAGCAAGCTCAACCAATCAGACACGTCGCTGATAAATATGAGGATTATGGGTAATGTAGTGCTTCTCCGTGATATGACATTGGAAACAAGGCGTGTTTTCTTAAAATAAAGTTGATATTACACAGGGCTTTTGGACTCAGCAGAAGCACATAATATTGTTACACAGTCTTCCTTGGATGGTTACAGCGTTATGGCTAATAATCAGATCTTTCTTCAGAATATTGATTAAACAGAGCAGCTTTTTGAACGCGGAAGTGGTCTTCACCTGTAGAATCCACCACCCCCCCCCTCCTGGTCTGACGCAGCTTCCGACAAGGACGTAATTTATTTATTTATTGATTGATTGATTATTCTGCACCAAACACCATGATCACTAAATAAATAAATAACCGAAAGGACGTCCTTGCCGAAAGCTACGTCAGACACAGCAGCATCAGGTTCAATAAAGATTTAAGGAAAAGTTAAAAAAAAGTTATTCTCTGCTCACAGCGTCCGTCAGTGCCGCAGCCGGGTCGGCTGGATCACTTGCTCTGAGCGTCACATATCGCCGCGAAGGGAACTGCATTGGAATCAACTGAAAGCCGAGCGCGTCAAAACCTGACGAAAAACGGGCACCTAATGAGTCAGGTATGTGACGAGGAGGGACAGTGACCGTTCGTCAGGCTGTTGACGCACTGGGAGTGAGGGAGAAACGGTCCCGCCCCCCTTCGTCAAAATCCGACGATGAGGGATTTGCATTCAAGTCTATGAGTGGCCCTATTCGTCGAGAAACGACCTCGAGGGTACCCCCTCCACGTCACTATATTGACGTAAGGGGCCTTGACCAAGCGTCAACCGTTTGATGCAAAGGGGTGAGACTGTGTTGGCTCATATTGTACAGTTGACTATTTAATTTCTAATGTATCTGGCAGGAGTTACACTGTAAGTCCGGGGAAAGTAGGACGTAATTGTACGGGAGTTACGCTCTAAGACACAGCCTAGTTATACTGTAAAATGCGGGGTAATTAGTGGCGGAGTGAGCGAGAGTTACTGTGTAATTTGGTGTAAAGTAGGACAGGAGTTACGTGCCAAGACGCAGCCTAGCCTAGTTAAACTGTAAAACAGCGAGAGTTACCCTGTACTTCTGTGGAAGTTGGTGTGAAGCAGGATGTAAGTTACGCGCTAAGACGCAGCCTAGTTACACTGTAAATGCACGGGGGAAACAGGGGGGAAAGTGAGCTGCAGTTACTCAGTATTTGTGTGAAATAAGCGGCAACCTACGCGGCAAGAGAGCGGTAGGTACGCTGTAAGTCGCGGGCCGTATTATGTAGTGCTACCGAATGCAATGTTCACAATATTCAGAAATGAGCTTGCATTATCCTTTGCTTTGACTGGCAACTGAATACAGCAATGGTTTACTTTTCTCAAAACTAGATCTGTGACAGGCTTTGGTCTTAAAGTTCTACACAAACCCAATATGGAGATGTGGAATGTAATGTAATCTAATAATAATAAGCTACCAACCCTCATTGGCTATAGTACTCCAGGTCATCACCAGAATCATTTTCAAGCAAATCTAAGAACAATAAGGACAAAAAACACATTTAATACACTGAATGCAATTTCCCCAATATTCAGAATTGAGCTTGAATCAGTTGATTCGACCGGCAAATTTTGAAAACCTCAGTTGCTCTGTACTTCATCATCTCTTAAAAATTCTTGATTCAGAATTTTGAAATTTACCCACATACTAGATGATGGTCTATAACTCTGAAATACAGCAGAATTTTGCTTTATCAGAACTAGCTTTGAGACTGACTTTGAGCTTAACTACACAAAAACAAACATGGGGTGTTGGAAGCAAAGTGTGTAATGTGATAATCATGATAAGCCACCAACCCTCATTGGCCAGGTGTATCCTCTTCATCATGGTCAGAGTCACTATCAGATGAATCTAAGAACAATAAAGAGAAACAGGTTTAGTGTACTGAATACAATGTTGACTTTGATGCTCTGGCTATCTCAATCCCAGTTTCCAACAAACCTTCCTCACTACTGACCCTCACATTTGCCACAAGTGCCTCATAACTAATGTTGACAAACTCACACATGCCCTTTAATGACACAGACATCATACGAGGAGGGAGAAAAACACCTACACATACAGTAGTACAACGTTTAAAACACTCGACCACGGAAACCTCGGGGTCAGTATTTTTATTTTTTTATCTGGTCAGTTATAAGTTAGTAGATTGGCGTGAGCTAGCGCGCTACTGCTAATGAGTTACACCAGGGTTTTCACAAAAAGATAAAGCCATTTTACGGTCACGTTAATGACCGCAGTATTATAAGGTCTCACTCCTTTGAGTTTGATGGCAAAAAATACGTGTTTGAGTGAATCTCATAATAAAACCAAGCTGTTATCAACCGAGTTTATTTGCCTGCTAGCAAGCTAGGTATGCTATGGTGGTATGCTAAATACGTCAGCTAAGCTCTCAATAAAGAGTGTGGCATTACTTCTCTGAACGAAATAAAAGCAATTACTAATAAATGTCAGCTAATGTTAAAGGGATAGTTCACCCAAAATTCAAATTTCACTCATTATCTACTCACCCTCAAGTCAACTAAGAGCTGTGAGAATTTTCAGAGTCCTCCGTTCCTTCTCTGAGTTACGGGGGGCTCCGTGCAGCAGTATTTGTCCATATAATGGTTGTCAATGGACACCAACTTTCTTCGTCCAAAAAGACACACCAAAAAACATCCAAATACCTCCATACTGCTCGTCTGTAATGTCCCTCTTGTACTGAAGCCCCAACATGAGAAATTGTTCCGAAAAAAATTGAATAAGTCTATATTTTAAGCTTGTTCGTAGCGGAAGCTCCCTGTGTCTCGGTTCACTGCTCTTCCTGTGTCAGTGCCAATCTCGCGTGATTTGCACTGACCGGCGGAAAAATTTCTCATGTTGGGGCATCAATACAAGAGGGACATTACATACGAGCAGTATGGAGGTATTTGGATGTTTTTTGGTGTGTCTTTTTGGACAAAGAAAGTTGGTGTCCATTGACAACCATTATATGGACAAATACTGCTGCGCGGACCCCCCCGTAACTCAGAGAAGGAACGGAGGACTCTGAAAATTCTCACAGCTCTTAGTTGACATGAGGGTGAGTAGATAATGAGTGAAATTTGAATTTTGGGTGAACTATCCCTTTAAGTTGAAAAAAGTCGACAACAAACAATAACAATCGTTTTCACGTTACCTTGACATTGTTATGACCAGCTGCTGTTGCTCCCAGCGAGGTTTGTGGGAGGAGGGGGAAAAATCGCCGACAGACTGTTCCACAGAAGCTGGAGATACGCGCTTTGATTGACAGCTTTGACATCAAAGGGAGTTACGTGAAAAATAGATGAGGTGATTTCACATCTTTTCACTGGTCATTTTGATTTCCAAAGCTTACTGTTCATGGAGGGACACCTGATCACTCTAATTGTTGAAAAAACTCAAAATCGAAAAAAATGGACATACGTGGTTTTCATTGGACAGCGACGATATGTAACACTTATACCCAGGGGGCAAAATCCCAGTTTTTTGAAAAACGGACACGGAGCGTTGTAAAAGCTTTGACACCAGAAATGATATCTAGGAACTTCAAGGATTAAAACCTGGGTGGACAACCCGGTCAACTAGCTGCTGGAAAGCTACAGGGGGCCAAAACCCCTTTCTGGGGTCATTTTGCTGGAGAAATGATGTAAATGCAAATATTTAGGTACTACAATGGCATAAATAGTCATACAACTATAAAATTTGGCAGAGAGTATCTTGACACATAGGGGGAGGCATGAAAAAAACATTCTGGGGTTTGTTGCAACTCAATTTTAAGATATCACCCTCAACATCCCAAAAAAGACCAAAAAAAGTACTGTTCGCCTGACAAATTCTCATGAAAATTATTATTTTTCAGCACTTTATGGAGAATATCTATGCTTAACATGTATATAGAAAAATTCCTTAATTCATAAGCTTCCATTTGAGTCCAAGATAGCCTTTCTACTAGCTACTGGAAAGCTACAGGCTGTCTCCAAACAATGCAACACCTATTGTGAAAAACTACATGTTAACTGGCCTGATCAGAAACCATTCTATTTCTGGTCTCCCCAAAGTGAACAGATAGATAGAGAAGACTGTTGGCCACAGCAAGTGGGGCTTTGGAGATAGAAAGGCTATCTTGGACTCAAATGGAAGCTTATGAATTAAGGAATTTTTCTATATACATGTTAAGCATAGATATTCTCCATAAAGTGCTGAAAAATAATAATTTTCATGAGAATTTGTCAGGCGAACAGTACTTTTTTTGGTCTTTTTTGGGATGTTGAGGGTGATATCTTAAAATTGAGTTGCAACAAACCCCAGAATGTTTTTTTCATGCCTCCCCCTATGTGTCAAGATACTCTCTGCCAAATTTTATAGTTGTATGACTATTTATGCCATTGTAGTACCTAAATATTTGCATTTACATCATTTCGCCAGCAAAATGACCCCAGAAAGGGGTTTTGGCCCCCTGTAGCTTTCCAGCAGCTAGTTGACCGGGTTGTCCACCCAGGTTTTAATCCTTGAAGTTCCTAGATATCATTTCTGGTGTCAAAGCTTTTACAACGCTCCGTGTCCGTTTTTTTGCTTTGCCCCCTGGGTATTAGGAAAATTTCACTATCCGACCTAAACCACGCCCACAACTTACCAACGGTACCGCCCACAAACTTCTAATTGGTGTCTACCCCCACTAATTCGGCCACGCCCGACACGTAGACACCACCCATGTGTCTCTACGACCTTCCATTCCAGAGATAATCATGCTACTTCCGGATCGGAAGTGGGTGGGGCCTAATGACGCAAACCAATCGAAAGCCCATACCGTGGTTGAGGGGGGTAGAGCTTGGTTTCATGTCTCTACCACCTTCCTATCAAGAGTTATAACCTCGTGGTTCGACGAACCACGATCGCGAAAACCCCCTAACCCTAAACATGTTCTGGGGGACGCTTTTTTCACTAATCACATATACTCTGACTGGGATAGGCATTTGTTCTGTAGCTGCACAGCGGGAGTCCTGCAGACATAGAAGCGTGATCCATCTGCCCTATTTGGACCACGCTGAACACGCTGATGTGTGTCTCATCTCTCTACGACCTTGCCTTCCCGAGATACTCCTCAAAGGGCCAGCTCAGCATGTTGCTGAAAATGCCAAAGTGCCAACTCCACTTGTACATATGGGACAAAAAATAAGGTGCTTCAATATGGGTACCAATCGACTCCAAATGGCCTGAAATGTGCTCCTAAACATGTTCTGGGGGACGCTTTTGCCAAAAGCACTTAGTCAAATTTTCACTTTTCACCAATCGCCTAGACTCTGACCGGGATAGGCATTTGTTCTGTAGCTGCACAGCGGGAGTCCTGCAGACATAGAAGCGTGATCCATCTGCCCTATTTGGACCACGCTAAACACGCTGATGTGTGTCTCATCTCTCTACGACCTTGCCTTCCCGAGATACTCCTCAAAGGGCCAGCTCAGCATGTTGCTGAAAATGTCAAAGTGCCAACTCCACTTGTACATATGGGACAAAAAATAAGGTGCTTCAATATGGGTACCAATCGACTCCAAATGGCCTGAAATGTGCTCCTAAACATGTTCTGGGGGACGCTTTTGCCAAATGCACTTAGTCAAATTTTCACTGTTTAACCGATCGCATAGACTCTGACTGGGATAGGCATTTGTTCTGTAGCTGCACAGCGGGAGTCCTGCAGACATAGAAGCGTGATCCATCTGCCCTATTTGGACCACGCTGAACACGCTGATGTGTGTCTCATCTCTCTACGACCTTGCCTTCCCGAGATACTCCTCAAAGGGCCAGCTCAGCATGTTGCTCCTCAAAGGGCCAGCTCAGCATGTTGCTGAAAATGACAAAGTGCCAACTCCACTTGTACATATGGGACAAAAAATAAGGTGCTTCAATATGGGTACCAATCGACTCCAAATGGTCTGAAATGTGCTCCTAAACATGTTCTGGGGGACGCTTTTGCCAAAAGCACTTAGTCAAATTTTCACTCTTCACCGATCGCATAGACTCTGACTGGGATAGGCATTTGTTCTGTAGCTGCAAAGCGGGAGTCCTGCAGACATAGAAGCGTGATCCATCTGCCCTATTTGGACCACGCTGAACACGCTGATGTGTGTCTCATCTCTCTACGACCTTGCCTTCCCGAGATACTCCTCAAAGGGCCAGCTCAGCATGTTGCTGAAAATGTCAAAGTGCCAACTCCACTTGTACATATGGGACAAAAAATAAGGTGCTTCAATATGGGTACCAATCGACTCCAAATGGCCTGAAATGTGCTCCTAAACATGTTCTGGGGGACGCTTTTGCCAAAAGCACTTAGTCAAATTTTCACTTTTCACCGATTGCCTAGACTCTGACTGGGATAGGCATTTGTTCTGTAGCTGCACAGCGGGAGTCTTGCAGACATAGAAGCGTGATCCATCTGCCCTATTTGGACCACGCTGAACACGCTGTGTGTCTCATCTCTCTACGACCTTGCCTTCCCGAGATACTCCTCAAAGGGCCAGGTCAGCATGTTGCTGAAAATGTCAAAGTGCCAACTCCACTTGTACATATGGGACAAAAAATAAGGTGCTTCAATATGGGTACCAATCGACTCCAAATGGCCTGAAATGTGCTCCTAAACATGTTCTGGGGGACGCTTTTGCCAAAAGCACTTAGTCAAATTTTCACTGTTTAACCGATGGCATAGACTCTGACTGGGATAGGCATTTGTTCTGTAGCTGCACAGCGGGAGTCCTGCAGACATAGAAGCGTGATCCATCTGCCCTATTTGGACCACGCTGAACACGCTGATGTGTGTCTCATCTCTCTACGACCTTGCCTTCCCGAGATACTCCTCAAAGGGCCAGCTCAGCATGTTGCTGAAAATGTCAAAGTGCCAACTCCACTTGTACATATGGGACAAAAAATAAGGTGCTTCAATATGGGTACCAATCGACTCCAAATGGCCTGAAATGTGCTCCTAAACATGTTCTGGGGGACGCTTTTGCCAAAAGCACTTAGTCAAATTTTCACTCTTCACCGATCGCATAGACTCTGACTGGGATAGGCATTTGTTCTGTAGCTGCAAAGCGGGAGTCCTGCAGACATAGAAGCGTGATCCATCTGCCCTATTTGGACCACGCTGAACACGCTGATGTGTGTCTCATCTCTCTACGACCTTGCCTTCCCGAGATACTCCTCAAAGGGCCAGCTCAGCATGTTGCTGAAAATGTCAAAGTGCCAACTCCACTTGTACATATGGGACAAAAAATAAGGTGCTTCAATATGGGTACCAATCGACTCCAAATGGCCTGAAATGTGCTCCTAAACATGTTCTGGGGGACGCTTTTGCCAAAAGCACTTAGTCAAATTTTCACTCTTCACCGATCGCATAGATTCTGACTGGGATAGGCATTTGGTTTGTAGCTGCACAGCGGGAGTCCTGTAGCCTGATGCATCAGCCGCTTATTTCATTACATTTCATGTAGCGTCTGAACACGAGACTTAGGGATTCGTTTGCTTCCGGGAGGCGGTTGCTTACATTTGCTTCAACTAATCGCTGCTGCCTGGTGGTCACGTGTGCTATACACCGGTTAAGCTCATAGGTTAATCTTGAGCGCTTGAGTTCAACGTCATCGCCTTCACTTACCCGTCTGTTCGCTGATTGGTCCGTCCGCTCTGGCGGACGGAGCAAACCGAAACGCATTGCTAGTTTCCTGACTACATGGTTGAGGCAAATGAAATTTTCCGGAACCAGTAGGCGGCGCTAGCCTGGCTAGGAGTCCTGCAGACATAGAAGCGTGATCCATCTGCCCTATTTGGACCACGCTGAACACGCTGATGTGTGTCTCATCTCTCTACGACCTTGCCTTCCCTAGATACTCCTCAAAGGGCCAGCTCAGCATGTTGCTGAAAATGTCAAAGTGCCAACTCCACTTGTACATATGGGACAAAAAATAAGGTGCTTCAATATGGGTACCAATCGACTCCAAATGGCCTGAAATGTGCTCCTAAACATGTTCTGGGGGACGCTTTTGCCAAAAGCACTTAGTCAAATTTTCACTTTTCACCGATCGCATAGACTCTGACTGGGATAGGCATTTGTTCTGTAGCTGCACAGCGGGAGTCCTGCAGACATAGAAGCATGATCCATCTGCCCTATTTGGACCACGCTGAACACGCTGATGTGTGTCTCATCTCTCTACGACCTTGCCTTCCCGAGATACTCCTCAAAGGGCCAGCTCAGCATGTTGCTGAAAATGTCAAAGTGCCAACTCCACTTGTACATATGGGACAAAAAATAAGGTGCTTCAATATGGGTACCAATCGACTCCAAATGGCCTGAAATGTGCTCCTAAACATGTTCTGGGGGACGCTTTTGCCAAAAGCACTTAGTCAAATTTTCACTTTTCACCGATCGCCTAGACTCTGACTGGGATAGGCATTTGTTCTGTAGCTGCACAGCGGGAGTCCTGCAGACATACAGTGGGTACTAGTTTCATTTGGACGGTTTCACGCGAGATTCACGCGTGAGTCACGGGAGGCTCACGCGGATTTTTTGTGGAGGAGTAATTGTGTTTTCACCAGAAGCTGCAATGTGCCCAAACAACCGCCAGGTGGCATCTGTGAGCAGCAGGACGCCTCTATAAAACAGCAGCAAGGAGCAGTGAACACGAATGGGGAATGCAATATAATAATAATACAGTATAGTTTTTCAATGAGAAAAATGTAACGACGGCAGCTATACGTCTCACTCTCTTTTATTGATCCTCTTGTCAGCTCCAAACACACCCATCTGCACCGCGATTATGGACCACAGCGTGGTTTTCCACACAGCAGTTAATTAACTCAGTGGGCGATGCTGCCCGTGTGTTTTTAAAATGAGCCAGCTACTGTACAGTAGTGTTCATTCCCCACCTTGTTTGACTGAGAGTGTAGCTGGATGATTTCTCATGAATGAACGGGCAATAGCCTATGTCACTTTCGGGCTGGGCGATAAAACAGGATATCCTGAAATAACTTTCCCTCGATAGAAATAGGCTACAAGATGTGTGGGTATAGGTTTCATTCATCCATGTTTTAACAGACAACACAAACAACCAGTGGCAGGGACGGACTGGCCATAGGGCAATATGGGCAAATGCCACAGCAGCCGCGACCGAAGATGCAGCCGTGCTGATGTGACCGCAAAAAAAAAAAAAGTCAGTCGGGTCAGCTGGTTTACAGCCGGCCGACTCTGAAACACTCGAGACACAATAACATTAGTAACGCAAGAAAGGTATAGAGCAGCTCTCACTATAAGCAAAGATTTTATTTCAGTCTGAGATGCCAACGTGCAGTTTTAGTGAACAATGCATTTTCTCTTATCATCATTATTATGATCACTGATAGCCTATATGTGCGTTGGCTATATATACCGTATGTGTGTGTTTGTGTAATGCAGGGGTGCTTTAAAAAAACACAGTTGTCTGGACAGCAGGCATTTTTCTCACAACCAACCTCAAAAGCGAGGCCAGGTCCCAGGGCCGTAGCCAGGGTTTTGAAATTGGTGAGGTCCAGAGGGGGTGGTGGGGGGTATGTGAACATGTGGAAAATGTTCACATTATTGACAAAAAAATATGCTTCACTTTGGACTCCTCTAGTTAGTAGTTAGGCAGGAAATGGGAGGGAGAGGGGGGGGGAATGACATGCAGGATAGGGCCGATCAACGCTGGATTTGAACCGGAGTCGCCTGCAGTGAGGACTGTTAGCCTGAACACATGGGGCAGGTGCTTTACCAACTGAGCTAAACACCGCCCCAACTTTATTATTATTATTATAGACCCATTTGATATGAAAGGAGGCTGATTGAGCTTTATACCTCTGACAAACAGGAAATGTCCTGTGGTTTTCAGCCTTTTATTAACCTACCGTTTATAGCTGAGAACATCAGGTAGCCTATTTTTCCCTTCATTAAATAAAGTGCAGTGAAAAAGTATTTGCCCCTTCCGGATTTCTTACTTTCTTGCAGATTTGTCACACTTAAATTTTCATTTTATTATTATTAATTGCATTCGTGCCCGTGTGCCTGGCCTTGCCTTACATTTACAGTAGGCTATATCAAGTCTTCATTGGTAAATGAAATCATCATTTAAAAACTGCATTACTTGGGTCATCTTTGTCTAATAAAAGTTGTTTGTTGATCTTAAACAACAGTGACAAAGTAGGAAATCAGGGAGGGGGCAAATACTTGACAGTATTGTATTGAGCCTATAAGAGGTTGAAAATCAGAGCACATGACACTATAGTCAGTGGTCCTGAAATGTGTGCTTCTCTTCTATAATACACATTCTACGGATCTCGGAGGCGATGTCTTTCCACATACAGGCTTCCTTCGCCTTTCAAACGGAGCAGAACCGGTCTGACACAACACCGGCACCCCCATGCACACACACACACGTTTTAACCAGGGCGCCTGTCATCTCAATTCAAGTTTTCTGCGTTCTGCCGATACATCAACTTCCCGCATGTTGTTTCAAAGTAAGATGACCGATATGGTTATCATGTTATTTAGGCTGTGGCTTCTTCAATTTTTTTCTCACTGAAATTTTTTACCGAGGTCCGGACCTCGGTGACCTCATAGCTGGCTACGGCCATGCCAGGTCCGCCGAAGCATCATTCCGGGTGTTGTCTTTGTTGCTGCTCCACAGAGCGCACATGGCTACTTAATTATGCACGTGCTGACCATATGTGGTTGTGCTGAGCAGGCACGTGCACACATAGGGCCCAAAGGGTGCTTGAGCCCCTGCCCTTTTTGCCTCGTATTAAAAAGTGCCCTTTTTTTATGTTTTTTTTTTCAATAAATGCATTCCTGTTGTGCATGAAGATGTAAACAACCGCGCTGTAAAAATGCCACGGTTATCTAGGTTATCTACCGTACGCATTTCCTTGTAATACACACGGTATTGTGTATGTACGTTGGTGTGTGTGTTGTCCGCTGCTGCTCCGCTCTGTCCCTCACTGAGGGGCGGGGGGGGTGGGGGGGCTGCCCCGCGGTGCGCGCTCCCTCACATGCACGTCCAGAGAGAGAGAGAGAGAAGTAGAAGCTGCCTCATCGATAACTCTGTGTGCCGCATGTAGATGAGACGTGACAGTGGAGAGACTTGTGTCGAATCTTGTGAGTTATAAATCCACCAACATAACTTCCTGTCAGTTCTGACAAGTCACCGTCCACTTATTCAACGAGCTTAATGAGTCATATTTCAGAAAAGACCCATTTGTGTTTGTTTAGCTAACTGCTTGTTAAGAGTTAAGCCCCACCCCGTCCTCTGTCTAACATCACCTGAATGTAGTGAACAACAGCAACAGGAGGAATCACTCACTCCGCTTGATTTCACTGACTATTTGAATTTGTTTCCAGATGTTGAGTTACTGGTAATTGTGACTTTGCTGTTGTAAATATTGCTGCTGTTCTGAAATATGCACAGTAGCAGTCACAGTAGTCATTTCTTGGTTTTGTGTGTGTAGCCTGTAGGCTTAGCCTACTTCTATTTTGCACTTGCACTCACATGATTTTTTTTTCTGCAAGCCATGTTAATGTGCTCCCAATATTAGCCTTAGCCTACCAGTTCAGAAGTCATGACTCTGTTTCGGGAAGTTGGGAAATTGGTCCAGCATGTTGACTGCAGTCCTGAAGGCGTGCAGGCTTTCTCTACCGACTAAATAGTAATTGTAATTATTTTTTTATTTATTTATTTTGATATTAAGGCCTGAAAAAATTGTACATAGGTACTGCCCTTTTCTGATGTTGAGCCCCTGCCCCTCTATAGTCATGTGCACGTCCCTGGTGCTGAGACATTCTGGGGGTGGAATATGAGGTGTGTTCATGTCCGCACCATTCTTGGGTCCGGTGTGATTTATCAATGGAATATTGCGGAGAGTTGTACGTACGCACAGCTTGATCAGTGTTTCCCACAGAAAAAAATAAAATAAATAAATAAATAAATAAATAAATATGTCCACGTCTCAGGTGTGTTTACGTGCGGTGCGCCCGCACGCGAGAGAGGCGGCAGGTTGAGAGGCTGACTGGCGGAGATGAGAGATGGTGAAACGCTAGCATGATTATTAAAAAAACACCATCTCTGATCTCTGCCTGCACATAGACAGACACAGGTTCACATACAGACAGGGGCGCACGGTAAATGCAGCTGCAGCGCTATTAAACTAGAGCAACAGCAACTCTCATATTTAAATTGTGTTTTAGGCTATTTCACTGATTGCAATTAGGCTATAGAATGCTAGTGTGTGTTTTATTGAAAGCGAGGCTAGGTGAAAATCGCTACAGTGGGGTTTATATGCAGCGGTCTGTAGGACCAGCTTAATAGACACATCAGCGACACATTAGCACCTTCATTTATCTCTGATCAATAGGTGTGCTTGTGGATACTTCACTCAAGTAGGCTACAGCCCTGCCCCCCATAGAACTTCACACAGCTGTTCAGTCAGCTTTGAACAGAAAAACCGGTTCTTACAGTAGCTACCTCTCCTCACACTTTTCATAAGCCGGAGGACAAAACTGTAGGCTTCATTGTTTCGTTTCATTTCGTTAAGTGAAAATCCTATGTTATTTAGCCTAATTGCATTAGTTTTATTCAAATGTGACTGAGACCTTTATCTACCTAAACAGAGGGTAACATGAATAAATATCCTGTTTTGTATTTTTCTGGAAACTGTTACATTATGTAACGTGACCGCTGCACTCCCCCCCCCTCTCTCCCTCCCGAATTGAGCATATTATGATAAATATAACTGTAGATGAAAACAATAATTGAAGAAAAAAATAAGCTATTGTCGGCCCGAGGTATAAATGCCCAGAAATCGAATGTTTCATTTGTGTAAGTTGTAAGCTTCAGAAACCATCACACATGGAAAAGTCACGGACTGAGAGACCTGTAGTTTTAATGTAAACAAAGTCATTTACGTAAGAAAAACACAAACGTCTGTGTGAGACCATCTGGGTGGTTCTAGTGTTCACATTAGCCTAATGAAGAATGAAGAAAACACGTTACAAATGAACTATGACCGAATTGACAGCAGAAACAGTCTGCACTTATCTCAAGGAAATTTAAACCGAATGCAACTGTAACTTGTTAAGAGGTGAAACGTCTTCCTAGACGAATAACCAAGTCCAGTTGCATTCGATTTAAATTTCCTTGAGATAACTATGACCGGGAGTCCGGGACAAATGAGAATATTCCCAGGCTTAGTGCATGTGCACACGCCGGCCGGAGTCAACTCGCAACAATGTAGCTTTCCCTCGATTAAAGTAGTTCTGTCATCTCCCACTTTGTACCGGATAAGAGACAGCACCCGACAGATATGCTAAATGTTTGGATGCAACAAAGTCACTGTTAACAAAATCAGCATCTAATCTGTCCCTTCAAGAGCAGCTGCTGACAGATGTGCATTATTGCTTCGCTCGTGAGTCCAGCAGCATCGGGTCCAGGCTGCTGGCACGGACGTAGCGATCGTGGGCTATGAGTGGATTGTTACATTCACCAGAACTTGCAAAAAATAGATGTGAGACAATTTACTCAAACTTGGAGCCACCCAGCCAGGCTACAGGAGAGATCAAAAATATGCAAGGGACCCCCAAAAGGCTGAGAACCACTGATCCTGTTGAACGTAGGCTACTGTAACCAGTGGCGCCGCCAGCCGGAATCCTGTACGCACTGTGCGTACAATTTTTTTCATAGGTGAAAAAAAAAGAAGCAATTTTGTTTATTTTGAGGGGGTGTGATAAAGACGCTTGTTGTTTGTAACAGGCTAAACGTGCTGAGTTCATTGATTGTTAAACCAATCAGTGGAAGCCTAACGTAAAAGCCAGTGATTGTCGTTTACGCCAGTGTTTCTCAAATGGGGGTACGCGTACCCCTAGGGGTACGTGAAGGCACTCCAGGGGGTACGTGAGATTTTAAATATATATATTAAAAAATATATAAATTCCAAAATGCATTAAAATAATTATATAATGGATATTTCAATAAAATACATGTCTAAATTCATAAACTAAATCTTATATTCAGTGGGCTACTTAATTAATTATCCTAAAAAAAAACCGAGCCCCCCCCCACCAGATGGTTTAACCCAACCTGGCATTTGCCGCACGGCATCGCCTGTCAATCAAACAACGGAGTCGGGGTTGACGTAGCAGCAGCGCTGCTGAAACACGGAGGGATAAGTGATAAAAAAGGCGAAACCAGCGCCGGTCAAATCCCGACAGTGTTCAGAAGAATTTGTGATGAAGGGATTTATGTCCACGAGTTGCAACCCACTCGAGCCATCATGTTTTTGTTTTTTTTTCTGTGGGGAGAAGTTAGCAAACAGTGGCATGAAGCTGCTCATCTCCAGCCGCATCTCAACACAAAACATGCACGTCATGTCGGTGAGCCTCCTGACTGCTTCATGAGGAAACTTTATGAATTCAGGTTGGTGTTACATGAGATTGTAAACGACAGCATCAAAGTGACCAACTTCATAAAGTCAAGGCCACTAATGCAGGTGTGTTTCACTGCCTCATAACACAGACAGAGAGAAGTCCTCTGGCTCTCAACCTGTTGTTATGATCTGAAGCCACACCTCTGACTGAGCACAGTCCCCCCATGCCACCGTGTTGCAGGACACAGACTGACTTGCAAAGCAGTAGCCCTACTGTCTGGACTTTTATTGTGTGTGTGAAGAAATGTGTATCTATAATTGACATCATGAATTCATTTTGAGAACAGATATTTATTAGATAGCATTTTAGACTGATGATTATTCTCATGTGCAAAAATCTTTATAATCAAGTTGATTATTTTTTAGTCTGTATTTCTATATATTTTTATTTCCAAGTTCAAAAGAGGCCACTATAACCAATGTTTTACACAGTTTTAAAGTAAAATAAAGCAGACACTGATGACACATTGCTGTGTTTTACGTCTTTTGGTCCAAAAATGCTTTGCGCTGGGTAGGGGGTACTTGGCTGAAAAAATATTTCACAGGGGGTACTTCACTGAAAAAAGATTGAGAACCACTGGTTTACGCCATGTCATCTGTCTCTTTCTGATTTCTGGCGCCTATTTACACTACCGCTATGTGATGATTACGCCCGGTCCAGTATAGAAATGTCAAAAAGACAGTTGAGCCTTTTCCAGGCATTTGAAGAAAAAAAGAGATCCAAACCCACGATCGCAAACACGCAGCAGAGCAGCGATAATGAAGCTCTCTCCTCTCTAGCTCCAAACTCACTCGTCTGCACCACGATTATGGACTCATAGGCGCTGATTCCAGGTTGAGCACCCACTGGGGGAGCCTCGGCCCATCGGCTGTGTGTCTGTGGGTATGTGTATCATATGTAGCCCGTATGTGTGTGTAGCCTGCGAATGTGTGTGTTAATCTCTCACGCGCTCTGTTAAGATGAATAAACTCAAACCGCTGCAGAGCGCGAGCCTGGCACAGAGGTGCGCGCTCTGGCGCATCTAGCACAATCTGTTAACGGCACCGAAAGGAAACTGGCTCCGCTCCGCGGCTATTTCGCGTCCGACGTCGATGTTAAGCACACGTTGTTATTGATATTGTAGCGTCCGAGCCGACGTAACTACAACATAACACAAACTTATCTGACAGCTCTCACTTCTTCCTCTGCTCCTCCACACACACACACACACACACACACACACACACCCCGGCCCTCAGTTTCTCATCCAACCATACGCTACCTGCCCGTACACATTCACAGTCAGTCAGAAATCACACAACTTAAACATAACAACAACATTACTGCGGGGTCGCAACAATATTTTCAGTTGTGCAGTATATTAATGAGCGACAAGTCCCATTGCTACGTGGCATGATAAGCACAGCGACCCCCCCCCCCCGGAAAAAAAAATTGTTGTAGTCTATTTGCCGTTTCTGTGCGTACATTGAAATTGAATCCTGGCGGCGCCACTGACTGTAACCACTGTGAAACAATAAAAAAACAACATTGATCTGATTGACCGGCGTAGCGGTCCCTCTCTCCATCCACTCTCTAGCTCTCTCGACCACAGCTGCAAATTAAGTAGCCTATGGCCTATGAACAGCGCCACTCTCCATTGCAGCTACGTTGTGGTCAAACGTGGAATTATCCCAAAATCTTTTGAGCTGCATCTCAGTACGATGCTTCCACCTAGTGGCTACAGTGTGACCTACAATTTCACGCAACGCGTGAATCACGCGTTACGTGAGGGAAACGTCCAAATGAAACTAGTACCCACTGTAGAAGCGTGATCCATCTGCCCTATTTGGACCACGCTGAACACGCTGATGTGTGTCTCATCTCACTACGACCTTGCCTTCCCGAGATACTCCTCAAAGGGCCAGCTCAGCATGTTGCTGAAAATGTCAAAGTGCCAACTCCACTTGTACATATGGGACAAAAAATAAGGTGCTTCAATATGGGTACCAATCGACTCCAAATGGCCTGAAATGTGCTCCTAAACATGTTCTGGGGGACGCTTTTGCCAAAAGCACTTTGTCAAATTTTCACTTTTCACCAATCGCCTAGACTCTGACCGGGATAGGCATTTGTTCTGTAGCTGCACAGCGGGAGTCCTGCAGACATAGAAGCGTGATCCATCTGCCCTATTTGGACCACGCTGAACACACTGATGTGTGTCTCATCTCTCTACGACCTTGCCTTCCCGAGATACTCCTCAAAGGGCCAGCCTAGCATGTTGCTGAAAATGTCAAAGTGCCAACTCCACTTGTACATATGGGACAAAAAATAAGGTGCTTCAATATGGGTACCAATCGACTCCAAATGGCCTGAAATGTGCTCCTAAACATGTTCTGGGGGACGCTTTTGCCAAAAGCACTTAGTCAAATTTTCATTTTTCACCGATCGCATAGACTCTGACTGGGATAGGCATTTGGTTTGTAGCTGCGCAGCGGGAGTCCTGCAGACCTAGAAACGTGATCCATCTGCCCTATTTGGACCACGCTGAACACGCTGATGTGTGTCTCATCTCTCTACGACCTTGCCTTCCCGAGATACTCCTCAAAGGGCCAGCTCAGCATGTTGCTGAAAATGTCAAAGTGCCAACTCCACTTGTACATATGGGACAAAAAATAAGGTGCTTCAATATGGGTACCAATCGACTCCAAATGGCCTGAAATGTGCTCCTAAACATGTTCTGGGGGACGCTTTTGCCAAAAGCACATAGTCAAATTTTCACTTTTCATTGATCACATATACTCTGACTGGGATAGGCATTTGTTCTGTAGCTGCACAGCGGGAGTCCTGCAGACATAGATGCGTGATCCATCTGCCCTATTTGGACCACGCTGAACACGCTGATGTGTGTCTCATCTCTCTACGACCTTGCCTTCCCGAGATACTCCTCAAAGGGCCAGCTCAGCATGTTGCTGAAAATGTCAGTGCCAACTCCACTTGTACATATGGGACAAAAAATAAGGTGCTTCAATATGGGTACCAATCGACTCCAAATGGCCTGAAATGTGCTCCTAAACATGTTCTGGGGGACGCTTTTGCCAAAAGCACTTAGTCAAATTTTCACTTTTCACTGATCACATATACTCTGACTGGGATAGGCATTTGCTCTGTAGCTGCGCAGCGGGAGTCCTGCAGACATAGAAGCGTGATCCATCTGCCCTATTTGGACCACGCTGAACACGCTGATGTGTGTCTCATCTCTCTACGACCTTGCCTTCCCGAGATACTCCTCAAAGGGCCAGCTCAGCACGTTGCTGAAAATGTCAAAGTGCCAACTCCACTTGTACATATGGGACAAAAAATAAGGTGCTTCAATATGGGTACCAATCGACACCAAATGGCCTGAAATGTGCTCCTAAACATGTTCTGGGGGACTCTTTTGCCAAAAGCACTTAGTCAAATTTTCACTTTTCACTGATCACATATACTCTGACTGGGATAGGCATTTGTTCTGTAGCTGCGCAGCGGGAGTCCTGCAGACATAGAAGCGTGATCCATCTGCTCTATTTGGACCACGCTGAACACGCTGATGTGTGTCTCATCTCTCTACGACCTTGCCTTCCCGAGATACTCCTCAAAGGGCCAGCTCGCCGCCGCTAGCAGTCCCCCCCCACCTCCCGAGCAGCCGGGAACTAGCCAGTCCGGCTGGGTGACAACAAACCGAGGGAAACATAGACGCAATAAGCCCGTGTTGGCCCACCAACCCCTTCACGTCTCCAACAGCTTTTCCCCACTCAGCGACACACCCGCTGAGAACGTAACTCAACATGTCAACTCTGTTGCTCACAGCCCAGCTGTGAAGTCGGCATTAGTTATTGGCAGCTCCATTTTACGGAACGTGAAGGTAGAGACTCCAGCGAGCATAAAGTGCATCCCAGGGGCCAGAGTGGGCGACGTTGAGGCTAATCTGAAGCTGCTGGCATGTAAACGTAAGGTTAAATACAGTAAGATTGTAATCCATGTCGGCGCTAATGACACCCGGCTTCGCCAGTCGGAGTTAACTAAGGTTAATATGGCTTCGGTGTGCAACTTTGCAAAGACATTGTCGGACTCCGTAATTTTCTCTGGCCCACTGCCCAACTTAGTGAGTGACGATATGTTTAGCCGCATGCGTTCATTCCATCGCTGGATGTCTAGGTGGTGCTTAGATAACGACGTGGCTTACATAGATAACTGGACCTCCTTCTGGGGAAAGACTGGTCTGATTCGGAGAGATGGCATCCATCCTACTCTGGATGGCGCATCCTGCCATGCTAATCCCTGACAAGCACCCAGAGTTCAGACCAGCAAGCAGAGCCGCAGTTTAACACGCCCCTCTGCTGGGTCCTTCGTGTTGTCACCCACCCAGCCTATAGAAACTGTGTCTGCCTCGAGGCTGTCTAAGCCTAAACCCAAATCTAGAGGAGTTGTTTATAGCAACTTAGTTAAAATCAAAACCACTGCTCCAGCAAGCCAACCTAATAGAACTATTAAATGTGGTTTGCTCCATATTCGTTCTCTCCCATCCAAGTCTCTCCTAGTGAATGACTTAATTACAAGTCACCATATTGACATATTAACACTAACTGAGACCTGGTTGCAGCAAGATGAATATGTTAGTTTGAATGAATCTACCCCTCCTAGTTACATTAACTGTCATGTGCCTCGTAACACAGGCCGAGGAGGAGGAGTGGCTGCTATTTATCAGTCAAATCTGATTATCAACCCTAGACATAATAGTTCATATAATACATTTGAAAGCCTTACTGTCAGCCTCTCTCACCCAGACTGGAAAGCAGAAAAACCACTCTTACTTGCTGTAGTGTATCGTCCTCCTGCACCTTATTCTGAGTTTCTAGAAGAATTCCCTGACTTTCTGTCAAATTTAGCAATGAGCTCAGACAAAGTCATTATAGTAGGTGACTTTAACATTCATGTGGACGTCGATGATGATTGTCTGGCTACTGCATTCAAGTCACTTTTGGATTCAGTCGGCTTCTCTCAGAGGGTAAACAAACCCACTCACACTTTTAATCATATCCTTGACTTAGTACTCACTTATGGAATAGAAGCTGATCGTGTCACAGTTCTTCCTCAGAACCCCGTCTTGTCTGACCATTCTTTAATAACATTTGAATTTACTTTAACAAATTATATCCTACCTGGGAAAAAATCCCGCTACAGTAGATGTCTATCTGACACTGCTGTTTCTAGATTTAAAGAGCTTATTCCAGCAGAGCTTGCTGCCACATCCTGTAACCATATTATGGGCAGTGATGCTGATTTCACCCCCACACAGGTGGACTATCTTGTGGATAGCACTGCGGCAGCGCTCCTTGGGACACTTGATGCTGTAGCTCCCCTGAAAAAGAAAGTTATCAACCAGAAAAGAATAGCTCCCTGGTACAGCCCAAACTTGCGCGCTTTGAAACAGAAGACCAGACAGCTGGAAAGGAAAACACATTCCAGCCAACATGAGGAAGACCGTCAAGCCTGGAAGGATAGTTTATTAATATATAAAAAAGAACTCCGTAATGCTAGAAGCAATTACTATTCATCTTTAATAGAAAAGAATAAGAACAACCCCAGGTTCCTTTTCAACACTGTGGCCAGGCTAACCAAGAACCATAGTGTCGTTGAGCCATCCATCCCTCCAACTCTCAGCAGTAATGACTTCCTAACTTTCTTTACCGAAAAGATAGTTAATATTAGAACGAAAATTGCTAGAAATGGACCACAGATTACAGTACCCATAGAAGCACCTCCCAGACTTGGTACACACTTGGACAGCTTCTCCCCCATCGACCTGTCAGACTTAACTTCTGCAATTACTTCTTCCAAGTCAGCCACATGTCTGCTGGATCCAGTCCCGACAAGACTACTTAAGGATGTCTTCCCCTTAATTAACATTTCTTTTCTGAACCAAATCAATCTTTCCTTAGCCACAGGCTACGTGCCACAGGCCTTCAAGGTGGCTGTCATTAACCCTTTACTTAAAAAACCTTCTCTTGACCCAGATGTCCTAGCCAACTATCGGCCTATATCCAACCTTCCTTACATCTCTAAGATCCTTGAGAAGATTGTCCTGAAGCAGCTACATAAACATCTGCACAGCAACGAGCTCTTTGAAGCTTTCCAATCTGGATTCAGAGAACACCATAGCACTGAAACAGCACTTGTCAAAGTCTCTAATGATCTTCTTATAGCTTCAGACAGAGGTCTCGTCTCTGTACTTGTACTTTTGGACCTCAGTGCTGCATTCGACACCATCGACCACAGCATTCTGCTGCAGAGACTAGATCATGAAATTGGGATTAAAGGACCTGCCCTAAAATGGTTTAAGTCATACTTATCTGACAGGTTTCAATTTGTTAATGTTAATAACGACCATTCAGAGTATAGCAGAGTAGAGGTAAGATCTTAAGCCCGAGCCCGAGCCCGAGCCCGACCCGACCCGAATTTCGGGTCGGGTCGGGTCGGGTATAAAATGTCAATCATTACGTTCGGGTCGGGTCGGGCCGGGCTTCTCTCTCGCTGACTTTTTTTTTTTTTTTTTTTAATATATGTTTATAGAAATGTATAAACGATGTGTGGAGATACTAAACTGAGGAATACTTGTTATAAAATAAATAATTAGGGAAAAAAAAAACAGAGAGGGCGCTGTAAGGTAATTGCTATTTAACTAAACAGGACAGGATGCTGAACTTCGTCAGATGGAGTTAGAACGGGCAGACAGAGAGAGGAGGGACAGGGAAGTGAGAAGCTGAAGTTAGACCACAGCTGTGACAGACAGGGTGACCGGGTGATGATCAGTAATGCAGCGCAGTCCGTGGTGGAAGATCAGCCCGACAAATACACACACACGTAGGCTACTATCAGACAATCAGCGATTGAGGACGATTATTTTTTTTTCTTGCCGTTACAGTATAAAATAGCGAGCCTACACCAGCCACGTCCACTGTGCTCTGGCTCAGCTCAGCTGACCTGATCAGCTGAACTTTTAAAGTGCAGGCCAGAGAGAGAACTAGTGAGGCTCCTCTGACAGCTGCAGGTGAGTGAGCCGCAGGTGAACTACACGTCAGCTGGCTGGAGAGCGCCGTCCTCTCTCTCTCTCCCTCTCTCTCTCTCTCTCTCTGCAGCACCGGGCTTGGAGGTGATGCGCGCTGTCTGTCTGTGTGTTTGTCGGTCTGATCTTCCACCATGGACTCTGCTATAGGAACCAACATCAGGAACCAATGTCAATTTGATGTTTACAATCGAGCAATTATAGAGCAGCACAAATCTCAGCGGCATCGCAGGGTAATCGTGGTGGAGAGCAATCGTAGAACGACGTGCAATTAGTGGGGGTCTGAGACTGATCTGAGACGTAGGACTGAAGAGGGGCGCTCGTGCAGTTTGAGATGTGAACAGACGAATAGTCTTGCAGTGTAAGCCCAAGATCTTAAGCCCAAGTCTGTCTATTATCCACCCCGTCTTTGCTCTTCTTTGTCTCTCTGCGCGCTCTCTCTCTCTCTCTCTCTCTCTCTCTCTCTTAAAGTGCCGCGCTAGATTAAGGACGTACTCTGAGTCCTCACAAATAAAATATGAAATTTCGGGTTTGGTTCGGGCTCGGGCCTGCAAATCAAGTTAATTGCTCGGGTTCGGGTCGGGTCGGGCTTTAATCCCGCGGGCCTGGGTCGGGTCGGGCTGGATTTTTTAGGCCCGATCTTACCTCTATAGCAGAGTTACGTATGGTGTACCGCAGGGTTCAGTCTTAGGGCCAATCCTCTTCATTCTTTACATGCTCCCATTAGGTGGCATCATCCGGAAGCACTCAATCAATTTTCACTGTTATGCGGATGACACGCAACTCTACTTGTCCATGGAGCCAGATGACAGAAGCCGCCTCATCAATCTGCAAGACTGTCTGAAAGACATTAGATCCTGGATGTCCTCTAACTTCTTGCTACTGAATTCTGATAAAACTGAGGTCATTGTGTTTGGACCTAAACATCTCAGGGACACTTTCTCTAATCAGATCGCTACTCTAGATGGCATCACCCTGACCCCGAGTACAACTGTGAGGAACCTTGGAGTCATTTTTGACCAGGACCTTTCCTTCAGCTCCCACATAAAACACGTGACTAGGACCGCCTTCTTCCATCTGCGCAGTATCACTAAGATTAGGAATATCCTCTCCCAGAGTGATGCTGAGAAACTAGTGCATGCATTTATCACTTCTAGGCTAGACTACTGCAACTCCCTCCTGTCAGGATGTCCGAAAAACTCTCTAAAGAGTCTCCAGCTGGTCCAGAATGCCGCAGCAAGGATTTTGACAGGAGTTAGGAAGAGAGAGCACATCTCTCCCACCTTAGCTTCTCTCCACTGGCTTCCTGTAGGATTTAGAATAGACTTCAAAATCCTTCTGCTGACTCATAAGGCTCTTAATGATAAAGCTCCAACCTATCTGAAAGAACTAATCATTCCTTACTGTCCTACCAGAGCACTCCGCTCCCAGAACGCAGGTCTGTTAGTGACTCCCAGTATCTCTAAAAACAGACTGGGAGGTAGAGCCTTCAGTTACCGGGCTCCTTTACTGTGGAACCAGCTCTCTCCATGGGTCAAAGAGGCAGACACTCTAACTACATTTAAGTCTAGACTTAAGACCTTCCTTTATGACAGGGCTTTTAGTTAGGGCTGGTTCAGGTAGCTCTGAACCATTTTATAGCCACGCTGCTATAGGCTTAGACTGCTGGGGACACATCTGGTTACACAGAGCCCTCTCCTTTCTCCTCCTCTCCTCTCCTCTCCTCTCCTCTCCTCTCCTCTCCTCTCCTCTCCTCTCCTCTCCTCTCCTCCTCTCCTCTCCTCTCCTTCCCTCTCCCCTCCTCTCCTCTCCTCAGTATATTTTTGAACTGTCATTTTCTGTTGTACTTTGTAGTTTGGCCTTGGTGTCTCGCACTCTCTCTGTGTTTCCGCAGATCCACCGGAGCTCCATCTCTCTGCACCAGCCGCCGCCTGCATCGCCCCCCCTTCCACCCTTTCCCCTGCTGCTGGACCGGCCTCCCCTCCCTTCCCATAGACGAGTCTGCCACCCAGTCCTCCCATCGAGCTGACCGGCTCTCCCTGCCACCTCCCCCCTCCCCCGCCCCCTCCCCTCACCAGAGACTGCCTTCATCAACTCCTGCTAACATTTCCATATTTCGCACATTCTGTGACAAACTGTAAACTGTTTTCTTGTCTGTAACAACATCTATTGCACGTCTGTCCGTCCTGGGTGAGGGATCCCTCCTCTGTTGCTCACCCTGAGGTTTCTCCGACTTTTCCCTGTTAAAAGGGTTTTCCATGGAGTTTTTCCTCAGTCGATGTGAGGGTCTAAGGACAGAGGATGTTGTTACGATGCCATGTAAAGCCCTTTTAGACAAACTGTTTGTAAAAACGGGCTATACAAATAAAATTGCCTTGCCTTGCCTTGCCCTCAGCATGTTGCTGAAAATGTCAAAGTGCCAACTCCACCTGTACATATGGGACAAAAAATAAGGTGCTTCAATATGGGTACCAATCGACTCCAAATGGCCTGAAATGTGCTCCTAAACATGTTCTGGGGGACGCTTTTGCCAAAAGCACTTAGTCAAATTTTCACTTTTCGCTGATCACATATACTCTGACTGGGATAGGCATTTGTTCTGTAGCTGCACAGCAGGAGTCCTGCAGACATAGAAGCGTGATCCATCTGCCCTATTTGGACCACGCTGAACACGCTGATGTGTGTCTCATCTCTCTACGACCTTGCCTTCCCGAGATACTCCTCAAAGGGCCAGCTCAGCATGTTGCTGAAAATGTCAAAGTGCCAACTCCAGTTGTACATATGGGACAAAAAATAAGGTGCTTCAATATGGGTACCAATCGACTCCAAATGGCCTGAAATGTGCTCCTAAACATGTTCTGGGGGACGCTTTTGCCAAAAGCACTTAGTCAAATTTTCACTTTTCACCGATCGCATAGACTCTGACTGGGATAGGCATTTGTTCGGTAGCTGCACAGCGGGAGTCCTGCAGACATAGAAGCGTGATCCATCTGCCCTATTTGGACCACGCTGAACACGCTGATGTGTGTCTCAGCTCTCTACGACCTTGCCTTCCCGAGATACTCCTCAAAGGGCCAGCTCAGCATGTTGCTGAAAACGTCAAAGTGCCAACTCCACCTGTACATATGGGACAAAAAATAAGGAGCTTCAATATGGGTACCATTCGACTCCAAATGGCCTGAAATGTGCTCCTAAACATTTTCTGGGGGACGCTTTTGCCAAAAGCACTTAGTCAAATTTTGACTTTTCACTGATCACATATACTCTGACTGGGATAGGCATTTGTTCTGTAGCTGCGCAGCGGGAGTCCTGCAGACCTAGAAGCGTGATCCATCTGCCCTATTTGGACCACGCTGAACACGCTGATGTGTGTCTCATCTCTCTACGACCTTGCCTTCCCGAGATACTCCTCAAAGGGCCAGCTCAGCATGTTGCTGAAAATGTCAAAGTGCCAACTCCACTTGTACATATGGGACAAAAAATAAGGTGACTCCAAATGGCCTGAAATGTGCTCCTAAACATGTTCTGGGGGACGCTTTTGCCAAAAGCAGTTAGTCAAATTTTCAATTTTCACCGATCGCATAGACTAGGGTTTCTCAACGGGGGCGGTACCGCCCCCTGGGGGGCGTTCTGAACTTTGTGGGGGGCGCTGGGAGCGTGAGGGCTGAGAGGGGGGCGCTCAGGCAAAAATGGGGGGCGCCACAACTTGGCTCCTACAAAGTTCATTTGAGCTCTACTTTTTCAACTTTAATGGTTTCCCAACTTTGTAAGTGCAAATAACCGACATAAATAACCTACTTTTCAACTGATTTAACCCGCAAATATAACACTCATAATGCGCGAAATTCCCGCACACGTTTCAAACCAACCATAGTGCGCACTACAGGAGCGCTGCGTCAGACACACACACGTCTTTGTATAGTTTACCCATAGGCTACTGAATGAAGTTAGATGGATTTTTTATACCAAGTACAGCCAAACATTAGTGTTGGCTCCAGGCTGAAGAAAGAGGAATAGCAGAGCTCCAATGACTGCTCGTCCCTGCAAGGAGCAGGTGAACCGAGCCGTCTTTTTTTTTTTTTTAGCAGCGCCGTCTTTACAGGTGAAGCACACGCACATGTCCGCCCGACTTTACCCGACAGGGTTTTCCTGCCGATCTAAGGTGATTTTTGGCCGCCACCTTAATAGTTACAGGGTGCATGTTGGGTCTTTAGATATAGCGTCTTGCACAAACACCCCGTTTGAAGAGGGAAGCCCGTAAATTACCAGTGGCGTCATGTCAATAGAAACCGAGGGGGCAGGTGCCCCCTCAGATTTGAGGGATGATTTTTTTTTTTTTTTTTTTAACTTACTTTACCTTACTTATTATTTTACCATCTAGCTATGATCAGTGGTCATATTGAGTGAAATGTATTACAAATAATGTCATAGTCCATCTCAAAAATACATCATTGCCTCTCTCCAAAAATTACAACCACCCTCCTTTTTGATGGATGTGGTCTCTTCCGCCCTGACGCACACACGCGCACCTTGCCTGCATCAGTCCGTGCTTGGGGAAAAAAAAAAAAAGTCTGTGCTTGGGGAGGGGAGCTACCTTCAATGGAAATGTGAGAGCAGTGTAACATTAAACTAGGGATTTCAAATGTTTAATCAAAGAGGAACTATGGAAGTCCGCTGCTTTTCCTCTGTTTTGCTAGCAGTCCCTGGCCATGTGCATTTGTTTACAATAAAGCCACGAAAAATCAATATATGGAGTGGTGAAATAAGTTTTTTGAAATACATCCGCCTTATTGTTTCACATTGTTAGCCAAGATAATGTTTCTGAAATTCAATTTACCAACTTTTCGGTCCCCAGTTAGTGCCCAAAATAAGTGATTTGAGGGCAGCCTCAAAAAAAATTTGCGAGCACAATAGGACATTCTAGCACCAAATCAACAATCCTTTTTTTTTTTTAACCACAATATAGGGTTCACGTCATGATATTGTTTGTATTTTGAGCATTAAAACTTCCATAGTCCATAGTTTTCTTTGTTTGATATGTCAAGAGACTTTTGGTTAAGTAACCATGGACAGCTTCGTCATCATTATGGGCCGTTTTTGTTCTAGAGACCTGTAAAAAATAAATAATTTAGGTCAAATACTGGAAATTTGAAGTCCGCTTTTTGAAAAATTTCAAATCCCTTGTGAAAACACACCTTCGTCATGAGGACAAACTGTTTTGTTGCTTGAAATATGTTTACCAGAGTCTTAGGGGGGCGGTCAGAGGATCATGGTATGATCAGGGGGGCGTTGGTTCAGAAAAGGTTGAGAACCACTGGCATAGACTCTGACTGGGATAGGCATTTGGTTTGTAGCTGCGCAGCGGGAATCCTGCAGACATAGAAGCGTGATCCATCTGCCCTATTTGGACCACGCTGAACAAGCTGCTGTGTGTCTCATCTCTCTACGACCTTACCTTCCCGAGATACTCCTCAAAGGGCCAGCTCAGCATGTTGCTGAAAATGTCAAAGTAACTCCACTTGTACATATGGGACAAAAAATAAGGTTCTTCAATTTGGGTACCAATCGACTCCAAATGGCCTGAAATGTGCTCCTAAACATGTTCTGGGGGACGCTTTTGCCAAAAGCACTTAGTCAAATTTTCACTTTTCACTGATCACATATACTCTGACTGGGATAGCCATTTGTTCTGTAGCTGCACAGCGGGAGTCCTGCAGACATAGAAGCGTGATCCATCTGCCCTATTTGGACCACGCTGAACACGCTGCTGTGTGTCTCATCTCTCTATGACCTTGCCTTCCCGAGATACTCCTCAAAGGGCCAGCTCAGCATGTTGCTGAAAATGTCAAAGTGCCAACTCCACTTGTACATATGGGACAAAAAATAAGGTGCTTCAATATGGGTACCAATCGACTCCAAATGGCCTGAAATGTGCTCCTAAACATGTTCTGGGGGACGCTTTTGCCAAAAGCACTTAGTCAAATTTTCACTTTTCACCGATCGCATAGACTCTGACTGGGATAGGCATTTGGTTTGTAGCTGCGCAGCAGGAGTCCTGCAGACCTAGAAGCGTGATCCATCTGCCCTATTTGGACCACGCTGAACACGCTGATGTGTGTCTCATCTCTCTACGACCTTGCCTTCCCGAGATACTCCTCAAAGGGCCAGCTCAGCATGTTGCTGAAAATGTCAAAGTGCCAACTCCACTTGTACATATGGGACAAAAAATAAGGTGCTTCAATATGGGTACCAATCGACTCCAAATGGCCTGAAATGTGCTCCTAAACATGTTCTGGGGGACGCTTTTGCCAAAAGCACTTAGTCAAATTTTCACTTTTCACCGATCACATATACTCTGACTGGGATAGGCATTTGGTTTGTAGCTGCGCAGCGGGAGTCCTGCAGACCTAGAAGCGTGATCCATCTGCCCTATTTGGACCACGCTGAACATGCTGATGTGTGTCTCATCTCTCTACGACCTTGCCTTCCCGAGATACTCCTCAAAGTGCCAGCTCAGCATGTTGCTGAAAATGTCAAAGTAACTCCACTTGTACATATGGGACAAAAAATAAGGTTCTTCAATTTGGGTACCAATCGACTCCAAATGGCCTGAAATGTGCTCCTAAACATGTTCTGGGGGACGCTTTTGCCAAAAGCACTTAGTCAAATTTTCACTTTTCACTGATCACATATACTCTGACTGGGATAGCCATTTGTTCTGTAGCTGCACAGCGGGAGTCCTGCAGACATAGAAGCGTGATCCATCTGCCCTATTTGGACCACGCTGAACACGCTGATGTGTGTCTCATCTCTCTATGACCTTGCCTTCCCGAGATACTCCTCAAAGGGCCAGCTCAGCATGTTGCTGAAAATGTCAAAGTGCCAACTCCACTTGTACATATGGGACAAAAAATAAGGTGCTTCAATATGGGTACCAATCGACTCCAAATGGCCTGAAATGTGCTCCTAAACATGTTCTGGGGGACGCTTTTGCCAAAAGCACTTAGTCAAATTTTCACTTTTCACCGATCACATATACTCTGACTGGGATAGGCATTTGGTTTGTAGCTGCGCAGCGGGAGTCCTGCAGACCTAGAAGCGTGATCCATCTGCCCTATTTGGACCACGCTGAACATGCTGATGTGTGTCTCATCTCTCTACGACCTTGCCTTCCCGAGATACTCCTCAAAGTGCCAGCTCAGCATGTTGCTGAAAATGTCAAAGTAACTCCACTTGTACATATGGGACAAAAAATAAGGTTCTTCAATTTGGGTACCAATCGACTCCAAATGGCCTGAAATGTGCTCCTAAACATGTTCTGGGGGACGCTTTTGCCAAAAGCACTTAGTCAAATTTTCACTTTTCACTGATCACATATACTCTGACTGGGATAGCCATTTGTTCTGTAGCTGCACAGCGGGAGTCCTGCAGACATAGAAGCGTGATCCATCTGCCCTATTTGGACCACGCTGAACACGCTGATGTGTGTCTCATCTCTCTATGACCTTGCCTTCCCGAGATACTCCTCAAAGGGCCAGCTCAGCATGTTGCTGAAAATGTCAAAGTGCCAACTCCACTTGTACATATGGGACAAAAAATAAGGTGCTTCAATATGGGTACCAATCGACTCCAAATGGCCTGAAATGTGCTCCTAAACATGTTCTGGGGGACGCTTTTGCCAAAAGCACTTAGTCAAATTTTCACTTTTCACTGATCACATATACTCTGACTGGGATAGCCATTTGTTCTGTAGCTGCACAGCGGGAGTCCTGCAGACATAGAAGCGTGATCCATCTGCCCTATTTGGACCACGCTGAACACGCTGCTGTGTGTCTCATCTCTCTATGACCTTGCCTTCCCGAGATACTCCTCAAAGGGCCAGCTCAGCATGTTGCTGAAAATGTCAAAGTGCCAACTCCACTTGTACATATGGGACAAAAAATAAGGTGCTTCAATATGGGTACCAATCGACTCCAAATGGCCTGAAATGTGCTCCTAAACATGTTCTGGGGGACGCTTTTGCCAAAAGCACTTAGTCAAATTTTCACTTTTCACCGATCGCATAGACTCTGACTGGGATAGGCATTTGGTTTGTAGCTGCGCAGCAGGAGTCCTGCAGACCTAGAAGCGTGATCCATCTGCCCTATTTGGACCACGCTGAACACGCTGATGTGTGTCTCATCTCTCTACGACCTTGCCTTCCCGAGATACTCCTCAAAGGGCCAGCTCAGCATGTTGCTGAAAATGTCAAAGTGCCAACTCCACTTGTACATATGGGACAAAAAATAAGGTGCTTCAATATGGGTACCAATCGACTCCAAATGGCCTGAAATGTGCTCCTAAACATGTTCTGGGGGACGCTTTTGCCAAAAGCACTTAGTCAAATTTTCACTTTTCACCGATCACATATACTCTGACTGGGATAGGCATTTGGTTTGTAGCTGCGCAGCGGGAGTCCTGCAGACCTAGAAGCGTGATCCATCTGCCCTATTTGGACCACGCTGAACATGCTGATGTGTGTCTCATCTCTCTACGACCTTGCCTTCCCGAGATACTCCTCAAAGTGCCAGCTCAGCATGTTGCTGAAAATGTCAAAGTGCCAACTCCACTTGTACATATGGGACAAAAAATAAGGTGCTTCAATATGGGTACCAATCGACTCCAAATAGCTTGAAATGTGCTCCTAAACATGTTCTGGGGGACGCTTTTGCCAAAAGCACTTAGTCAAATTTTCACATTTCACTGATCACATATACAGTACTCTGACTGGGATAGGCATTTGGTTTGTAGCTGCGCAGTGGGAGTCCTGCAGACATAGAAGCGTGATCCATCTGCCCTACTTGGACCACTCTGAACACGCTGATGTGTGTCTCATCTCTCTATGACCTTGCCTTCCCGAGATACTCCTCAAAGGGCCAGCTCAGCATGTTGCTGAAAATGTCAAAGTGCCAACTCCACTTGTACATATGGGACAAAAAATAAGGTGCTTCAATATGGGTACCAATCGACTCCAAATGGCCTGAAATGTGCTCCTAAACATGTTCTGGGGGACGCTTTTGCCAAAAGCACTTAGTCAAATTTTCACTTTTCACCGATCGCATAGACTCTGACTGGGATAGGCATTTGGTTTGTAGCTGCGCAGCGGGAGTCCTGCAGACATAGAAGCGTGATCCATCTGCCCTATTTGGACCACGCTGAACACGCTGATGTGTGTCTCATCTCTCTACGACCTTGCCTTCCCGAGATACTCCTCAAAGTGCCAGCTCAGCATGTTGCTGAAAATGTCAAAGTGCCAACTCCACTTGTACATATGGGACAAAAAATAAGGTGCTTCAATATGGGTACCAATCGACTCCAAATGGCTTGAAATGTGCTCCTAAACATGTTCTGGGGGACGCTTTTGCCGAAAGCACTTAGTCAAATTTTCACATTTCACTGATCACATATACAGTACTCTGACTGGGATAGGCATTTGGTTTGTAGCTGGGCAGTGGGAGTCCTGCAGACCTAGAAGCGTGATCCATCTGCCCTAATTGGACCACTCTGAACACGCTGATGTGTGTCTCATCTCTCTACGACCTTGCCTTCCCGAGATACTCCTCAAAGGGCCAGCTCAGCATGTTGCTGAAAATGTCAAAGTGCCAACTCCACTTGTACATATGGGACAAAAAATAAGGTGCTTCAATATGGGTACCAATCGACTCCAAATGCCTGAAATGTGCTCCTAAACATGTTCTGGGGGACACTTTTGCCAAAAGCACTTAGTCAAATTTTCACTTTTCACCGATCGCATAGACTCTGACTGGGATAGGCATTTGGTTTGTAGCTGCGCAGCGGGAGTCCTGCAGACCTAGAAGCGTGATCCATCTGCCCTATTTGGACCACGCTGAACACGCTGATGTGTGTCTCATCTCTCTACGACCTTGCCTTCCCGAGATACTCCTCAAAGTGCCAGCTCAGCATGTTGCTGAAAATGTCAAAGTGCCAACTCCACTTGTACATATGGGACAAAAAATAAGGTGCTTCAATATGGGTACCAATCGACTCCAAATGGCCTGAAATGTGCTCCTAAACATGTTCTGGGGGACGCTTTTGCCAAAAGCACTTAGTCAAATTTTCACTTTTTAACCAATCGCATAGACTCTGACTGGGATAGGCATTTGGTTTGTAGCTGCGCAGCGGGAGTCCTGCAGACCTAGAAGCGTGATCCATCTGCCCTATTTGGACCACGCTGATGTGTGTCTCATCTCTCTACGACCTTGCCTTCCCGAGATACTCCTCAAAGGGCCAGCTCAGCATGTTGCTGAAAATGTCAAAGTGCCAACTCCACTTGTACATATGGGACAAAAAATAAGGTGCTTCAATATGGGTACCAATCGACTCCAAATGGCCTGAAATGTGCTCCTAAACATGTTCTGTTTTTACGCTTTTGCCAAAAGCACTTAGTCAAATTTTCACTTTTCACCGATCGCATAGACTCTGACTGGGATAGGCATTTGGTTTGTAGCTGCGCAGCGGGAGTCCTGCAGACCTAGAAGCGTGATCCATCTGCCCTATTTGGACCACGCTGATGTGTGTCTCATCTCTCTACGACCTTGCCTTCCCGAGATACTCCTCAAAGGGCCAGCTCAGCATGTTGCTGAAAATGTCAAAGTGCCAACTCCACTTGTACATATGGGACAAAAAATAAGGTGCTTCAATATGGGTACCAATCGACTCCAAATGGCCTGAAATGTGCTCCTAAACATGTTCTGGGGGACGCTTTTGCCAAAAGCACTTAGTCAAATTTTCACTTTTCACCGATCACATATACTCTGACTGGGATAGGCATTTGTTCTGTAGCTGCACAGCGGGAGTCCTGCAGACCTAGAAGCGTGATCCATCTGCCCTATTTGGACCACGCTGAACACGCTGATGTGTCTCATCTCTCTACGACCTTGCCTTCCCGAGATACTCCTCAAAGTGCCAGCTCTGCATGTTGCTGAAAATGTCAAAGTGCCAACTCCACTTGTACATATGGGACAAAAAATAAGGTGCTTCAATATGGGTACCAATCGACTCCAAATGGCCTGAAATGTGCTCCTAAACATGTTCTGGGGGACGCTTTTGCCAAAAGCACTTAGTCAAATTTTCACTTTTCACCGATCGCATAGACTCTGACTGGGATAGGCATTTGGTTTGTAGCTGCGCAGCGGGAGTCCTGCAGACCTAGAAGCGTGATCCATCTGCCCTATTTGGACCACGCTGATGTGTGTCTCATCTCTCTACGACCTTGCCTTCCCGAGATACTCCTCAAAGGGCCAGCTCAGCATGTTGCTGAAAATGTCAAAGTGCCAACTCCACTTGTACATATGGGACAAAAAATAAGGTGCTTCAATATGGGTACCAATCGACTCCAAATGGCCTGAAATGTGCTCCTAAACATGTTCTGTTTTACGCTTTTGCCAAAAGCACTTAGTCAAATTTTCACTTTTCACCGATCGCATAGACTCTGACTGGGATAGGCATTTGGTTTGTAGCTGCGCAGCGGGAGTCCTGCAGACCTAGAAGCGTGATCCATCTGCCCTATTTGGACCACGCTGATGTGTGTCTCATCTCTCTACGACCTTGCCTTCCCGAGATACTCCTCAAAGGGCCAGCTCAGCATGTTCCTGAAAATGTCAAAGTGCCAACTCCACTTGTACATATGGGACAAATGTCAAAGTGCCAACTCCACTTGTACATATGAGACAAAAAATAAGGTGCTTCAATATGGGTAACAATCGACTCCAAATGGCCTGAAATGTGCTCCTAAACATGTTCTGGGGGACGCTTTTGCCAAAAGCACTTAGTCAAATTTTCACTTTTCACCGATCACATATACTCTGACTGGGATAGGCATTTGTTCTGTAGCTGCACAGCGGGAGTCCTGCAGACCTAGAAGCGTGATCCATCTGCCCTATTTGGACCACGCTGAACACGCTGATGTGTGTCTCATCTCTCTACGACCTTGCCTTCCCGAGATACTCCTCAAAGTGCCAGCTCAGCATGTTGCTGAAAATGTCAGTGTCAACTCCACTTGTACATATGGGACAAAAAATAAGGTGCTTCAATATGGGTACCAATCGACTCCAAATGGCCTGAAATGTGCTCCTAAACATGTTCTGTGGGACGCTTTTGCCAAAATTACTTAGTCAAATTTTCACATTAAACTGATCACATATACAGTACTCTGACTGGGATAGGCATTTGGTTTGTAGCTGCGCAGCGGGAGTCCTGCAGACCTAGAAGCGTGATCCATCTGCCCTAATTGGACCACTCTGAACACGCTGATGTGTGTCTCATCTCTCTACGACCTTACCTTCCCGAGATACTCCTCAAAGGGCCAGCTCAGCATGTTGCTGAAAATGTCAAAGTGCCAACTCCACTTGTACATATGAGACAAAAAATAAGGTGCTTCAATATGGGTAACAATCGACTCCAAATGGCCTGAAATGTGCTCCTAAACATGTTCTGGGGGACGCTTTTGCCAAAAGCACTTAGTCAAATTTTCACTTTTCACCGATCACAACTCTGACTGGGATAGGCATTTGTTCTGTAGCTGCACAGCGGGAGTCCTGCAGACCTAGAAGCGTGATCCATCTGCCCTATTTGGACCACGCTGAACACGCTGATGTGTGTCTCATCTCTCTACGACCTTGCCTTCCCGAGATACTCCTCAAAGGGCCAGCTCAGCATGTTGCTGAAAATGTCAAAGTGCCAACTCCACTTGTACATATGGGACAAAAAATAAGGTGCTTCAATATGGGTACCAATCGACTCCAAATGGCCTGAAATGTGCTCCTAAACATGTTCTGGGGGACGCTTTTGCCAAAAGCACTTAGTCAAATTTTCACTTTTCACTGATCACATATACTCTGACTGGGATAGCCATTTGTTCTGTAGCTGCACAGCGGGAGTCCTGCAGACATAGAAGCGTGATCCATCTGCCCTAATTGGACCACTCTGAACACGCTGATGTGTGTCTCATCTCTCTACGACCTTGCCTTCCCGAGATACTCCTCAAAGGGCCAGCTCAGCATGTTGCTGAAAATGTCAGTGCCAACTCCACTTGTACATATGGGACAAAACATAAGGTGCTTCAATATGGGTACCAATCGACTCCAAATGGCCTGAAATGTGCTCCTAAATATGTTCTGGGGGACGCTTTTGCCAAAAGCACTTAGTCAAATTTTCACTTTTCACCGATCGCATAGACTCTGACTGGGATAGGCATTTGTTCGGTAGCTGCACAGCGGGAGTCGTGCAGACCTAGAAGCGTGATCCATCTGCCCTAATTGGACCACTCTGAACACGCTGATGTGTGTCTCATCTCTCTACGACCTTGCCTTCCCGAGATACTCCTCAAAGGGCCAGCTCAGCATGTTGCTGAAAATGTCAAAGTGCCAACTTCGCATAGACTCTGACTGGGATAGGCATTTGGTTTGTAGCTGCGCAGCGGGAGTCCTGCAGACCTAGAAGCGTGATCCATCTGCCCTATTTGGACCACGCTGAACACGCTGATGTGTGTCTCATCTCTCTACGACCTTGCCTTCCCGAGATACTCCTCAAAGGGCCAGCTCAGCATGTTGCTGAAAATGTCAAAGTGTCAACTCCACTTGTACATATGGGACAAAAAATGAGGTGCTTCAATATGGGTACCAATCGACTCCAAATGGCCTGAAATGTGCTCCTAAACATGTTCTGTGGGACGCTTTTGCCAAAATTACTTAGTCAAATTTTCACATTACACTGATCACATATACAGTACTCTGACTGGGATAGGCATTTGGTTTGTAGCTGTGCAGTGGGAGTCCTGCAGACCTAGAAGCGTGATCCATCTACCCTAATTGGACCACTCTGAACACGCTGATGTGTGTCTCATCTCTCTACGACCTTGCCTTCCCGAGATACTCCTCAAAGGGCCAGCTCAGCATGTTGCTGAAAATGTCAAAGTGCCAACTCCACTTGTACATATGGGACAAAAAATAAGGTGCTTCAATATGGGTACCAATCGACTCCAAATGGCCTGAAATGTGCTCCTAAACATGTTCTGGGGGACGCTTTTGCCAAAAGCACTTAGTCAAATTTTCACTTTTCACTGATCACATATACTCTGACTGGGATAGCCATTTGTTCTGTAGCTGCACAGCGGGAGTCCTGCAGACATAGAAGCGTGATCCATCTGCCCTAATTGGACCACTCTGAACACTCTGATGTGTGTCTCATCTCTCTACGACCTTGCCTTCCCGAGATACTCCTCAAAGGGCCAGCTCAGCATGTTGCTGAAAATGTCAGTGCCAACTCCACTTGTACATATGGGACAAAACATAAGGTGCTTCAATATGGGTACCAATCGACTCCAAATGGCCTGAAATGTGCTCCTAAACATGTTCTGGGGGACGCTTTTGCCAAAAGCACTTAGTCAAATTTTCACTTTTCACCGATCGCATAGACTCTGACTGGGATAGGCATTTGTTCGGTAGCTGCACAGCGGGAGTCGTGCAGACCTAGAAGCGTGATCCATCTGCCCTAATTGGACCACTCTGAACACGCTGATGTGTGTCTCATCTCTCTACGACCTTGCCTTCCCGAGATACTCCTCAAAGGGCCAGCTCAGCATGTTGCTGAAAATGTCAAAGTGCCAACTCCACTTGTACATATGGGACAAAAAATAAGGTGCTTCAATATGGGTACCAATCGACTCCAAATGGCCTGAAATGTGCTCCTAAACATGTTCTGGGGGACGCTTTTGCCAAAAGCACTTAGTCAAATTTTCACTTTTCACCGATCGCATAGACTCTGACTGGGATAGGCATTTGGTTTGTAGCTGCGCAGCGGGAGTCCTGCAGACCTAGAAGCGTGATCCATCTGCCCTATTTGGACCACGCTGAACACGCTGATGTGTGTCTCATCTCTCTACGACCTTGCCTTCCCGAGATACTCCTCAAAGTGCCAGCTCAGCATATTGCTGAAAATGTCAAAGTGCCAACTCCACTTGTACATATGGGACAAAAAATAAGGTGCTTCAATATGGGTACCAATCGACTCCAAATGGCCTGAAATGTGCTCCTAAACATGTTCTGGGGGACGCTTTTGCCAAAAGCACTTAGTCAAATTTTCACTTTTCACTGATCACATAGACTCTGACAGGGATAGGCATTTGGTTTGTAGCTGTGCAGCGGGAGTCCTGCAGACCTAGAAGCGTGATCCATCTGTCTTATTTGGACCACGCTGAACACGCTGATGTGTGTCTCATATATCTACGACCTTGCCTTCCCGAGATACTCCTCAAAGTGCCAGCTCAGCATGTTGCTGAAAATGTCAAAGTGCCAACTCCACTTGTACATATGGGACAAAAAATAAGGTGCTTCAATATGGGTACCAATCGACTCCAAATGGCCTGAAATGTGCTCCTAAACATGTTCTGGGGGACGCTTTTGCCAAAAGCACTTAGTCAAATTTTCACTTTTCACCGATCGCATAGACTCTGACTGGGATAGGCATTTGGTTTGTAGCTGCGCAGCGGGAGTCCTGCAGACCTAGAAGCGTGATCCATCTGTCTTATTTGGACCACGCTGAACACGCTGATGTATCTCATCTCTCTACGACCTTGCCTTCCCGAGATACTCCTCAAAGGGCCAGCTCAGCATGTTGCTGAAAATGTCAAAGTGCCAACTCCACTTGTACATATCGGACAAAACATAAGGTGCTTCAATATGGGTACCAATCGACTCCAAATGGCCTGAAATGTGCTCCTAAACATGTTCTGGGGGACGCTTTTGCCAAAAGCACTTAGTCAAATTTTCACTTTTCACTGATCACATATACTCTGACTGGGATAGGCATTTGTTCTGTAGCTGCGCAGCGGGAGTCCTGCAGACCTAGAAGCGTGATCCATCTGTCTTATTTGGACCACGCTGAACACGCTGATGTGTGTCTCATATATCTACGACCTTGCCTTCCCGAGATACTCCTCAAAGTGCCAGCTCAGCATGTTGCTGAAAATGTCAAAGTGCCAACTCCACTTGTACATATGGGACAAAAAATAAGGTGCTTCAATATGGGTACCAATCGACTCCAAATGGCCTGAAATGTGCTCCTAAACATGTTCTGGGGGAAGCTTTTGCCAAAAGCACTTAGTCAAATTTTCACTTTTCACCGATCGCATAGACTCTGACTGGGATAGGCATTTGGTTTGTAGCTGCGCGGCGGGAGTCCTGCAGACATAGAAGCGTGATCCATCTGCCCTATTTGGACCATGCTGAACACGCTGATGTGTCTCATCTCTCTACGACCTTGCCTTCTCGAGATACTCCTCAAAGGGCCAGCTCAGCATGTTGCTGAAAATGTCAAAGTGCCAACTCCACTTGTACACATGGGACAAAAAATAAGGTGCTTCAATATGAGTACCAATCGACTCCAAATGGCCTGAAATGTGCTCCGACACATGTTCTGGGGGACGCTTTTGCCAAAAGCACTTAGTCAAATTTTCACTTTTCACTGATCACATATACTCTGACTGGGATAGGCATTTGTTCTGTAGCTGCGCAGCGGGAGTCCTGCAGACCTAGAAGCGTGATCCATCTGTCTTATTTGGACCACGCTGAACACGCTGATGTGTGTCTCATATATCTACGACCTTGCCTTCCCGAGATACTCCTCAAAGTGCCAGCTCAGCATGTTGCTGAAAATGTCAAAGTGCCAACTCCACTTGTACATATGGGACAAAAAATAAGGTGCTTCAATATGGGTACCAATCGACTCCAAATGGCCTGAAATGTGCTCCTAAACATGTTCTGGGGGACGCTTTTGCCAAAAGCACTTAGTCAAATTTTCACTTTTCACCGATCGCATAGACTCTGACTGGGATAGGCATTTGGTTTGTAGCTGCGCAGCGGGAGTCCTGCAGACCTAGAAGCGTGATCCATCTGCCCTATTTGGACCACGCTGAACACGCTGATGTGTGTCTCATCTCTCTACAACATTACCTTCCCGAGATACTCCACAAAGGGCCAGCTCAGCATGTTGCTGAAAATGTCAAAGTGCCAACTCCACTTGTACATATGGGACAAAAAATAAGGTGCTTCAATTTGGGTCCCAATCGACTCCAAATTGTCTGAAATGTGCTCCTAAACATGTTCTGGGGGACGCTTTTGCCAAAAGCACTTAGTCAAATTTTCACTTTTCACTGATCACATATACTCTGACTGGGATAGGCATTTGTTCTGTAGCTGCGCAGCGGGAGTCCTGCAGACCTAGAAGCGTGATCCATCTGTCTTATTTGGACCACGCTGAACACGCTGATGTGTGTCTCATCTCTCTACAACCTTGCCTTCCCGAGATACTCCTCAAAGTTCCAGCTCAGCATATTGCTGAAAATGTCAAAGTGCCAACTCCACTTGTACATATGGGACAAAAAATAAGGTGCTTCAATATGGGTACCAATCGACTCCAAATGGCCTGAAATGTGCTCCTAAACATGTTCTGTGGGACGCTTTTGCCAAAAGCACTTAGTCAAATTTTCACATTTCACTGATCACATATAGAGTACTCTGACTGGGATAGGCATTTGGTTTGTAGCTGCGCAGTGGGAGTCCTGCACACCTAGAAGCGTGATCCATCTGCCCTAATTGGACCACTCTGAACACGCTGATGTGTGTCTCATCTCTCTACGACCTTGCCTTCCCGAGATACTCCTCAAAGGGCCAGCTCAGCATGTTGCTGAAAATGTCAAAGTGCCAACTCCACTTGTACATATGGGACAAAAAAATAAGGTGCTTCAATATGGGTACCAATCGACTCCAAATGGCCTGAAATGTGCTCCTAAACATGTTCTGGGGGACGCTTTTGCCAAAAGCACTTAGTCAAATTTTCACTTTTCACTGATCACATATACTCTGACTGGGATAGGCATTTGTTCTGTAGCTGCGCAGCGGGAGTCCTGCAGACCTAGAAGCGTGATCCATCTGTCTTATTTGGACCACGCTGAACACGCTGATGTGTGTCTCATCTCTCTACGACCTTGCCTTCCCGAGATACTCCTCAAAGTGCCAACTCCACTTGTACATATGGGACAAAAAATAAGGTGCTTCAATATGGGTACCAATCGACTCCAAATGGCCTGAAATGTGCTCCTAAACATGTTCTGGGGGACGCTTTTGCCAAAAGCACTTAGTCAAATTTTCACTTTTCACCGATCGCATAGACTCTGACTGGGATAGGCATTTGGTTTGTAGCTGCGCAGCGGGAGTCCTGCAGACCTAGAAGCGTGATCCATCTGTCTTATTTGGACCACGCTGAACACGCTGATGTGTGTCTCATCTCTCTACGACCTTGCCTTCCCGAGATACTCCTCAAAGGGCCAGCTCAGCATGTTGCTGAAAATGTCAAAGTGCCAACACCACTTGTACATATCGAACAAAAGATAAGGTGCTTCAATATGGGTACCAATCGACTCCAAATGGCCTGAAATGTGCTCCTAAACATGTTCTGGGGGACGCTTTTGCCAAAAGCACTTAGTCAAATTTTCACTTTTCACTGATCACATATACTCTGACTGGGATAGGCATTTGTTCTGTAGCTGCGCAGCGGGAGTCCTGCAGACCTAGAAGCGTGATCCATCTGTCTTATTTGGACCACGCTGAACACGCTGATGTGTGTCTCATATATCTACGACCTTGCCTTCCCGAGATACTCCTCAAAGTGCCAGCTCAGCATGTTGCTGAAAATGTCAAAGTGCCAACTCCACTTGTACATATGGGACAAAAAATAAGGTGCTTCAATATGGGTACCAATCGACTCCAAATGGCCTGAAATGTGCTCCTAAACATGTTCTGGGGGACGCTTTTGCCAAAAGCACTTAGTCAAATTTTCGCTTTTCACCGATCGCATAGACTCTGACTGGGATAGGCATTTGGTTTGTAGCTGCGCAGCGGGAGTCCTGCAGACCTAGAAGCGTGATCCATCTGTCTTATTTGGACCACGCTGAACACGCTGATGTATCTCATCTCTCTACGACCTTGCCTTCCCGAGATACTCCTCAAAGGGCCAGCTCAGCATGTTGCTGAAAATGTCAAAGTGCCAACTCCACTTGTACATATCGGACAAAACATAAGGTGCTTCAATATGGGTACCAATCGACTCCAAATGGCCTGAAATGTGCTCCTAAACATGTTCTGGGGGACGCTTTTGCCAAAAGCACTTAGTCAAATTTTCACTTTTCACTGATCACATATACTCTGACTGGGATAGGCATTTGTTCTGTAGCTGCGCAGCGGGAGTCCTGCAGACCTAGAAGCGTGATCCATCTGTCTTATTTGGACCACGCTGAACACGCTGATGTGTGTCTCATATATCTACGACCTTGCCTTCCCGAGATACTCCTCAAAGTGCCAGCTCAGCATGTTGCTGAAAATGTCAAAGTGCCAACTCCACTTGTACATATGGGACAAAAAATAAGGTGCTTCAATATGGGTACCAATCGACTCCAAATGGCCTGAAATGTGCTCCTAAACATGTTCTGGGGGACGCTTTTGCCAAAAGCACTTAGTCAAATTTTCACTTTTCACCGATCACATAGACTCTGACTGGGATAGGCATTTGGTTTGTAGCTGCGCAGCGGGAGTCCTGCAGACCTAGAAGCGTGATCCATCTGCCCTATTTGGACCAGGCTGAACACGCTGATGTGTGTCTCATCTCTCTACGACCTTGCCTTCCCGAGATACTCCTCAAAGGGCCAGCTCAGCATGTTGCTGAAAATGTCAAAGGGCCAACTCCACTTGTACATATGGGACAAAACATAAGGTGCTTCAATATGGGTACCAATCGACTCCAAATGGCCTGAAATGTGCTCCGACACATGTTCTGGGGGACGCTTTTGCCAAAAGCACTTAGTCAAATTTTCACTTTTCACTGATCACATATACTCTGACTGGGATAGGCATTTGTTCTGTAGCTGCGCAGCGGGAGTCCTGCAGACCTAGAAGCGTGATCCATCTGTCTTATTTGGACCACGCTGAACACGCTGATGTGTGTCTCATATATCTACGACCTTGCCTTCCCGAGATACTCCTCAAAGTGCCAGCTCAGCATGTTGCTGAAAATGTCAAAGTGCCAACTCCACTTGTACATATGGGACAAAAAATAAGGTGCTTCAATATGGGTACCAATCGACTCCAAATGGCCTGAAATGTGCTCCTAAACATGTTCTGGGGGACGCTTTTGCCAAAAGCACTTAGTCAAATTTTCACTTTTCACCGATCGCATAGACTCTGACTGGGATAGGCATTTGGTTTGTAGCTGCGCAGCGGGAGTCCTGCAGACCTAGAAGCGTGATCCATCTGCCCTATTTGGACCACGCTGAACACGCTGATGTGTGTCTCATCTCTCTACAACATTACCTTCCCGAGATACTCCACAAAGGGCCAGCTCAGCATGTTGCTGAAAATGTCAAAGTGCCAACTCCACTTGTACATATGGGACAAAAAATAAGGTGCTTCAATTTGGGTCCCAATCGACTCCAAATTGTCTGAAATGTGCTCCTAAACATGTTCTGGGGGACGCTTTTGCCAAAAGCACTTAGTCAAATTTTCACTTTTCACTGATCACATATACTCTGACTGGGATAGGCATTTGTTCTGTAGCTGCGCAGCGGGAGTCCTGCAGACCTAGAAGCGTGATCCATCTGTCTTATTTGGACCACGCTGAACACGCTGATGTGTGTCTCATCTCTCTACAACCTTGCCTTCCCGAGATACTCCTCAAAGTGCCAGCTCAGCATATTGCTGAAAATGTCAAAGTGCCAACTCCACTTGTACATATGGGACAAAAAATAAGGTGCTTCAATATGGGTACCAATCGACTCCAAATGGCCTGAAATGTGCTCCTAAACATGTTCTGTGGGACGCTTTTGCCAAAAGCACTTAGTCAAATTTTCACATTTCACTGATCACATATAGAGTACTCTGACTGGGATAGGCATTTGGTTTGTAGCTGCGCAGTGGGAGTCCTGCACACCTAGAAGCGTGATCCATCTGCCCTAATTGGACCACTCTGAACACGCTGATGTGTGTCTCATCTCTCTACGACCTTGCCTTCCCGAGATACTCCTCAAAGGGCCAGCTCAGCATGTTGCTGAAAATGTCAAAGTGCCAACTCCACTTGTACATATGGACAAAAAATAAGGTGCTTCAATATGGGTACCAATCGACTCCAAATGGCCTGAAATGTGCTCCTAAACATGTTCTGGGGGACGCTTTTGCCAAAAGCACTTAGTCAAATTTTCACTTTTCACTGATCACATATACTCTGACTGGGATAGGCATTTGTTCTGTAGCTGCGCAGCGGGAGTCCTGCAGACCTAGAAGCGTGATCCATCTGTCTTATTTGGACCACGCTGAACACGCTGATGTGTGTCTCATCTCTCTACAACCTTGCCTTCCCGAGATACTCCTCAAAGTGCCAACTCAGCATATTGCTGAAAATGTCAAAGTGCCAACTCCACTTGTACATATGGGACAAAAAATAAGGTGCTTCAATATGGGTACCAATCGACTCCAAATGGCCTGAAATGTGCTCCTAAACATGTTCTGGGGGACGCTTTTGCCAAAAGCACTTAGTCAAATTTTCACTTTTCACCGATCGCATAGACTCTGACTGGGATAGGCATTTGGTTTGTAGCTGCGCAGCGGGAGTCCTGCAGACCTAGAAGCGTGATCCATCTGTCTTATTTGGACCACGCTGAACACGCTGATGTATCTCATCTCTCTACGACCTTGCCTTCCCGAGATACTCCTCAAAGGGCCAGCTCAGCATGTTGCTGAAAATGTCAAAGTGCCAACTCCACTTGTACATATCGGACAAAACATAAGGTGCTTCAATATGGGTACCAATCGACTCCAAATGGCCTGAAATGTGCTCCTAAACATGTTCTGGGGGACGCTTTTGCCAAAAGCACTTAGTCAAATTTTCACTTTTCACTGATCACATATACTCTGACTGGATAGGCATTTGGTTTGTAGCTGCGCAGCGGGAGTTCCTGCAGACCTAGAAGCGTGATCCATCTGTCTTATTTGGACCACGCTGAACACGCTGATGTGTGTCTCATATATCTACGACCTTGCCTTCCCGAGATACTCCTCAAAGGGCCAGCTCAGAATGTTGCTGAAAATGTCAAAGTGCCAACTCCACTTGTACATATGGGACAAAAAATAAGGTGCTTCAATATGGGTACCAATCGACTCCAAATGGCCTGAAATGTGCTCCTAAACATGTTCTGGGGGACGCTTTTGCCAAAAGCCACTTAGTCAAATTTTTCACTTTTCACCGATCACATAGACTCTGACTGGGATAGGCATTTGGTTTGTAGCTGCGCAGCGGGAGTCCTGCAGACCTAGAAGCGTGATCCATCTGCCCTATTTGGACCACGCTGAACACGCTGATGTGTGTCTCATCTCTCTACGACCTTGCCTTCCCGAGATACTCCTCAAAGGGCCAGCTCAGCATGTTGCTGAAAATGTCAAAGTGCCAACTCCACTTGTACATATGGGACAAAAAATAAGGTGCTTCAATATGGGTACCAATCGACTCCAAATGGCCTGAAATGTGCTCCGACACATGTTCTGGGGGACGCTTTTGCCAAAAGCACTTAGTCAAATTTTCACTTTTCACTGATCACATATACTCTGACTGGGATAGGCATTTGTTCTGTAGCTGCGCAGCGGGAGTCCTGCAGACCTAGAAGCGTGATCCATCTGTCTTATTTGGACCACGCTGAACACGCTGATGTGTGTCTCATATATCTACGACCTTGCCTTCCCGAGATACTCCTCAAAGGGCCAGCTCAGCATGTTGCTGAAAATGTCAAAGTGCCAACTCCACTTGTACACATGGGACAAAAAATAAGGTGCTTCAATATGAGTACCAATCGACTCCAAATGGCCTGAAATGTTCTCCTAATCATGTTCTGGGGGACGCTGTTGCCAAAAGCACTTAGTCAAATTTTCACTTTTTAACCAATCGCATAGACTCTGACTGGGATAGGCATTTGGTTTGTAGCTGCGCAGCGGGAGTCCTGCAGACCTAGAAGCGTGATCCATCTGCCCTATTTGGACCACGCTGAACACGCTGATGTGTGTCTCATCTCTCTACAACATTACCTTCCCGAGATACTCCTCAAAGGGCCAGCTCAGCATGTTGCTGAAAATGTCAAAGTGCCAACTCCACTTGTACATATGGGACAAAAAATAAGGTGCTTCAATTTGGGTCCCAATCGACTCCAAATTGTCTGAAATGTGCTCCTAAACATGTTCTGGGGGACGCTTTTGCCAAAAGCACTTAGTCAAATTTTCACTTTTCACCGATCACATAGACTCTGACTGGGATAGGCATTTGGTTTGTAGCTGCGCAGCGGGAGTCCTGCAGACCTAGAAGCGTGATCCATCTGCCCTTTTTGGACCATGCTGAACACGCTGATGTGTCTCATCTCTCTACGACCTTGCCTTCCCGAGATACTCCTCAAAGGGCCAGCTCAGCATGTTGCTGAAAATGTCAAAGTGCCAACTCCACTTGTACATATGGGACAAAACAAAAGGTGCTTCAATCTGGGTACCAATCGACTCCAAATGGCCTGAAATGTGCTCCGACACATGTTCTGGGGGACGCTTTTGCCAAAAGCACTTAGTCAAATTTTCACTTTTCACTGATCACATATACTCTGACTGGGATAGGCATTTGTTCTGTAGCTGCGCAGCGGGAGTCCTGCAGACCTAGAAGCGTGATCCATCTGTCTTATTTGGACCACGCTGAACACGCTGATGTGTGTCTCATATATCTACGACCTTGCCTTCCCGAGATACTCCTCAAAGGGCCAGCTCAGCATGTTGCTGAAAATGTCAAAGTGCCAACTCCACTTGTACATATGGGACAAAAAATAAGGTGCTTCAATATGGGTACCAATCGACTCCAAATGGCCTGAAATGTGCTCCTAAGCATGTTCTGGGGGGACGATTTTGCCAAAAGCACTTAGTCAAATTTTCACTTTTCACCGATCGCAAGACTCTGACTGGGATAGGCATTTGGTTTGATTGCTGCGGCAGCGGGAGGCCTGCAGACCTAGAAGCGTGATCCATCTGCCCTATTTGGACCACGCTGAACACGCTGATGTGTGTCTCATCTCTCTACAACCTTACCTTCCCGAGATACTCCTCAAAGGGCCAGCTCAGCATGTTGCTGAAAATGTCAAAGTGCCAACTCCACTTGTACATATGGGACACGAAAAATAAGGTGCTTCAAATTTGGTCCCAATCGACTCCAAATAGTCTGAAATGTTCTCCTAAACATGTTCTGGGGACGCTTTTGCCAAAAGCACTTAGTCAAATTTTCACTTTTCAGTGATCACATATACTCTGACTGGGGATAGGCATTTGTTCTGTAGCTGCGCAGCGGGAGTCCTGCAGACCTAGAAGCGTGATCCATCTGTCTTATTTGGACCACAGCTGAACACGCTGATGTGTGTCTCATCTCTCTACAAACCTTGCCTTCCCGAGATACTCCTCAAAGGGCCAGCTCAGCATGTTGCTGAAAATGTCAAAGTGCCAACTCCACTTGTACATATGGGACAAAAAATAAGGTGCTTCATTATGGGTACCAATCGACTCCAAATGGCCTGAAATGTGCTCCTAAACATGTTCTGTGGGACGCTTTTGCCAAAAGCACTTAGTCAAATTTTCACATTTCACTGATCACATATAGAGTACTCTGACTGGGATAGGCATTTGGTTTGTAGCTGCGCAGTGGGAGTCCTGCAGACATAGAAGCGTGATCCATCTGCCCTAATTGGACCACGCTGAACACGCTGATGTGTGTCTCATCTCTCTACGCCCTTGCCTTCCCGAGATACTCCTCAAAGGGCCAGCTCAGCATGTTGCTGAAAATGTCAAAGTGCCAACTCCACTTGTACATATGGGACAAAAAATAAGGTGCTTCAATATGGGTACCAATCGACTCCAAATGGCCTGAAATGTGCTCCTAAACATGTTCTGGGGGACGCTTTTGCCAAAAGCACTTAGTCAAATTTTCACTTTTCACTGATCACATATACTGTGACTGGGATAGGCATTTTGTTTGTAGTTACGCAGCGGGAGTCCTGCAGACCTAGAAGCGTGATCCATCTGCCCTATTTGGACCACGCTGAACACGCTGATGTGTGTCTCATCTCTCTACAACCTTGCCTTCCCGAGATACTCCTCAAAGTGCCAGCTCAGCATATTGCTGAAAATGTCAAAGTGCCAACTCCA